>NC_133436.1:13103601-13406101 GCF_011762505.2 Arvicanthis niloticus | reverse complement strand
AGAGAGAGAGAGAGAGAGAGAGAGAGAGAGAGAGAGAGAGAGAGAGAGGTGTACAAAGAAAAGAGGATGGAAAGAGTATGCTGTATAAAAACTAAGAGTGAAAGGGACAGTATACACACCTTTGGTCTTTTAAAATACACAGAACAAAAACAAAAAAAAATTATCTTTAATCTTTTTTTACAGACCAGATTTCATCCCCTTCGTGGTCTGCCATCCAATAGTTCCTCATCCAGTTCCTGCTTCCCCATCTCCAAGAGGCTATCCCCACCCCATCAGGCATCCCCACTCCCTGGGGCCTCCAGCCTCTCAATGGTTAGGTGCATCTTCTCTCATTGAAACCAGACCAGGCAGTCCTCTGCTGTATATGTGTCGAGGGCCTCATATCAGCTGGTGTATGCTGCCTGGTTGGTGGCTCAGTGTCTGAGAAACCTCAGGGGTCCAGGTTAGTTGAGACAGCTGGTCTTCCTATGGGGTCGCCCTCCTTCTCAGCTTCTTCCAGCTTTTCCCTAATTCAGCCACAGGGGTCCCTGGCTTCTGTCCATTGTTTGGGTGCTAGTATCTGCATCTGACTTTTTCAGCTGCTTGTTGGGCCTCTCAGAGAGCCACCATATTAGGCTCCTGTCTGTAAGCACACCATAGCATCAGTAATAGTGTCATGCCTTGAAGCTTGCCCTTGAGATGGATCCCAATTTGGGCCGACCACTGGACTCCTTTCCCTCCATCTCTTCTTCACTTTTACCAATGCAGTTTCTTTTAGACAGGAGCAATTCTGGGTCAGAATTTTTGACTGTGAGATGGCAACCCCATCCCTCCACTTGATGCCCTGTCTTTCTACTGGAGGTGGACTTTTCAAGTTCCTTTTCCCCCACTGTTGAGCCCTTTATCCAAGGTCACTCCCGTTGAATTCTGAGAGTCTTTCACCTCCCAGGTCTCTGGTACATTCTAGAGGGTCCCCCCACACACACACACACCCCACATCCCAAGTTGTATGTTTCCATTCATTCTGCTGGCCCTCGGGGCTTCAGTCCTGTCCCCTCCACCCCCAGTACCTGATCATGTTCCCTTTTTCCTCTCCCCTCCCCTCTTCCATCCAGGTCCCTCCATCTTTCAGCCTCCCATGAGTTTTCTTTTCCCTCCCAAGTGGGATTGAAGCATCCTCACTTTGTATCCATCTGCTTGTTAACTTTCTTGAGTTCTGTGGATTGTATCCTGGGTATTCTGTACTTCCTTGGCTAATATCCATTTATTAGTGAGTATATACCATGTATGTCCTTTGGGGTCTGAGTTACCACACTCGGGGTGATATTTCTAGTTCCATCTATTTGCCTGCAAAATTCATAATTTCCTTGTTCTTAATAGCAGAATAGTATTCCATTTAGTAAATGAACTACATTTTTCTGTATCCATTCTTCTGTTGTGGGACATCTGTGTTGTTTCCAGCTTCTGGCTAACACAGATAAGGCTGCTATGAACATAGTGGAACACATGCCCCTGTGGCATGGTGGGGTATCTTTTGGGTATATGCCCAAGAGTGTCATAGCTGGGTCTTCAGGTAGATCTACTTCCAATTTTCTGGAAACCTCCAGATTGATTTCCAGAGTGGTTGTACCAGTTTACAATCCCACCAGCGATGGAGGAGTGTTCCTCTTTCTCCACATCCTTGCTAGCATGTCCTGTCACCTGAGGTTTTGCTCTTAGCCATTCTGATTGGTGTAAGGTGAAAACTCAGAGTCGTTTTTGATTTGCATTTTTTTGATGACAAAGGACTTTGAACATTTCTTTAAGAGCTTCTCAGCCATTCCAGATTCCTCTGTTTTGAATTCTCTGTTTCGTTCTATGCCCTGTTTTTTGATTGGGTTGTTTAGTTTTTTGAAGGTTAGCTTCTTGAGTTCTTTATATATTTTTTATATTAGCCCCCTATCAGATATGAAGTTAGTGAAGTTTTTTCCCAATCTGTAGTTTGCCAATTTGCCCTATTGACTATTCGCCTTACAGAAGCTTTCAGTTTCACGAGGTCGCATTTATCAATTCTTGATCCTAGAGCCTGGGCCATTGGAGCTCTGTTTAAAGCCTGCCAATGAGTTAGAGGCTCTTTCCCACTTTCTCTTCTATTAGATTCAATGTATCTAGTTTTATGTTGAGGTCCTTGATCCACTTGCACTTGAGCTTTGTGCAAGATGACAAATAGGTATCTATTTTCACTTTTCTACATACCAACTTCCACTTAGACCCGCACCATTTATTAAAGATGCTTTCTTTTTCTATTGTATATTTTTGGCTTCTTTGTTAAAGATCAAGTGTCCATAAGTGTGTGGTTTTATTTCTGGGTCTTCAATTCTATTCCATTGATCAACCTATCTGTCCTGGACCAATATTGTGCTGTTATTATCACTATTGCTCTGTAGTACAGCTTGAGGTCAGGGATTGTGATTCCCCCAGAAGTTCTTTTATCATGAAGAATTGTTTTTACTATCAAACTTCCCCAGCTGATAAACAACTTCAGAAAAGTGGCCGGATATAAAAATTAACCCAAACAAATCAGTAGCCTTCCTTTATACAAATGATAAACAGGCTGAGAAAGAAAATAGAGAAACAACACCCTTTACCGTAGTCACAAGTAATATAAAATATTTTGGGGTAACTCTAACCAAACTAGTGAAAGACCTGTATGACAAGAATTCCAAGTCTCTCAAGAAAGAAATTGAAGAACTCAGAAAATGGAGAGATCTCCCATGCTCATAGATTGGTAGAATTAACATAGTAAAAATGACCATCCTACGAAAAGTAATCAACAGATTCAATGCAATCCCCATCGAAATTCCAACCCAATATTTCAAAGACACAGAAAGAGAAATTCTCAATTTCATATGGAAAAACAAACAAAAAGCAGGATAACAAAAACCGAACTTTGAGAAACAATTACATTTAACGAACCGGAGGTGGCACAGCGGCTAAGGCGGCTGCCTGCAGAGGGCGCGGGCCCTCTGCTCTCTCTGTGCCTCCGCACGTTCAAGTCCCACTATGTCCTGTGCATCTCCGCCCGAGTCTCATGGGGAAAAAAAAAAAGAAACAATTACATTTAACTAAAAGTGCAGGAGGAAAAGGTGATGGATCACTGACCTCCTTTTTAGATTGCACTTTACTGTGGCTGTACTCAGTTCTGACAATAACTTAAACTGTTGGTGCAATGTAATTGTACAACTTTTTAAAACTGCAGTTGAAGAATTTCCACTGAAAATGTTTTTAAATCCAAGCATTCTTGTCCAATAGTATAGCATTGCATTGTTTCCTGAAGCTGGCAAATACATAGCAGAAACTTCAAAATGTGTGAAGTCGCAATGCTTGGGAACCGTTTTCACCATGCCAGGTGTTTTAGCACTCAGCAGAGAGACTGAGTCTGGTGGAGACTGCAACTGGAAATCAGATTACCAGCCAAGCAAGCCAAAAATCTATCTATCTATTTAGAAGCACAAAAGGCCAGCAGTTAATATCATGTCCAGAAATAAAAATATTTATTCCTTCAATGCCCCTGATCTCATATACACAATCAAGGACAAATATCCCATATACATATGTCACTTAATTTGCTTTCCTACTCAGTTGTCAATCTAGTTTTGACGCAACATTAACTTATTTCCCTTGTTAGTATTTCACACTTTTTTCCATCTGTCTTAGAGTGACTGTTACTGTAAAAAGACACCATGACCATGGCAACACTTAATAATGAGTGGAGCTGGCTTCAAGCTTCAGAGGTTTAGTCTATTGTTATCATGCTGAGAAGCTGGCAGCACACAGGCAGACATGGTACTGGTGAAGGAGCCAAGAGTTCTACATCTGGATCATCAGGCTGTGAGAAGAAAGAATGACACTAAGTCTGGCTTGAGTTTTTGAGACCTCAAACCCCAACCCCAGTGACACACGTCCTCCAAGAAGGCCACACCTACTCCAACAAGGCCACAGCTCCTAATCGTTCTACTTCCTGTGAGCTTATGGGGACCCTTTTCATTGATATTATATATAGTGCTCTATTTATCTATCCATCTATCTATCTTACTATCTATCTATCTTACTATGGATTTCTCTATCTACCTATCTTATTATCTATCTATCTATCTATCTATCTATCTATCTATTTATCTATCTATCTATCTTCCATTTTCCCTACAAGGAAAGCCACAATAAAACAGAACATTTTTTTTTCTTGTTTACTATTTTCATCAAGTACTGGGTACTAATATCTAGCATGTGGTTGGTGCCAAATAAGCATTTTTTTAATTAAATGAAAATATGAAGTTTATCTGTTTCATATAGCCAAAACCTTTCCCAGAGAAGTAATTTGTCCATAGTACACTGGGCCAAGTCTATAACCCAGTTACTCAGGACAAATAGCACCTGGTGAAGACAGATGGTGGTTGACAGTGGCTAAAGTGGCATTCGATGAAGTCCTTGGTTCTTTCTCCTTACAGTTCCTAGTTATTCATTTGTGTAGACAAGTAGTCCAGTCACATTACTCAGCATAAGTGTACATACAGCATCTGTTAGTCCCCCCAAAATTTCCATTCCTGTTTGTAAATTGACAGGAAAAATCAAGAAAAGAAGTCTGAAGGAGTCCTGGGGATTCCCCACATCTGACGTACTCACACCCACATTCTGAAGCAGTCCACACAGGTAACTTGTTGAGTTAATCTGAACGTCAGATTATTTATAATTCAACTGCTATATTAGAAAAATAGTAATGAAATAGCATAGCCTAAAGAAATCCTACCAAATCAGACCTTTTAAATGAAAAGGGTCCGTTACTTTATAATTGATGCATCCCATCTTCTACCCACATACAGGGTGAAGGGCGCCAAGTCATCGAGTATGTACCATAAGAAACATGCTGCAGACAGTCCACCAGACCAAAGAGCTACTGTTTCTTCTGATTTTTGATTGACATTGCAGTACTGATAAGCAAGAATAACTATAGTGATTCCCTCCCTCCTCCAGGAAGAAAGAATCCTCCTGTCTTCTTTTATACTGTCCCCTGATCCTTCTTCGTTCTGTGTCTTTTCTGGGTAAAGATGTGAAGTCCAAACTTGAATGTACTTCTCTAGTAAATAATAAAAATACAGTAAATACACTTAGGCCAACCTAGCAGAGATCACTGGGCATTCTTCTTCATCAGGACGTCATTTTCTCAACCAAACTGTAGGTGGAGGAATGAAGGCCCAGATGATTGAACTGCTGTGTGTTTAGATACAGGATACATTTCTCTTCCTATATGTGTATTTCTGGAAAGACAAGGCCTAGTCTACACATCCATGATCAGGCTGCACCCCCATCCCCACCATCTTCTCTTCTCTTTCTCAACACATTCCTCTCTTACAAAATTTCTTCACTCACCCTACAGATCACCCCGACGGCCTCATTATCTTCTCTGCTCTGGTTCAGAGATTCTCTGTCATGCAGAGACCTATGGGGCTTTTCTGAGCTCAAATATCTATTTATGTGGTTTTTGTGTCTTTTGGTGATCCATGCCTATAATCATAGAATTAGGGAGGTTAGAGGGAGGAGGATTCTACTGGAAGTGTAAGAACAGCCTGGACTATGTGGTAAATATATTCTAAAATATAAAAAGGAAGGAAGGAAGGAAGGAAGGAGGGAGGGAGGGAGAGAAGGAAGGAAGGAAGGAAGACAGGGAGGAGAGGAAGGGAGGGAGGAAAGAAGGAAGGAAAAAAGGGAAAGAGAAAAAGAGAGGGGAAGAAAGAATGAAATAGAGAAAGAGTGAGCATTGATCTGCCCTTAAAACATCTGACCACACTTAAGGACGTGTTTTCTAGTGTATTGTATGTTATTAATACAATAAGTTAAATCTTTCTTTTATATATATATAAGTATCCTAATATATGATGCCTAAATGAAAGTAGTTTATCAAGTCGATCATTTTGTACTATTATGTATTTCTATAAATATTTACTCCTCCAAAAGCTAGTCTTTAAATTGCCTTTAAAACTATACACCAATTAGACATCTATCCATCCCTACATTTTTAAGCTAAATATCTTTTTTAAACATCAAGATAAAAATCATATGAGCATGATATAGAAACTTGGCTTAAATGAGGTCTTTATAATTTCAGAACCAACTCTCTAATGTCAAATAAATGAAGATTTAACCAGCTGTAGTTTAGTTAACAACATACCAATAGTGACAAGCAGGTACATCTCAATGTGAGAGCTGCCAAAAACACTGTAGGATATTTCCAGTATTCTGTACTCCATTTAGGAAATGTTTGAGATATTGCATTCAAATCATACTTAATACTTCTAATGCTCCCCTCTCTGTATAAATTTTTATCCAAGAAAAAGACCTCTTAACATATTTACAAAAAAAAAAATGTAAAGCTTGATCTTTGCTCTTAAGGTACTTAAATTAAGGAGAGAAAGAAAGCAGAAAGTGTCTGGAGACACAAAGGTTTTAGAACATTTTTGTTAAGCTCAGAAAAAAATTGTGAAAGATTCTAAAAAGTCACACATCTGTCTTTCCAAGAATTTAAATTGTAGATCTTAAAAGTATAATCTAGGATGAGCTTGGTCAGACTCCTTCAATCCAAAGTCTTAGGATTTGCCTACAGAAAGAACAATGTGTAACCACATGCTTTTTAAAGAAGCGAACACATAATATTAGCCAAATATATGTCAATTTTCACCAACAAATTCATTTTCACGAAGCAACCAAAAATATTTCACAGATAGTCTACTCCCAGGATTTATAAAATATAGAGGGAGAGAGAGGTTCAGTTTGTGTGGTATCTTCACTGAGGAAGAGACGTTTTATAAAGCTAAGAATGATTCAGAGTGGGAAAATAGCATTAAAATATATTTACTGTTTTTATTGTTTCTAGAAGAATGGATCCTGGACAGACAGCAAGGCCAAGTTTTATTGGAATAATCTTCTACTTATAAACAGATACAGATAAATCTAAAATATATGACTCCCAGTAAGGACCAGGAATCTTGGCCACTGAGAAACAGTTGGTTAATTCTAGGATCATAAAGTTTGTTTTATTTTTGTATCACAAACAATAAGAAAAAAGTGATAAAAAAAAGAATTCTATGATACTTTCATTCTATCAAAAGTTCTAAGAAGGAATTTAAATCATATTTCAAGTACAGTCTCTTAATAGTAACACAAAGTATTGACAGTCAGGCAATTCCAATTTTACTATAAAGGGGAAGATGGCATGAGAGCATTAAACTTGAAATTCTCCTCCTCTAGTGTCTACAAGGCATAAAATCTACAAGGCCTATTGAGACTGCATGCCTTCCTGCAGCAGTTACAGAAATGACTGGAGGTTTGCTACATTACATCCATGCCAGCCTGCAATGTCAGCAGAATTGGCCCTCCATAGTAAACAGCAGACTCTTAAATATTTACTATGTGACAGCAAAGAAAATGAGCAAAACACAGGAAAGAAGGACCATAGCAAATGTTAGATATCCACTGTGTGTTCATTCCTCGGAGTTCATGTATGACAACAACTAGCTTTTCAGCATTTGTTCTGGTTGGTTTTGTGTGTGTGTGTGTGTGTGTGTGTGTGTGTGTGTGTGTGTTTCAACTTGCCTCCATAAAATTGGCCTGTAGACAAGTCTGTGAGGCATTTTCATGGCTGAAGATTGATGTGGAATGGGTCCAGCCCTCTGTGGGCAATGCCATTTCTTAGCAGGTAGCCCTGTGTTACATAAAGCAAGCAGGCTGGAGCAAGCTATGAGGAGCAAGACAGTAAGCAACATTCCTCTACAATCTTTATCTCAGTTTCTGCCTCTGGGTTCCTGAGTTGAGTTTCTGCCCTGACTTCCCTCAGTGATGGAGGGTATGACCTGACAGTTGTAAGATGAAATAACCTCCTGCCTGTCTCTGCAAGTTACTCACAGAAAGCCAACTAAGGCAGAACCCAAAAGAGTAAAGTGCGAACTGTGAGCACTAGGGGTGCAGCTCTGGGGATAGTCCTAAAGATGTCAGGACATCAGCTCTGTCCCACAAGTTATAAAAAGCCAATGAGCAAGGTCAACAGTGACACAGTCACCTGTGTGTTTCCTAAATCTCATTTGAGTAGCAGTATCTAGGCTGAAGATGTGGAGTAGAAGATAGACCAGCACAGAACTCACCACATAATTCCAAAGGAGTCATAAAAGGTTGAACTAGAAAAATGATGCCAACAAGAGTACACTTAGGAGGTCTTGGTGATTAAATACTGGGGTGAAGGGGGAATGGGAATGACCTGTGGTATTACTTAGTAAATATTTACAGCATGCTTAAGTATGGTGGCAATTTTTGTGAGTGGTTTATTAATCCAAACCTACTTAATACTTATGTAAAGGTCTATGGGGATTTGTGTGTTTGAATACTTGGCCATAGGAAGTGGCACTATTAGGAGGTATGGCCTTGTTGGAGGAAGTGTGTCACTGTGCAGGTCAGCTTTAAGGTCCCTGATGCCCAGGATTCACCCAGTGTGGAATCAGCTTCCTCCTGCTACCTTCAGATCAAGTTATAGAACTCCTGGCTCCTCCAGCACCAACCCTACCTGCACTATACCACGCTTCCTACCATCATAATGGACTGAACATCAAACACTGCAAGCCATCCTAAATTAAATGTTTTTTTCTTTATAAGAGTTACCTTGGCCATGGTATTCTTCAGAGCAATGAAACCCTAACTAAGACAGTTTCCCAGAACTATGAAGTGAGGAGCAGTTAACAGACTCTCATATTTGCACTGTACATATGCTTTACTGAAAACACTAGTGATATATGTTGGCAGAAGAAACTAAATGAATTCACTGTTCTTTCTGAAAAAGACAAGGGAGATTCTCCCCTTGGTGTCTTCATTTCATATGTTTTATAATACAAAGAACTTTATATGAAAGAAAATAAACAAAGTACAGGGAAATTAAGTGGGGGGAGGTCTATGGGGTAGACAGTATTAAGAAGTAAATTTTATAAATGTTTAAAACACCAGATCATCAGCAATGAATCCACTTTGGCGATAGTCATGCTACTTATCCTTGGTTAAATCATAATTTTACCATGAACAGAAACTCGGATGTTATGCCATTAGCTCCAGTAAACTTGTTCACCAAACTGATGCACATAAGTATCTGACTCCCTAGAGTTCACAACCTGTGCACTGTGACCCCTTTGGGGGTTGCATATCAGATATCCTGCATATCAGATATTTACATTACAATTCATAACAACAACAAAATTACACTTATAAAATAGCAATGAAAGTCATTTTATGGTCAGGGGTCACAACAACATGAGGAGTTGTGATGAAGGGTCACAGCATTAGGAAGGTGGAGAACCATCGCTCCAGGGGAGGAGCATGATTTGGGGTCACTATGAAGGGCATATTGAGAATATGAGTGGAGAGAATGCTAAAAATCCCTCAGCTGAGAGTCAAGCAAAGGGAAAGAATAACCTTGGGATAAACAAAAACAGAACTGGAAAATTGGAAATATAATAAATGAAGAGAGGGAAGAGAGAGAGGAGACAGAGAAAGCAAGGAGAGAAAGATTAAAATGCCAATAACTTTAGCCTTATTAAAGTCCCTTATAGCCTCTGAAATGAAAGGTCTTAATATTAAAGAGTGCAAGAATAAGTAGAGTTGTGAGAAAACAGTGGGACACTAAGCAGGACTTGGCTTAGAAACAGAAACCTAAATATAATAGCCAGTTTTCAAAGGCAGGGCAGCCAGCCTCACTGGATGCAAGGGGAAGTTACGGGTTCTTCTATGCATAGGTGCTTGAAAAATGCTCTGAAAGCAGGGTTACATGCTAGAAGAAATGCTGTACCCCATCCCCCTTTGTTTTTCTTGTGATTTGTGGAATATGAAAGTTAGGGGAGAGGCGAGAGGGAGGAAGAACAGACAGAAGGGGAGCCCTGAGAAACAGAGGCATAAGAATGCAGGTTAATAAAATTTCAGCAGAAGTGGAAGGAAGAAAGTCATTGGTTGTGGGGCACAGGGATGCTCAAGAAAAGACCTGGGTGTCAGCAGCGGGGAGGGGGGCATCTATGCATCTGTGCTCAGCGGATTGACAGGAAAACAAAACAGAAAAGCCAGAGCCTAAATCAGTAAACACAAAGGTGTGGTCTACGGACCCCTGAGGTCTCTAAAAGTCAAGAAATAGACAAGGTAAATTTTTATTTTAACAATTCTATAGAATTATATGGCTTTTGCAAGAGTAAGTTAGAGCTAATATGGAAAGTATGGTTGATAAAACAGCCAGCACTGTGAATGAACTCTGTCCCACTACTCACCAGTGTATGCCGCATAGACTCACATCCACAGGCAACAAAAAGAAGCCCCGCCCCGCCCCGCCCCGCCCCGCCCCGCCCCGCCCCGCCCCGCCCCGCCCGGCTTTATGACCAGTCACTCCACAGATATATCTCTGCGCTTTGACAAGTTATGAGCCTCTATATCAACTGCACAAAGATGCTTTTCTGATAAGGTCGGAGAGATGTCCTGTATAGAGATACATATTTAGAAGGCAGTTTGATACTGTGTCTATTTAACAAAAAAAATAAATAAAATAGTAGCTTCATCACTGGTTGGAGCCCATGAGCTCCACAACCTAATTCTTGGCCAGATTTACAAGACCAGGAATCAATTTCTTCCTGTGGATAGCGCCTTAAATCTAATCAGAAAGTGTTTTTACCCCTATAACATTCATGTTATATATCTTGACAGACTGGTCATTATTATAGTGGTCAGGAGTCACGGCTGGGAGAAACCGATGACCACTTTTCTCCCCATAGCAACCTAAAAAACACCTTCTGGTATTGTGAAAGCAAGCCAGCAGAAATGAAGCTTCCAGGGCAGTGTCAGCTTGATTTTTCAAAGTCCTATGACCAAAATATGTGGTACCTTCAGCAAATGGAGTCTTGTCATCAAGTCCTGCATTTGGGGGAGGGGGGGGGCAGCGGGGAGAGTCTCTTATTTCCCGCTGCACCAACAACTGAAAGGGAGTATCGATGCATGAATAAAAATTAATTTTATAAAATTTCCTCCATTGGAGGCTGAGGAGATGTCTCAGTAAGTAAAAACACTTGCAGTCCAACCGTGAGGACCTGAATTCAAATCCCTAGCACCCACATAAAAAGTTGAGTGTGTTCCTGAGTGTACTGTAACCCCAGTACTGTGGAGGTTAGATATAGGAGGGTTGCTGGGACTTCTGGCTTCCAGCATGGCTCTAGATTCAGGGAAAGACTCTGTCTCAAGAGAATAAAGCTAAACAATAGAAGAGGACCCCCACCATCCTCCTCTGGTCTCTCCATATTCACAGCTGCACATATACCATGTTTGCATCAACACATATATACAGTACACATAGATACAGTACAAACACACAAGCATGCAGATAGCCTGACTCTTGACATCCTGTGTGAGAAAACGGGAAGTACACATAGAACATTCACCAACCACAGAGGGTTGTCACTCACAAGGAAATGTACCTGGGTAGTTGTCACAGCTGTAACAGAAACCATGTATTTTTTTCCATAGGACACTATTCTCATCTGAAGAATAACTGAAAGACAGATGTCTAAACTGACTTGAATCATATGTTTGGCTGATGTTTTCTTTAAAATGAAGAAGGTGAATTTATCACCTCAAGTATGACTGTAACTATTGATTATTGGTGAGGAGATTCTGGCTTCACAACAAAATTGGAAATAAAAAAAAAAAAAAGGTCTTGATAGTATCACAATGTTAGGAATTTCTCCAAAACTGCTAGTGGCAGTATTAACAAGTGTGGATAGCTATTAGTGGAACAGGGTCCTTTTGGCATTTGGAAACCAATAGGATGCTGTGAACTAATAGTGGCAATGACCATTGGGCAATATGCAATATTGCCCAATATGGTTAAGTAGACTATTCATTCAAAATAGGAGACCAGCTTGGGGTCTACAAGTACCACAGGATTTAAGAATTATTTAAGTAGTTTCAATTCCCATTATCCAGCCTCCCTGTAAGACATGAAGATTGACTGAGTTTAGTTCCAAAGAAAATAGCCACAATTATTTATAAAGATCACTAAATTTTTCTCTTCTTTCCAACCACAATCTGAGTAATGCCAACATTCTTCAGTTCTCTTCTTATACCTCAGCCACCTGTGTTGTGCCTGACTGAGATGGAATCAGATGCAAGAACCTAACTGCCTACCTCCAACTCATACAGTTAAAAGAATGGCCCAGACATATTGCCATTCTTCCTACTAAATATCTTTTTGCTGATTTGGGCGAGAGGATTTGGGAGGACATTCCTTAAAAATAAAAAAAAATAAAAAAAAAACTTATTTGTTTTTCTGTGTCATATTTGTGTTGTTTATTTTGCTAAACTGCTAAAGAAATGTGGTTTTCTAAGTTTCTCAGTCTTAACTTCTAATGTGATGAATTATGATTTAAAAAAAAAAATCTGCTGTATGAGGTAGTTTTCTCGTTACTGCAACCAAGTACCTGGTAAGACGCAAAGTTTAAAGGGAAAGGTTTATTTAGACTTACAGTGTAAGGGGATACAGTTCTACATGACGGGGGAAGGCATGGCATCAGGAGTGAGGCAGGCGGTCATGTTGCAACTGCAATGCAAAGCATACAGTGGGAAAGAATTGTGGCCGGGCTATAAAACCTCAGGAACGCCCTCCCAACAACCATTGCCTTCATCCAAGCCCCATCTTGTATGTGCTCTGCAGTATCAGCAGCAGCTGAGGACCAAAAGCTCTAACACTGAGCTGTGAGATATATTTTACATCAAGCATAATGCCTACATAAACAGAAGTTTTGTGAGTGCTCAATAATTTTTAAGTGAGACTGATAAAGAGTTACCACTGTTCAAATATAAACTGATTGGAGACTATACTAGGCTCGTGGCCAACATCTATAGCTAGAAAATAAAGAATACAACCCATTCTTTAAAATAAACTCCAGACTTGAAGAATTTAGCTTTTTATTTTTAAGCTCTAAACCAAGGAATCTAACTACATCTTATTGAAGGGCTATGTACCAGTCCTAAAAATAATAGTCTAAAAATAATATTGTATCAAAATTCAATTGTCTTCTAATTATCTATGCACATTCAAATGTTAATAATAGGATGTAGCTACAAAACACATAACATGCTCCCCAGATGAAACACTGTATGGCCTTCTTTCTTTGAGCTTCTAACCACTGTAATTAGTCCATGTATAGTATTTATGACTCCAGTTTTCATTAACAGCTGTTAATCATGTGTTCCATTAACAGGCACTCTCAGAAACATTCAGGACTAAACTCTGAAAATGAGTGTAAATTTGTGGCAATTATATGAACACCTAAAGCCATAGACACTGAAATCCAAAAAAAAAAAGAAGAGTGACTTTTAACTCATTGCAAGATCCATCCATATGGTGACTAAATGCATTTTTACATAAATCATTTCATAAAAATGTTTTATTATATAGACTTGATAGTAAAATTAAATCTATACCAGTAGGTAATAAATTATTCTTGATTCAAATGGAAAACCAAGGATTAGCAAGAAACATCAGTGGAAAGGCAATTGTTCCTGCGGACAAAATACTAAGGCTCTAGGAAATTAAAGTTCACATGGTTGGAATCCAGGCTATGTAAAATGTTTAGTATTTCGGTTGGCAGAGTCATTTTTGAGTAGTCTGCCTCCTTTTGTGGGAGACTTAAGCTTCCATGAAGACCTTCAGATCACCCTGGAAGGAATGGAGAAAACTAAGAAATAACGTGTAAGTTGAACTTTGGTCCTTGCAGTGTCTATTGAGTGCTATGAAATTATTTCTGTGTAACTTTTCAATAGGTTTTTTCAAGACTAACTTAATATTCATATTTAACAGATAAATTATATTTAGTTGTATTTTCTCGACATGTATATTGAATGAATAGGACATACATGAAATAGGGAGGAGAGAGAGAGAGAGAGAGAGAGAGAGAGAGAGAGAGGAAATGGTGTTCAGGAAATTTTGCATTTGGGGTAATGGAAGGATGGTAAATTACTCTCAGTGAAACACAAAAAAAGTAGCAATGGAAGGGAAATATTGATCTCAGATGAGAACACATGGTTAAATAAATTTCAGGTTCATACTCTGAGAAGAAAACTATGATTCAGCGAGGTAAAGTAACATATCAAACTCCCAGTGCTAGAGATTACAGGGCTATGTCACAAAATGACCCGATAGCAAAGGCAGCAGTAAGCGCCACATGCCATTCCCAAGAAGTAGGTAAAGATGGTTCTGTGTTTCCTGGGGAGACAGATGAATGCTGAGCACACAGATTTCAGCTCACTCGTGTGGACTGACACAGTTATTCCTAGGAGAATACATTTAAAGTTATTTTAGCAGCCTCTAGGAAACCTTATCTACATTATTTCTGGAATTACACCTTTTAATGCTAAAGGGTAAATATAATACCAAATGTTGGCCAAAAGTCTACAATGGATAGTTTATCTGTAAGTTATCTTTTTTTTTTCAGAATGAATGACTAAAAGTAAAATTACATGTTCCTTCTAAGCTTGCCTCCCACCGTCTGTAAGAGTTCAGTTAAACTTTCCACAAACAAGGGAGGGCATTTATTTCCAGTATTTATAGTTAAAACTATGGGTATGCGCATGCGTAGGCATGCACAGTGATGCTGAGAAAGCACACTACTGCTGAATTTATGGTTGTTATTTCTTCAGAAGCACTTGTGAACTTAGACGTGAGATCGAACATTTTTAAAATGCACTCCTGCTCCTCAAGGATCTTGCTTAAGGTTATTTCACACTCAGAAGAGCTGTGGAATTCCTTTTGGATTCTCCACAGTAGGAAGAATAAAATCTCTGCATGATTCTGTAGCCAGCTCCCCAGAAGCTTGGGAGCATGGAGGACGGGCAAAAGCTAACAATAAATCTTTCTAAGCAGGTCCACGAGACTGGAGCTAGCAGGGGTAGTAGGAACCTTAGTGGGTTTTACAGGTTATTACCCCTCCTCCCTCACTTCTGTAATGTGTTCTTGTGGTTCTTCTTCATTAGGAAAAAAAATCAGATTCAAACAGACCTTCTAATGTAAGAGAAATTGAGGGAGTTGGACCACATGAAACAGGCTTGTTTCACTTTTTTTTTTTTCTTTTTCAGAAAAAGACCATTGTTGCTTTGAACAGATTTGTGGGATTGAATTTTGAGGAACTGAAGTTTTATTTTTGCTTTAGATACAGGGATCGAAGTGAAGGACAACACTAGTGGGTCACCAGTCCTAATTAATTGCATATGGTCAGTTGAGACAGAAGAGTGTTGAAGTATAAGGGTCCTTGAGATTGTAACAGATCAATGACTTTCCTCGCTGATGTGAACACCCTACCAACTGCATGGTTGTTACAAAGAAACTTAGCTATCTCTCTTCCCACCCTCTCTGCAACGTTCCTGCTTCTGCTCCCCCTTACCTTACTTTACACTCGTTTACACGGAAGTACATGGAGACACCGAGGAGGCTGACTCTCCGAGTTGCTTTGCGCAAAATCCACTCCTCTCTCCTCCCTCCTCTCTAGCCTCTGGATCTCTCACAGCCCGCGCTCCCTCCTTTCCACCCAGAGAGTGGCGCTTTGGGATGCTAGGGATGTGCCTCCGTGTACTTCTAAGGTGGGAGGGGGCTACAAGCAGAGGAGAATTTCAGACGTTCAGACGTTGCTTTCTGCCTGCCGCTCTTCTCTGGTTCCACTAGGGCTGGTCTGTGTAAGAAACTGACGGAGCCTAGGGCAGCTGTGAGAGGAAAAGGCTGGGGCGCGTGGAACCCGAAAAGTCTGGGTGCTCTCAGTTACAGCCTATCGAGTCCGCAGCAGGCCTTCAGCACCATGGACAGCAGCGCCGGCCCCGGGAACACCAGCGACTGCTCTGACCCCTTAGCTCAGGCAAGTTGCTCCCCAGCACCGGGCTCCTGGCTCAACTTGTCCCATGTAGATGGCAACCAGTCCGACCCATGCGGTCTGAACCGCACCGGGCTTGGCGGGAGCGACAGCCTGTGCTCTCAGACCGGCAGCCCTTCCATGGTCACAGCCATCACCATCATGGCCCTCTACTCTATCGTGTGTGTTGTGGGCCTCTTCGGAAACTTCCTGGTCATGTATGTGATTGTAAGGTAAGGAATGTTCTGAATGCCTATCTCCTGGGGGGCGGGGGAGAAGTAAACAGGGTACAAAGAGGGGGTGGCTTGAATAGAGCACTTGCTGTTTGTGTGTGAACTTTTACTTTTCTGGGTTTTGTTGGTTGGTTTTGGTTTTTTTTTTTTTTTTCTCCCTCCCTTGATAAAGCAGTGTTCAAAATTCCAAAGAAAAGACGTTTCTTTGGCCAAAGTTATTAAGATATGGAAGTGGGAGGCTCCATCTTAGATCCCCTTCTCATTCTAAGCCAAGGTGGTCTTTGAAGCATGTCTTGCAGTCAATCATCTCTCCGCATGAGCTGTAAGAACAGTGAGTTGTAAACAGTGAGGAGGGGAATCTAGTTTGTTTCCCCCGATTGAAGGACAGAGGCTTCTCAGTAAGTTAAAGAAATGGACTCCCTAACTTTCTTAGACCTGCTGGTTTAAGCTGGACCACAGCCCCACCCCTTCTCCTGTGTTCTGGCAGTCTTTATCTTACACTTCTTCCATCCTGAGACTGCCCCAGGTGGAAGGAGCTTTCCTGGCATCTCTCCAGAGCAGGGTAGCTTAGATGTAGCAACTATGTTGCTGTGGTGTTTAGCCCAGTTCTCACTTTCTTCCTGCAATTCTGCTGAGGGAGTCCCAAGTGGGATCTGGAATTGCTGGGTAGCTCAGGGCATCTACAGGGCATAACTATTTTTTTTCAATGCTTGCAAACATGGAGAGCAATTAGGAAAGTTAAAACCACCCACGTTCTGCATCACTGGGAGTTGTTTGGGATGGTCGAGAGAGGAAAGCATCTCTATCTAGTGAAATTACTTTCAAGGAGTTTGAGGTCTGCTTTCTGTCGTTTAGGGTGTTCTGGATGAACATGGCAAAGACTGGAAATGATATTGTGTTGGCACAGAGTTACATCTTCAGATTCAGTCTGTTACTATGGAGTACTTATCTAGCCACTTTTGATAAAGTAGATGGATATCCCAGCACTTTAAAATGGCTCCTGATTTGAGTCTTCTTCCCAGTGGGGTTATGTGGCATCATGAGCTTGGCACTTTCATGTTTAGTTACAATATTTGCTTCACCTATTCAGCACACATGTCACAGACTTCAACAGAGCTCTCAGAGTCATTTCCCTCATTATGCTTTTGTTCCCAGGGTACTGCAAACTGCTTGTCTGATTTCTTTAATTAATGATTGTTTAAAGTAAAGCTGATTTCTCTGGTCTTTGGGTGAAGGATGTGTCTCTGAGAAAAGAGCACCATCTATTGAAAGGAAGGTTAACAGCAGAAGGAAAAACACAGGGAGGAAATCAATACAGAAATGTATGCTTGAAGACATTTATTCTCTGTAATTCAAAACAGAGATTCAAATGAGAGATTCAGTCTCATCCCACAGTTAAGGCAGTAATTAAAAGATGGCTTTGGATTAAAAAAAAAAATATGCTATTCATTGTTCCTGGGGGAAAAAAAAACAGAATCATAAAATGACAGAACTGAAATGGGCTTGGGATTTTCTATGCAAGACAATTGAGCCAATACAAAGAAAACCATTTTTTTTTTTTAACTGAGAAAAGACATTCACTACTTCAATGCCCCTGGATGTCACTGTGCTCACAAAATTTTCTGTTTATTATGATTGATATACACTGATGGTTTGAGTTTATTCGTTTGGTTGATCAAGAGAGAAAGCTTGATTTACAGTAGTGATACTAAATCACAAAACACCCCAAATTTATGCATGTGTTCCTGGGTTTAAAAGGTGTGAGATAATTGCCAAAGAATTCAGGAGCCTTTTCTCCTTTTTAGTCTCAGCATCTTCCTCCCTCCTTTTTATCCCCTCTGGCTTCTATTTTTCTATAAAGAGAGCCAGTAGCACAGGAAGCAGCTGGAGCAGACATGGCTTGGTTTTTTCCCAGTGCTAAGTAGGTTCCTGGCTGGGTGGGTTCATTTTAAAAGCATTGCCTCTCACTTGTTCACTTGGAGACACATGGTGACACTGTCTCTCACTGAGAACATGGTATTATGCTTTTTCTCTCTGTACTGAAAGTTCTGACAAAGGCAGTTCTATTTGAAAGGTCAACCCAAACACCCACCTGTGGCAGATCAAGTGCTTAATTCCATGGGCAGATAACCTTCTGGGAATAAGACTGTGAAATAGAAAAAGAGGCAGTTGGATGACACATGAAGTGCTGGTCAAGTGTCTGTGGGTTGAAGATGCTGTACCTAGGTAGCTGAGCTCATTTAGCTGCCTGTCATTTGTAGTGTCCCAGATCAGCTCAGGAACTTTGTCACTCTTTTACAAAAGTATGAGTCCATGAAGTAATAATAGGAGCTCTCTTACATCTACTTCTTAAAACAACAAACATGATTAAGTAGTCCACTAGCTACAGCTGCTGGCTAGATGAAGGTAGTATCATCCTGAATAGCTTAGCATGCTGAGTGAATCATAGATGACTATAATAACAACAGCAACAAAAATAACTGTAGTGCCACTGATGTGATTAATGTCTCTGCTTTCTCAGGACCATCTTTATTTTCCCTTCCACAAAACCATAAATGAGCCAACCTTAGGTAGGATTCTTATAAAGTTCTGTTCTTAGGAATGTAAGAAAAGAAAAAAAGATTCTGTCCTGGATCAGAGACAGGAAATACGACCATGGCTCCACGGAAATATCATAGGTAAACATCACCTAAGAAGACCTTTGGTCTTAAAAAGTGGGGAGGAAATGCTTTGTTCATACATTTCATCTGCTTCAAAGAGGAGTCAGTATTGTGGATTGATAACAGCGATTCACAGTTCAAATAGACACAGAGATATGCATGTATGTGCATAAATATACATACAACTCCACAGCTTTGAATTGAGACCAGACTGCTACTGTCACCATGGGAATAAACAGGTAAAAAGAAATAAATACAGGGGATTTCATCATCTATCATGGTATACTCTGCAAAGTCTCCATGACTACCACAGTATTGCTGTGAGTCTCTGGTTGAAACACAGTCATCAACTAATCGATACATGAACCTGTTCCATGTGTGTTTCTATTTAAGGATATCCTATTTAAACACACGTTATAGGTCAATTGCCACTGAACTCACTTACTACCATGCACATCTGAAGTCCTGTTTACATAATGTCTAGCATACTTTCCATATAAGGCAACTTAACAGCTTCCTTGTGCTTTGGAAACTAGAGAGCATTTTGTCAATATAAATGAGGGCATTTTAAACAGCAAAGTTGCTGTGGCTGGTGAAGTCTAGGGAGGTCTCAGAGACTATTATAACACCTCTAGCTAGTGTTTTCTCCTTCTTGCATGATCAGAGGAATAACTCACAGACGAAAGGAAAAGGCGGAGAATTAGGAGAAAATTCTTTTGCAAAGCAAAAGTAGCCCCCAAGAGGAAGTGAAGGCTTCTCAGGAGAATGTAGAGCAGCAGGCATTTTGGCTGTCCTTTAGGCAAGCATTTTCAGAGGAGAGGATTATTCATGAATTAAGGTAAGGAATTCCAGAGAAGATGTGGGATGTTCCTGAAGTAGGGTTTATTACACTTTTTATCCTTCTATGGAGTTTGGGGGATGGATCATAACGTCGGAGGTAGGATGAGAACAGCCAGTTCTGCAAGGCTAACAATAACGTAACATACTGAAGCACAGTACAATTCCTGGGAGACTTGATCAGTTGTGTTGTTTCCAGCCTGTTTGGGTAGTCTTGGCTCTTAATGTTTGAGCAATCCCATCATGCTCAGCCATATCACAGTTCTGTGGTTGCTCTGCCTTGCCTCTGGCTACCATGCCGTGTGCTTCTCTTTTCCCTCTACCTGGCTAGCCTACTTCAGACTCCTAAAGAAAACCTACAAAGAGGCATGCAAGGCAAACCCTAGCATTCAGGAAGGATGCTGATTCACAGTATGAGAGGCCAGAGGCAGAACGCCACGTGAAAATTTACAGGGTCCTTCAAGTAATTCACAGCTCTCTACAAACCCACACAAGCTTTAGAGTGGATGCAAAGGCCCACAAGTACATCTTAGAGCCAAACGATTTCATTGAAGTAGTCTCTACAGTTTCCTCCTGGAATAAGGGTTGATGGAATATACAGCAATCTTCAAGGAAATAATGTCAACTCTTGGGACCCAAAGGGGATTTGACCTTAGGACTCCTGTAAATACCAAGTCCAGACACCCCAAGCCTTTGTAGTAAATGGCCCAATATTTCCCTTTAACTTTGAGATCTTAAATCATCTGCTGATTGCGTATAATCCCAAGTATAATAGAATTGTGTGAATAGATGGCATGCTGCTGTTTAAGGAAGAACAGCAAGAAGTCTACGTGTTGAGTGCAGTTCTACAAAATCTTCCCAAATGCTTTTGAACTGCAATTGCTTAAGTCTGCAGACACAGAATTCTGTAATGCCGAGAACTTCCTCAAATGAGACAATTAGGAAGTTCAGCTGTCTATTACATGCAGCAGAAAGCTCGCCACACAAATGGAGTGGTATGAAAAGCAAGGTAAACTCCCATAATTCCCTCGTTGCTTTGGCACCAGATAGCTAGGTGCACCATACACAATCAAAATCAGATGTGGCATATTTTATTTTGTATATTGGAGTAAAACTATCAAAATAAACTTGATTTCCATATATTTCTAAAGACAGTGGGTTAAATAGAATTAGAACTGTATGATAGAAACATAGAATGTCTGGGGCATTGTAGGTATTTGGCTCCACCCTCTGGCCTTCAGGTACCTCATTAGTATGTAAATCTCTGTGTCCTACCTGACTGAGGGTGCAGGCTGAATGGAGATTAGACCTTGTGTCAGGAGCCTGGGTTCTGGGGGCGTGGCCGAACCCACAACCCAAGAACCAGGATGCCCTTTCACAGCCGGACAGGGCATAATTTAGGATTTGGTTCCATTGTCTGAGGTCTGACCCTTTATTACCAATGAAGTTCTAAAATAGAGGAGAAATTACCTAATAAATAGTAACTACCCTATAGCTACACCATCACAATGATTTCCATTTAGCACATTTTAGAAGCCATTTTAAGCAACAAAATCTTTGTTCTAATTTTTAATAATGCATTTGTCAAGGCTCTGCCTGAAACTTAATGGCTTAAAGTCTATAAGTCTGCTTGCTCTCTCCAACAGTGAGGGTGGTAGGCATGTACATTGAGCTACATATTCAATTTGGAACATTAAAATTTATGCTAATACCCTAAATGTTTTCATTTAGACACAGTAAAATTTGAGTTTAAACTACACCAAGGTAAGGATCCACTTCATTTTGGAGCACTCAATTGCACACATGCCTTTTGCCCATGGGATGAAGAGTAGAGAGCCACCTTGTCCAGCACTTCTTATAAAAGGCTAGAAAGTAAATGCTTTGTTGCTACAACCAGATAATCCCTGTTCTAATGACTCAACTCTGTCATAGCTTAGAAGAGGGCACAGCCATTATGAAAATAAATGGTAACAATTCTGTTTCAATAAAACTTTATATAAACACTACGGTTTGAACTTCCATGTTGCATTTCCTTACCTTGAAATATTTTTCTTTTGATGTCTGTCAACCACTTAAAAAAAAAATCACAAAATCACTCTTCACTAACAAATTATAGAAAGAAGTGGTCAGCTAGATTTGACCCACAAGATTTTATTGGTCAAAGGCTGGAAAGGAGGTATAAAATTTTCTATTCATGCAGTAGTTATGTTCATAATAGTTATAGACACAAAATTTTGTTAAAATAACATAGTTTTCAAGCTCAGAAAAATGTCAGTAGAAATAGGTAACAACACAGTTAGCACAGATGGGTCTGACAGGCAACATTGCCTTTCCTAACTGATGCTAACGTTGGGTTCTGGTAGGAGCCACATGGGATTGCCTCTATCTCTCCCCAGACTTCTGTCTCTCCATTGGTCCAAATGATTAGCAGCATTCCTGGCCACCCTTAGCCAATGATTAAGGGTGAGTGCTAAGAAAAGAGGATTTCTTTAGGCTTCCCTCTCTTGAATGCTCTTCCTGCTCATCTCAATTCTAGGTAATTTTTCAGGCTTTTACACAGCGTTTTCACCCTCAACCACTCACAGGCTTTTGGGAATGACTGATATTGTCATCTGAGAATTCATATTAACTTCTTAACACATATAATATCTGTCCTCAAAACCATCTGGGCCTGCATACCAACCACAGCCAAACAATGATGTTGCTCGGGGTTTGAAAAGTCTTTTATTTCATTCTTGATGGATAGGGAAGCCCTGCTTCCTTAAGTTTTTACATATATTGCTCATATATAAAATGAGTCTCATTATGACCCTTTCCACTCTGCATGCCCATCATATTCCCTTTCCCTCCTCTGTTTCTTTCTCACATCCACTGATTACCTTATTCCTAACTAGTGCTTCTTCTTATCGAGTACCTTTCTCATGCTTTATTTTATAGTGACCCATCTGATTTCATTTGTGTTGCTTATACAAGCATTGGCAATATTCAAGTGGCTACCCCACTGGAGAAGATGCCTTTCC
This sequence comes from Arvicanthis niloticus, assembly GCF_011762505.2. Classification (NCBI taxonomy): domain Eukaryota; kingdom Metazoa; phylum Chordata; class Mammalia; order Rodentia; family Muridae; genus Arvicanthis; species Arvicanthis niloticus. Next base: position 13,383,434 of record NC_133436.1, on the reverse strand, counting down.
TTCCATCACCAACCAATAATTGGTTTTAGATCTTCAGGGATAGGCAGGGCCCCCATGAGCCTATTGACATCTTTATGATATTTAAAACACAAAGGCTGATCAGTTTTTTCTTTATTTGTTTTTTTCTCTCCGACGTATAAAACACAATACAGTTGTACTTTGAGCATTTGTTTGCTAGTTCCCAAAAGTTGTTTTGAACACTGTCACTTCTTTAGTTCAGTCTGTCCAGCTGGCTAAAAGGAACCCCAGGTGTTCAGAAGCTGTAGATGATCGTTGACTTCCATCCAAGACCTTTTTTTCAGTAACTTCATGTACATTGTTTGAGATCCCCTTCCTACTTGATACCTTGACAGTTTCATCCATCCACATGTAAATGACATGCGTGATCCTTCAATCAGCTGGGCTCAGCAAACTCCTCCTTGTGGGTACAGCAATACATTAGCTTACACAAATAACCACTGGGCTGAAATCTGTCTGGAGAGCTAAGTTTCAGTAGACTTATAACTGGGTGATGTAGAGTCCACTAGAAACAAACTCTCTTTCTAAAATGTTCTTAGGTGGAGCTGTATCTAAGTTCTAGCAAAGAATCCAGTTTACATAAAAAAAAAATAGTAATAAATGTTGACTTTTTTTTCCTAACTAACCATGGAATGTTATACCCATTGCACAAAACCTTATAACGCTATGAAGCACATCGAAGAAGCTTTCCAGGTCTTCTATAAACATGATTCTCACTCTTGGTTTCAAACTAACATTGCCTAAGAACTTCTTTTTGAAAAGAAGTTGAAAGAGGAGAAAAAAGAGGAGGAAAGAGAGAGGGGGTAGAAGGAGAGAAGGAGGAGAGACCACTGTCCAGAGAGGGATAATTAATCCATAGTCTCTGTAAACTGGTTCTGGGAGTAAACATTTAGAAAGATTGCCCATGCTTCTAATGTGCATCAAAGTTCTTGTAGTTCCAGTCCATCATGCTGATCTTGCAAATGAGAAACCAGTGCCTGTTTTAAGGGGATCTAAAAAAACTGAACTCTGGGAGCGGGTGTAGAGTACACCTAGTAAATTGGCTTCCAGGAGAGCTGAAGCCCAACGCGTTATAATGTTTTTCCTTAAATGTGGCCTTGCGGTTCTCTTCAAAACAGACATGGTAGATAGAGAGCTAAACCAGAAGCAAAGAGACAGGTTCGAACCACTGCCCACTGTAAAATGTTCATGCTAGTTATCCAAATTACTTGACTCTTACTAGTTGATTCTTTATAAAGAAAACTAGCCATGTTTAATCTCAGAGGGATTTCAAATCGAAGTTGGATACTATAGTAAAAGTCTTTGGTTACTCTGAAGTGTTCTGCAAGAGAGAAAAGATGGTTGATTGCTTCCAAATTTTTTCACCCTTCAACCCACACAGGACACAGGCCAGCAGCAGCAGCACAATGGCACCCAGAGCCTTTACTTGACCTAGATCTCAATTTTTATCTATTCAAATAAACTTATCCATAGATTATCTTTTTAACCTATAGAAACAAGGCAAAGCATCGCATGGGTACCACTGTGGTCAGTCTTCCTGTCCTTCCTCTTTACTGTTTCCCAAGGCATTGGGTCACTCCAAAGCCACCTTACTGGAGAGAAGAAATCCTCCAAGTAGAAAATGTATTTGTTTCCCTACCTAATGAGTCTTTTCATATTGGCTAATAAATTCAGAGGGTGGGGAAACTACAAACCAAAATTTTGAACAAAATAGGTTATGAATTCAAAGCCAGCTTGGGCTCCATGAGGAGTTCCAGGCCAGATTGAGAAACTGTTTCAAAAAACAAAAAAAATCAAGCCAAGATTAGATAATTTGATATTTACATATTTTATTATTAAATTTATATGGTAATAAAAGGTGAATCCTGATAACATAGAATGAAACTTTTTAACCGAATTAGAGTTCGTCTGAGTCAGAAAAGAAGTAGTTATATCCACAGCTTTGTCTGCACTTTAGCTTTGGAAAATTAGGCATTTAAAACTCCATCCTACTCCATCCTGACTTTTGTTGAGTCTGACCAGCTAGTCAAAGTGAAATAAGTCAATGTCTACCAACTGCCAAAATCAAGATGGCAAACTTTACAAATAAAGCAATCGTTGAGTGTAGTGTGGGATAACACCCTTGAGGCATACTGTGCCTTCTCAGAACTAAGACTCTAGGAAGAACAGCAGAAAACAGAAGAGGCAGCTTTCTTTGTTTTTCCAACATTCTTCCACTGAGATGCTGGGTTCCATGCCAGTGCGGGGTTGAACTTTCTGTGGAGGAAGATTAAATGTTAATTGAAAAAATGTTGCCAGCAGTACAGCCTGAACATCGGCACCTGATTGTGCTTGCCAAGAAGAATAAAGGAAATTATTACTGACGTGATTTCATTCTTATTCATCCCCTATTGGCTCTGGGAAGAAAAGCACATGGATTGGGTGAGATTAAACATGAGTTTGCTTCTGATGATGGTCTAAGGTTGCTAAAATTAGTTACTGTATTTTAAATGCAGACAGAGCTAATAAAGAACCTTCTTTTATTTTCTTTCCTTCTGATAAACAAAGGAAATCAATTAACCCTTTGTACTATAAATCATACATCCGAGGATTAAAGTTTGTATCTTAAAATTCTATGGATTTTAATGTCTTCATTATATTAAATAATAGTGTTTTCACATAATTATAATGAGGGAAGAAAATGTTAAGTTAGGGGCTCTACTGTAGCCCAGGCTTGCCCCCAAATACTCCTTAGAGTTTAAGACTCTAAAGACCTCGTGGTCCTTCTAACTCCCTTTTCTACACACTGCTAATACTAGTGTGTGAGGCCACACAGGTAGAAGTTGTCTACCAGAGTGTGGTGGTTTAAATAAGACCGCCCCCCACCCCCGTGCCCCAGGCTGACATTTGAATACTTTTCCCTTAGTTGATTGCACTCTTCAGGTAAATTTAAAAGGTGGGGTCTTGCAGAAGGACCTATGTCACTGAGAGCAGGCTTTAAAGTTCAAAACCTGCCTCGAGCCACCCTTCCACCGCTCTGTTCCATGTTTGTGGTCTGAGATGTGAGCTCTCAGGATTCTGCATCAGCTTCTATGCCTGCTACTTCCCCACAATGGTCCCTCTGGAACCAGAAGCCGCCCCCCAATAAACTCTTCCTTTTATAAGTTGCCTTGGTCATGGTGTTTTATCACAGCAACAGAAAAGAAACAGACACACAGAGTGATGTTAAAGAGTATTAAACATAGTTGATATGTCTGTCGAGTACTACGAACAAAGCGCTCTATTTGATGGACCAGATTTCTATCAGAGTGCCAGATTAGATAGCAACCTTCTTTTTCCCAAAAACGCAGTCTAAGGGAGGAGATAAATAAATCATTTTACCAGCAGCGCTCATTCAGCAATATAGACGTTTCAAACAATAGGAAATGAAGGAAAGAAAGAACATGCCTTTGCTTTCAAACACCTTCAATTTGTGTTTGACCTAACGATGTGTCTTCTAATATAGTAAAATCGGTCTAACTCTGGTACAATGGTGAAACCAATGTGCTCCAGTGCACCTGTTACATTTTTCCCCTATACAGTTTTTGATGCTAAATTTATACACAAAATAAAATGAATTGATTGGCATTCTAGTTGAAAGAGACAGCCATAAAATTGAAGAACTAAAGTATTTTGGAATGATAACTACTCAAAGAAGCCCTTTGGAAACAGTTGGTTTTAGACCAATCATGGGTCAGGAACATACTATCTTTAGTACACACGAGCAACAGCTAGAAAACATGTTAGGGCAATAAAAAGTAGTGCTTTAGTAAATATAAGGTCATCATAAATACAAGCCCAGAAAAAGAAACATTAATAAAACAGAATACGTGGTCCCCAGAGATCTGCCTTCCAGAACAGTGTCCCCTCATTAAAACTGAATCCCATGGGAACCATCATCATTGTCATCATCATCATTGTCATCATCATCATCATCATTGTCGTCTCCATTATTAGTGTTTTCTGAACGTTACTATATCCTGGATTCCCTCCTAGCAATACTAAATTACACCACTGTTCTAAACATCCCCAGCCTTGTGTCAACCGATTCAGAAAAGAACTAACATTTTCCAACCTTCATATATGATAAACTTATCTAAGTCTGATTTATCTAGCTAAAAAAGGATAAAAACTAACATTTGAGCAAAAATATCTATGACACTTAACTTTTCAGCTTTTAAAACTGCTACGTTCCACTGCATTGAGGATGGATGTGTAACCCAGTTACTGAGGGCTCATTTAGATGACTGCCTGGTATACTCCCTTCATTTCTATATCTTCCCAGAACCTGTCTAAGACTATTGAGTTACTGGTAGACCCCTGCCTCACTAGAGTCAGAATGACGGAAATAGGAGATCTGGCTCCTTACAAAGTCTGTGTCTGCCAGTTTTCTTTATGTCACACTGTGGCATTCTCAGTGAACATCTTATCTCAGTCTAACTGGGTCTTGTTCACTGAGTCTGCCTTTCAACCTGGGAAAATAGAATCCATTAATTATTTGTAGACTTCTACTGGCATGTCAGTTATGAAGTTATGATACTCCCACACACTATCGCTACCAGCCGTTCATATCTGTGGCCATCTTAGCTGATACTCATGTCAATAAATGTGCTGGAGACGAGTGCTGTACCAGGCTCAGGACTGTATATTTATTATTTAGCCAAGAGCCATGGCTTTTCCATAGTTCCAGTTAAGTCTCTGTCTCTCTGTCTCTCTCTGTCTTTCTATTTGTCTCTGTCTCTGTCTCTGTCTCTGTCTCTCTCTCTCTCTCTCTCTCTCTCTCTCTCTCTCTCACAGACACACAAACAGAAAAAGAGAGGGAGAGAGAACTTTCCACTCTTGTATTTAAAATACAATAGGCCATGGGATGTAAGACATCTGGAACATTATAGTACTCTAATTTACTATAATATTGTATTTAATATTATAAAGTTTATTTTAAAATAAAAACTTGTAAATAAATAAAAACATCACATACCAATATATATAATATACTATAACCAGATATATAATATAACCAAAACATATTTTATGTAATTACCTTCCAACTCCACATCCCAAGAAGAACTAGAACTGGGGTACCAAGTATCTTAATCTCCAGTCTCACTACTAAGGTCTGTTACCTGCATCCAGTCCTTCCTCATACCCATCTATTTAGACTTTCTTGTTCTCTTTTTATTCATGTTAAAGTGTATCCATATGTACGTTTCTTTACACACACACACACACACACACACACACACACACACACACATATATATATATATATATATATATATATATATATATATATATACATATTATTGGCCAGATTATATTATGTTAATATTGCAATCATTTTTAAACTTCTGCTTTTCCATGTCCTGCTTCTAGTTTGTAAAAATAACAATGCTAAGCTTGGGCTACAGCTCAGTGGTAGGAAGCTTGGCAGACAACTCTGAGTCCTGGGTTCAATTCCTGGCACTATGGAGAAAACGAAAGGAATGAAAAGAACAGAACAGAACAATGTTCAGAGGACTGTTCCTCAGCAGCTAATGACTGAAAGAAAAATTGGAATTCTCTAAAGTAAAATTCTTGGGGCTGGAGAGATAGATGGCTCAGTGGTAAAGGGCACATGCTGCTCTGAAGACACAAGTTGGGTCCCCAGCACCCATGTTGGACAGCTCACAACTACCTGTAATTCCAGTTCTAGAATATCTGATGTATTGGGCCTCTGTGGACCTTCCCTTATTCACACGTACCCATCCATACACATGACACATGTTCATACACATAAGTAAGAGTAAGAAAACAAATATTTTATAAATATTTTAAAGGTTAAAATTATTGTAAAAGGAGATGCCATGGTTTGATTTGGATCTTTATGTGGATAAAGATTCCACATTTATCTTGGAGGAAGGATGCTGATCTGTAGAGACTTGGCCTTTTCATTCTCCCACTTCATCCTCCAAAGATACTCATGGAGGGGGTCTGTGGAAGCCACAGTGACTAACGCAAGTTGAATCTGAAAAAATAAAATCTTCAAGTATCTAAAAGAAGAAGAGGATGAGGAGGAGAAAGAGGAAGAGAAAAAGAAAGAGAAAGAAAGAAAGAAGCCTATTCTGATGAAGAGCAGCAACTTCATTCCATAATTTCTGCTAAAGCATCCACCTAAATAAATAAAAAGATAAGCTATTCTACCCTGTATCTGCATCTCCCAACAGAAACAGTAGATGGGGAGACTCTGAGCAGGTCACCTGCCATCAGTACTAAGTCCAGGTCACAGGCACGCCTGCGTGGCCTGGAGATCCTGGGTACAAGAGGCAGATGCAAAGGCTTTTACTCATGCTTCTATCTAGAACTCTCCTCATCATCATCATCCTCATCCTCATCCTCTTTATCCTCCTCATTCTCTTCACCCTCCTCCTCTTCCTATCCTCCTCCTTCTCATCCTCCTCACCATCATTGGCTGGTGCAAGTCATTCATGAACAGTATGAAAACCAAGCCTCATCATTTCCCAGACAGATTCCTTGAATAGACTACTCCACTTCATTGTGTTCCATTACTGAGAAGCAGATTGAAAAAAGAAACAAGGTATCCCGAGGAATCTTCGATAAGTGGAATCCTACTTTGTTGGAAGTAGACCCTAAGCTAATGTGGAGAAAAGAGTCCTTAGTTGTGAATTTTTCACCTGAAAACCCAGTGAAGCTATGCCTCAGCAGAACAAAGAATCTGGAGTGGCAAACGTTGTGACAGCAGGTGAATAGGATGGGCTCCCTCCACAACAGGTAGGAAGATATGGAATATATATATATATATATATATATATATATATATATATCATTATATATATATATCATTATATATAATATATAACATTATATATAATATATAACATTATATATAAATTAATTAATATATTATATATAAATTAATATATTATATAATTTCCAAACTCATCAAACATTTTTTAAATAAACCATATGGTAGGAAAAAATGTTACTAATACAAAACTAAGAGGAAGTTTCAAAAATAATAGATGATTCCCAAGCACAATACAGCACTGCATAGAGAGCTTCCACATGAAAATATAAATCATCTTTGTATTTGGAGTTTTCCTATTAAAACCACACTTAAATTCCTTTTTTTCTGTGACTGAAACATTGCTAGTGCCAAATGAGTTCGTTCCAAGTTGGAAGCCAACCCTATATTGGTTTAATAACCCTGTCGCACCAGAAGACTGAACTTCCAGCCTTTAAAAAACTAGTGAAACTTCCTTGCTCTGCCAAATTACTAGTTTATTCATGAATCATATTTTCCCCAACAAATGCTATTGAATTCTCTACAGGAGAAGGGAAATACCAAAAAATCTCGGCCTGAAAATACTTACAAGAAAGAAAGGGAAGAAAAAGGCTCACTAAGCTGCTTTCTGTTTCCTAGAAAAAGTCCAGGTCGGCATGATATTTAAGTACAAAAAAAAAATTATGTAATTATCATGAATATGTAATTTTATGTAAATCAGGATCCCAGGGAGCTAAATTGCATTACCTTTATTTTTCATTCAATTGGCCCTGAAAGCTACCATTGCAGACACTAATGAAACGTTAAACTACTTAGGTAGCAGCAGGTGTCTGAGCACACTGAAATGGTAAGAAAGGAATGCCCAGCTGCCTTTTGACAAATGGGATTTCAACTTAAATTGCCATGAGCATTAATCAAATTACTCTTAAAAACTTAATAACCATCAGAAGTTTCTTTTTTTTCCCCCACATTTAATCCCTCTCATTCTGAAACCTGGAATATGGTTCTCCTCTTCAGGAGCATCAGCGTATTTATAACTACAGTGTTAAATAGTTTCTTGTCTGAAATTTGTTAGGAATCTCGGTGGTATTTAAAATACAGGTAAGACTCATAAGGGTCTCCACTGCTACCAGGGATTTTGTGAACATCTATTTGCACAAATGTGGGGTGAGATGTTTAGAAACCATACTAAGCTTGATAAAACTGATTATCTTGCAGGTAGTTCATGTCTAGGAAATGTATGCTGAATTGTAGAGCTGACAGGCCAGACTTCGCAAAAGACATGGATATAAATTCTGTCTCCTGTCATTCTGATTCGTCCCCTAACCCTCTTTGTAGTAATGCTGACACAGTATAAGCATTTATCATGTTAATTATTTGTTAATTATATTATTGGGTGTAGGGCTGTGTGTGTTTGTCTATGTGTGTGTGAGAGGGAGAAGGGAGGGAGGAGAGAGAGAGAGAGAGAGAGAGAGAGAGAGAGAGAGAGAGAGAGAGAACTTGTGGTGAGGTCAGAGGTCAATTTTCTAGCCTTAATACTCTCCCTGCACCCTAGGTCCTGGGGATCAAACTCAGGCCCCCAGGCCTGAACAGGTGCTTTTACCTAATGAGCCATTTTTTACCAACCCTATTTTCTTGTTAAGTATTTCTTGTTGTTTTTCATGTGTGTGTGTGTGTGTGTGTGTGTGTGTGTGTGTGTGTGTGTGTGTGTGTGCAGGTGCCCACAGATGCCAGAAGAGAGCATCAGATCCCCAAGAGTTACACTATGCTGCAGCTCCTGTTTGACAGTGTTCTGTTTAGAACATTTTGCATGAGATTTTCTTAAGTTTATTTGTACATTGATTGAAGATTTCCTTGCTGGTAGGTGTGTCTTGAGACTGGCATTAAGGTGGCGCTGGACTCCTGGAGTGAATGGGGAAGTGTTTGCTTACTCTTCTTCACTAAGCTAAACACCATGGTTGCAAATTGGATTTAGATATTTGATGTCCAGAGGCTTTTTTGGCAGTTATTATCTTGCTCTCTTAGTGTTTGCCAATCTAGTCACAGTCCCTGCTTCCTGGTGGTACTTTTTAAGGCATTGGTACCTTGTGTCGAAAACAAAATGTGGACTTCCAATGCAAAGTTGGAGAAATACTGCATTTGAGACGGACATTTTCACTGTATTGGGTATGTAACTCATAAAAACAGAAGTGTGTAGCTGCAAACCACTAGTATAAAAAAAAACAGGTTTTGCCGGGCGGTGGTGGCGCACGCCTTTAATCCCAGCACTTGAAAGGCAGAGGCAGGCGGATTTCTGAGTTCGAGGCCAGCCTGGTCTACAGAGTGAGTTCAGGACAGCCAGGGCTACACAGAGAAACCCTGTCTCGAAAAACCAAAAAAAAAAAAAAAAAAAAAAAAAAACAGCTTTTGTAAACTCTAGCTTTATCTAATGACCTGTTTATTTTCAGTCAGTCAGTGAGATCTTATCTTCACATGACCTTCAGTTATTGTCAACTGTTTTTTTTTTCTTTCATTTAGTCTGTAATCATTCGCTTTAGGATGTCTTGACACACACAGGCTTAGCAAATTCCATCGGTTTCTTATTATCTAGAAACGTCTTCATCTCTCTCTCTCATTTGAAGAAATTTTGCCCAAGTATTTTTACATGATGTTTTTCTCTTTTTATTGGATATTTTATTTATTTACATTTCAAATGTTTTACCCTTTCCTGGTTTCCCCTGTGGAAAACTCCTATCCCATTTCTCCTTCCCCTGCTTCTATGAGGGTGCTCCCCCACCTACCCACTCCGGCCTCCCCGCCCTGGCATTCCCCTACACTGGGACATGAAGCCTTCACAGGACAAAGGGCCTCTCCTCCCACTGACGCCTGGCACAGCCATCACAGGATGTTTTTCTTATGTCATTGTTAGTAGACTAACCCTCTGACTGCCTTCCAGCTTCCACCATTTCTAATGAGAACCCTACTAGGATGTGATAAGCCTGACGCTTTTTAGATTCTCTTTGTTTTTCAACAGATTCACTATGTGTCTCAAAGTGGGACTAGGATTCCATCCTACCTGGGGTCATCATCTGCTTGGATGTTAGCATGGGGTCACCCATCCAACTTAGGAGTGTCTAGTACTCTCTCCAACGCCATCTCTTCTGTCTCTCTTTCTATTTTATGTCTGAGTCTTCTTTGTGTTTTCCCTCTCATGTTTCTTCCTTCTTCCTTCTTCTTGTTGTGCAGATTTAATACATCCAGCTTGGATGACCCTCAGCTCAGATTCTTCTGCTCATTTAAGTCTGCCCTGATATCCTTTGTGTTAATTTCCATTTTAGTTACTATAATCTCCAGCTCTGTGGTTTCCTTCTGCTTTGCTTCAACATTTTCACCTCTAACAGTATTGTTGCATTGCCCAGTCATTCTTTTCCTGAGTTTTCCACATCCTCCATTACTTCATGGACCATCTTTAAGACTAGTTTTAAAGGCTGTTGTTTTTTCTACTCCGTCTGACATCCTCTCTCAGAGACAGCTTCTGTTTTATTTCTCTCCTGTCTTTGTTCTCCACCTAAATAGTCAATATTTCCCTATGTCTGTGCCTTATTATATTTTTGGCAAAAAAAAAAAAAAAATCTAGCCTAAATACAATAGCATGTTAAATCTGGAACCAGGTTCTTTCCTGTCTCTGAAGTTCACGGATATTCGTTCCTGTTTTGGTTTAAAATCATGTAGATCATCCATCTCCTATTCCAAACATCTGCCAGAGATGAAAATTTATGTCTTCCCTACATTTTCTAAGCTTGTATTTTCCCTGGACATAAATATCCACCCTCTCATTTTCCTTATATATACCCTTTCTGTTGGCTGTCTTACTTCATGTCTGTCTTCCACCCAAAAGAAAGACAAGATAGATAGGTAGATGATAGATAGATAGATAGATAGATAGATAGATAGATAGATAGATAGATAGAATGAAGAAAGGTAGAGGGGAAAACCCAGTACCTTTGTATCCTCCTGAAGTCAGTCACTTCAGCTATGGGGGAAGGGATTTGTACCATTGAAGAGATTTCAACAAGGCTCCATGCCTCTGTCTCTGCAAGTGTGAGGGGAGCACACACACACACACACACACACACACACACACATTAATATTTTAAGGTAGGGCTCTTGCTGCCTACCTTACTTGGAGCTTACATACTGTATGCAAATTGCTCTTGCAGCTCACTTTGGCTCGCCACTGGGCTGAGAGTGATGGTTAGCCAGTTAACAAATGAAAACGGACCAAGAGTAACTGCAGTTAACTGCCTAAATGTCCCTAAGGAAGTTGCAAGTCTTCAATGTACTCCAAAGTTCCAAAATATTTACATCAGGCAGATTCTGCCAGTGCAATCATAGCTCGGTGGGGGAGAGAGATTCTCAGTGCTTCCGGCTCAGTCATCTGCCCAGATTCCTTGCCTCCGCTATTCCTGAGAGAGCCATTAAGCCTCCATGAATGCTAGCTTATTCATCTACCAGGAAATAATGATATGCATCTTTTAAGTTCGTTCTGAAGTTTGAGAAAAGTCCAGGGAAACCTCTTAGAAGGACATTTAGCACGTGGTAAAAGCGCTCACTTGCTGACTGTCACTGCAATGCATTGAAGTGTGCACTTCCATTATCATTACTTTGGTTCAGGGGTCATCTTTTTTATTGGTAAAAGATTCGACTCCTTATGATGTAGAAATAGATGCTCAGTCACATGACTAAGGTTACAGACAGATGCTCAGACCTATGGGCCCTAATCTTAAACATAATGTTCCTGTTAGGCTACGCCTGGATGTTTGCTTATAATTTGAGAATGGACACAAATTAATGAAAATTATCACTCACAGTTCTATAGGTTCATAGCCCATGAATGGATTCATGTTTGCTCTTAGGACAGTGTCAGGCCTTCAGGATGTTACTATCATTATGACCTTCAAAGGTTGTGCCTTGATTGCCTAACACCTAAGATTTTAACTCAGAGAACACTCCATACTCACTGTCAAATATGAGTTATCTCTACAAAATATGAAAGCACCCACTCTAATATAGCAAATGCTCTTCCACTTGAGAGCATCTAGATGATGCAAACATAAATCCATTCAAGGGTTATGAATCTATAGACTGGTGACTGAAAGAAACGTTCTTGCTTCTATTAATTTTATTTAATTTGTGTCCTTTCTCAAATTAGAAGGAAACATCCAGGTATAGGAGAAGTACAGTATGTTTTTGTTAGTTTGGTTGGTTGGTTCGTTCATTTTGTTTATTGTTTTGTTTTGTTTTGGGCTAAGATTTGAAGAAGTCAGATGTATCTTAGAGGTAAAGATAACCTAGAGTTCAGTAAAGATCCAGCTGTAGGCACAGTGCATGGCCAGAGGCTCTGAAAAGGGGAGACCGTGCTGACAGCATGGTGAGATGTTATAAAACATTTGCTTTCATAATTTCCTAGCTCCAGCTGGAATGAATTTTTCCTATTCTAAAAACAATGCTGAGTGTACATGCCAAGACACTAGTGGTACTGCATCTGCCAATGCAACAGTGCCTGCCCCAAATGGCCTGTTCCCATCTGTTTACATCACTGGAGAATTTCTAATGCTTCTCTACATGGCCGATTTTCTTTGGCCTCTGATTTTCTTTGGCCTCTTGGTGGTGGTACAACCTCCTAATTTACATCACTATGTCTAAGTGCACCTCACAATCAATGCATACTAGCCCCAAAACAGGAGGGGTGTGTCTGCGATTGTGTGTATGTATGTATGTATGTATGTATGTATGTATGTATGTAAATATGTTTGTATACATGTATATGCATGTATGTATGTATATATTTAAGAAGCTTGCTGTTAGTTGTTAGAAATCCGACTGCAGTTCAGAACAGACCACTCCAGACCACACGGTTCCAAGGGGGAGGAGGTTTATTCCGGAGATTGGGCAAAGGTGGGGAAAAGAAGGTGGAAGGATAAGAGAGAAGAGAAGTAGAGGCTGGCCATGACCACGTGGAGAGAGGAAGGGGAGGAGGGGACAGAGAGCAAGAGGGTAAGAGAGAGGGTAAGAGAGTAAGAGAGTAAGAGTAAGAGAGAGAGGATGGGGCAAGCAGCCCCTTTTATAGTGGACCAGGCCTACCTGGTGGTTGCCAGGTTTGGATGTTTTGCAGTTTTCTGGTTGTGGGAAAATTCTGCTTTATCTCTGTTATAAATGTGCTTATAAAATCAACCTATTTTTGATTGTTGGCTTTTTTGGTGATGGTCGTTTATTCAATTCGTTGGTTGGTTGGTTGGTTGGTTGGTTGGTTGATAGTTGGTTGGTTGGTTTTACATTATGGAGAATCTTCATATGATGTTGATACCCAGTGGAATTCTGCTCCACAAGGGAGAAACGCACTGGTTGCATCTAATCTAATTCTCTGAACTCTGTCTGGGGCTCTTTGTCTTTCTCATATTTCTCAGGTTTACTGCCAGTGTACTTTACTATTGATTCTCCTGCACCAACGGGGGAACTTAAACATGAGAATGGGTATGGAAGGACTAAGGGAACACAGAAAGTATATTTTACTCCAGTGGAAGTGGAGCCTTTTAAGAATATGAAATAACCAGCACTTCCTAATTGATGAGAGCTATAAATCAGAGTCAGGAACATTCACGGGCTACTGAGTTTGAGCAAAGTAGAATAGTCAGGACAGTGTAGATTGTAGATAGCTCTGGAATAGAGTACACACCAACAGACAGAGCAAGTGAAACTCTGATAAACTTACTCATTTTCAGTGGAAATATGGCCTCATGTATAAGCATAAAAAATTCAAAATGTATTCTAAAGCCAGTGGAAAACACGACATTTGCCTTTATTTGATTTTTCATATTGTTTGAGGTAAAAATCAATCTTTTATTTTCAAGATGGTCCACTATGGATAACCAAAAAATTATATTGTTGGCCTCCATTTCCAGAACACCTTAGAAATTATTTTTGAAAGGACATAAGTAAATCATTTATGAATAGTTATCCACACACAACAGAGAAATTTTTATTGGATGATAGCAGTTTAAGAAGTCCTGTTAGGGGTTACTGTTCCTTCTTGGTAATGTTTTAACCCATTATGGGAATATAAAATGAACTAGCAGATGAAGAAGAAATACTATTGGCCTTTCTACTGATGAATACATTTGTGGTGGAAGTGATCAAGTTTCGTCCTGAAACCTTCTGTTTCTAATCCAGATTGAAATGCCAGCCCACTTTGTCACAAGCCTGAACTGGTGACCTCTCAGTAAGAAGAAAAGTTATGTAAAGTTAACAAAATTTTATAGAACATAAAGCAAGTTTCTATTCAGGAGTCAAATCTCACAGAGAAAGAGATAAAGGGAAACTGAACACAAACCTTTAAAAAAAAAAAAACTTATACCATAAGATAGGTAATTTTTTTTTCCTCCTTCTTTTGAAAGGAGTGAATAAAAAAACTGAGAAAAATTGAGAATATTGGAATCATGGAGTTAGAAGAAAAAAAATGTTCTCCTAGCCAGACAAACTTAAAGCCCAGATAAATTAGAATTCAGAAGGGACCACATAAGACTCAGGATGTAGAGGCCACACCATTTTCATTACAGGAGCTCCACACAATGGCCGTAACTCTGCTAGTTGACACTTGTGTGCCTTCTAGTCCCCAAGCCAGACAGAATAGTGCAGTGGTGGGGCAGAAATGTTAGGTGGCATCTGAGAGATTAGCAACTCTCTGGAGAATTAGAAGACAGGCGTCCTAAATCAGATTAGTAGACACTAGTATATTGTGCCTTAGTGAAGCACATCTCATCCTCCATACTTGTTAAAAACTGGATAATTCCAGTCATGACCCCAGACAGGCTGCAATGGTATTGGCTTCAAAGATTTCCCTCAAATCTATAGTCATGGTACATGTTCATACATGGTAGTGTTATGCTGTGAAGGAGACAAGTGGGAACACAAAACCCAAGAAAAGTCATAAAAAGCAATCACACAGTGACTTTAAGACTAGTTATACTTAATGTTTCAAACTAATAAAAGTCAATGTTTCCATGAAACAAGATGAATCACATGAAATTGAATGTGAGTAGACACCAAAAACCTAACATTATGTATTAAACACATAAGGAGAGGGATAGAAGAAAGACAATAATTGTTGAAACAACTGCCTACACATCTGGAGAGGCTGCCAAGTACCACAATCAATATATTTTTCAAATAAACAGACATTTTACATGAAGGAAAGAAGACTAAAATGCTATAAGAGAGGAAACTATGGCCAGGCAGTGGTGGCACACACCTTTAATCCCAGGCAGAGGCTGGTAGATCTCTGTGAGTTCTAGGTCAGCCTGGTCTACAGAGTGAGGTCCAGGACAGTCAAGACTACACAGAGAAAACTTGTCTTTGAAAAGAAAAGGGGTGGGGAAAGAAAGAAAGAAAGAAAGAAAGAAAGAAAGAAAGAAAGAAAGAAAGAAAGAAAGAAAGAAGGGAAACTATGAAAATAATATTTCTCAAGATAATAAGATGACTTATCATAAGATAAGATGTGTGTGTTTGCATGTATATCTGTGGATGTGTGTGTGTGAATGTGCATCTGTGTATCTACATGTGCATTTGTGTGTTTATATGTGTGGACTTGTGTGTGCATGTGAGTGCATATGTGTGTGCATGTGTGTGTTTGCATGTGGATGTGTGGACATGTGTGTACATGTGACTTGTTTTCTTGATTAGAGAAAAAGAAAACAGTGAATAGAATAATATACTCAAGGTAAATGAAAACGTCACTGAGGGTGACATCATCATGACAGCTTGTAGACTGCATCCTCAATGAAGGCCAGCTGCTTTAGTAGTCGTGTTGAGAAAACAGCAACACCTGCAGTACAAAATGGTCTGTGATAGATAAAAATGAACTGAAAAATGAGGTTAATATTTCAGCACAGGACTGTTCTTATTTTTGCATCACCAGTTAACATAAGCACTTTTGAGTGCCTGCTACATACTGAAGGACTCTAAGATTCAGCCCTGCTTTGATTTCCTCTCTATTAGTGGTGGGCAGAACCACTAATAGAACTCTGAACTCTGAGCAGTCTCAGTGAAATTCCATTTTGTGATTTATTGGAGTTGCTATTGAGGTCACTTTATTAACCTCAGAATAAGGAAAGTCTTTGTGAATAACATGCCTTCACATACACACAGAGATACACATACCACATGCACACATATGTCCACACATACATATGCAAACACACACATGCACAAGCATACACACAGATACACATGCAAACATACACATACACATGCAAACACACATGTGCACACACACAAACATCCACACATATACACACACACACATACAAATACACATGCACACACACATGCACATACTCAGATGCACATGCACATATACAGACATACACTCATATGCATCACAGAAAAATGTTTTCAGTGATAATTTAAGCAAGCATACTTGTACAAAGAAAGACTATTTTCTAAGGTTACCTTGATTGAGCTGGACTGTGACCAGAGATTCTCAGGGGAAAAGTGTTCTATAACCTTGTTGACAAAGCACTCATAAATATGCAAGGCTCACAAGGCAGTGCTGTAGGTACATTTCAGTTCTGAATGCAGTCTTGAGAAAGGGGGAAGGGAGGACTCCCTCATACACACAGCTCTCTGTGCCTAATCAGAAGTATTAGTCTGTGAATTGCTGTGACAAAGGCAGTTGATGGCTGTAAACTTTGATGATGAATTAGCCAGACAAAAAAGAAATACCCCTGTCTTCATTTTATTTCAAATTTTCTGCATCACTAAGAAAACACTGTTCTTCACACAATGAATTAAATAGCAGTACACCCATCCTTTTATTCAGCCCTTTCAAAAAGCACTGGGTGGTACCCATCTTGAGAGGGTTTTGGAGGGTGGGTCAATTTTATCTGTTATTATTGCTTATTGCTGCTATATCACTGTTCATCTCCTACTTATATTAGCTGAGTATAACTTCACCAAATTGCTACCAAAAATAAGGCCAGCAAATACCACCAAAAGTGCACATGAGCTACTACAACTCTCAGGCTAATTTCAAAAGAAAATTATTTCCCAGCAGCCTATGTTCTCTAAAGAATTTTTAACTTGGGCAGACATGAAGATTTACAAGCTTCTACAATTTAGTTTTCTAATGCTGACACTGATATTGTTTTCCTAAAAAAATGTATTAATAATGTTGACACTGTTTTATCATATTTTAGAGTTCTTTTCATAGTTCCTTCAATATTAAAAAAAAGTCTACAGACACACTATTATTTGAAGTTGCTAGATTTTATGCTTTGTGGGTGAGTGCACAAAACACATTTCCTCTCCTCTCAGAAGCTCCAAATTTTAAAGCTATATCTATGCTCTAAAAACTATGTTCTTAGAAGAAAAAAAAAAAGCAAACATTACTATCCATGAACATGGATGCTCTGATGTTTTCAACTGTGTGTGTGTGTCTGTCTGTCTGTCTGTCTGTCTGTGTCTATGTGTCTGTGTATTCTATATATTAGCAAGAAAAAGCTCTATGTTACAGATTAAAAAATTATCCAGACTGAGGAAACCCAACCACAAAAGAACACACACGGTATGTACTCACTGATAAGTGGATATTTGCCCAAAAGCTTGCAATACCCAAGATACAACTCACAGACCACATGAAGCTCATGAAGACTAAAGTGTGGGTATTTTGGTTCTTCTTAGAAGGAGTAACAAAATACTCAAGGGAGCAAATATGGAGACAAAGTGTGAGACAGAAACTGAAGGAGGGGCCGTCTGGAGACAATTCCACCTGGGTATCCATCTCATGTGCAGTTACCAAAGGCAGACTCTGATGTAAATGCCAGGAAGTGAATGCTGACAGGAGCCTGATATAGTTGTCCCCTTAGAGGTCTGCCAGAGCCTGAAATATACAGAGGAGGATGCTCACAGCTAACCATTGAACCTATCACCGGATTCCCAATGAAAGAATTAGAGAGAAGACTGAAGGAGCTGAAGGGGTTTGTGGCCCCATGGGGAGAGCAACAATACCAACCAACCAGAGCACCCAGGGTCTAAACCACCAGCCTGGGAGAACATAGGGAGGGACCCAAGACTCCAGCTGTATATGTAGGGAGGATGGCCTTGTTGGGCATAGGTGGGAGAGGAGGCCCTTGGTCCTGTGAAGGCTGGATGCCCCAGTGTGAAGTAATTTGAGGGCAGAGAGGTGGGAGTGGGTGGGTGGCGGCACATCCTCATAAAAGCAGGAGGAGGGGGAATGGGATAGGGGGTGTCTAGGGTGGGGAATGGGGAAAGGATATAACATCTGAAATGTAAATAAAATAACCAATAAAAAATTAATTAAAAAATTATGCAGTTCCCACTGTTTATGTACATTACACAATGCGGCAAAGTAATATTTCTCTAAAATATAAATTTTTAGGCAAACATGGATTTTCTTGTAAATATAGGATGTGACATTCATACTGATAGCCCTGGCTAATCTCAGTGTGTCACAAAATAAAACAAAGAAACATGAATATGAGAGACATGGAGACAGAGAGAGAGAGAGACACAGAGACAGACAGAGACACAGAGAGATTTGAGGGCAAGAGAAAATATAGGTAGGATTGGTAGCGAGATGAGGACATTGATAATGGTCAGTATACATTGTATACATGTAATTTAAAAATCAATAAAAATGTATTCAGTAAAGTTAGAGAAAATTGCGAACAGCCGAAGATAGTAAAACAAAATGAAATGAAGACTGGTGTTAGTGAGAGCCTTAGAACAATAGAAACACTATCCACTAGACTCCCAGCAATAGAAGATACACACTCCACTCTAACTTTTATTAACCCCAGGTGTAAAAGTAAAAGTAATATCAGTTATTCATTTTAAATTTTCTATGCATAAAGTTCACCAATGCTCCCAGAAAGTAAAACTTCATGTAACTCTGTCTGGAAGATTCTTTTCTCATGACATCACTGGAGGGACTGGATTGAAAGTTAGGGGAAGGACTGAAGGAGCTGAAGGGTTTGCAACCCCATAGGAAGAACAAGATCAACCAGCCAGATCCCCCAGAGATCCCAGGGACTAAACCACCAACCAAAGAGTCCACATGGAGGGACCCATGGCTCCAGCTGCATATGTAGCAGAGGATGGCCTTATCTGGCATCAATGGGAAGGGAGACCCTTGGTCCTGTGAAGGCTCAATGCCCCAGCGTAGGAGAATGCTAGAGCAGTGAGGTGGGAGTGGATGTGTGGGTAGAGGAGCACCCTTATAGAAACAGAGGGAAGGGGGATGGGATGTGGGGGTGTTGCAAAGGGAAAACAGGGAAGGAGGATAACGTTTGAAATATAAATAAATAAAATAACCAATAAGAAATTTACAAAAGAGAGAAGAGGAGAGGAGACAAAGAGAAACAGAACACATGGGTAAAGAGAGAATGCACTCAGCCAGAGGGACCCAATAATCTCTTATTCTAGGGACACATGGAGAATTGCTACGTCACCACTGGAAGGTTATGCCTCTTTGTCTAGTTTTCTGGAAACTTCTATTTGCCTTCTCTTGGGGTCAAAGTGACAAATAAATCAACTTTCACCTACAGTGGAAGATTCACATGTGATGTTGCTCATGTGTACTCTGCTTTTATTGGCTAGTGGGAGGTGTGTTCAATGTCCATGTAGCGTGGCTTTGAGAGAAACACAAATGAAATGTTTTAAGCATTTTACAGCAAACCAAGAGGTCCCTGCTTAGTCCTTAGTGGAAGGAGTAGAAAACAAAACAGAAAATAACAAATAACATATGGCATCTTTTTATATTCATGGTGTTTTTCTTTGGGACTTATTACAGAATTAATCTCTCGGTATGTCTCTATCTTCCTCTGTGTCTCAAAGTGTCTCTCTGTCTCTCTGTCTCTCTGTTTCTCTGTCTCTCTCCTCTCTGTCTCTCTCTGTCTCTGTGTGTGTGTGTGTCTGTCTGTCTGTCTGTCTGTGTCTATGTCTCTCCTTTCTCTGTGTGTCTGTGTGTATGTCTGTGACTGTCTGTCTGTCTCTGTCTCTCTCCCTCATTTCCTGACTCCACTCACACACACCTCAACCTGGATGGAGAAATTCAGACAGGTGTTCACTTGACAATATCTCCACTTGCGTGATTCCCTGCAATGTAGAGCAAGCATTTTTATTTCTTTTGATTTACCTCATTCATCAAGAGCTTGGAAAGCTAATGCTCTAGGGAGTGTTTCCTGATCCATTAAAAATATGGATTTCTGTGTAGGGATGTGGACACAAAGGTCGTGGCAAAACAAGGAGACATTTCCAATAGCGTGCCGAATTTATAAAGGAAACTCACTGAGCCTTTCAGAATTAAACCTCTTCCTTCCTCACTGAAACTGATAAAATCCTGAAAGGTTAGAAAGGGCTCAAGGCTAGAAGACTTTTCTTCTCCAAATCTCATTAGTTTTACTGTGAATACTTAAATATGATGGGGGAAAGAGTCGAGCCATATGAAAGACATGGTTTGATATAAAGCCAGCAAACCAGATTGGAAAATATAATCTTCATGATTTGGGGCTCTCTCTGTCTATTCTGTTTCTGAACAGAGAGCCAGAGCAATTCAAAGAATCAACTCAAAAACAAAACAGAAGAAAGGTGGGCTAAGACAGCTGGTCGACCACCACACAGGCAGTTGATTCACTGAAGCTTCTTTTACCCTTAGTGATCCAAGATCAATAAAGTTTTAGAACGTAGTAATAATTGGAGAAATGGTATGAGGAATGAGTGTAGCAACAGACAGCAGTTGCCTTATAACCACATACAAAGGATGGACATTTATAAGCAAAAGATATACATGTGACGTGTGAGAGTAGAAAGATACCAATAAACGACCTGTCTGTAGGACCTGAGTTGGACAGATACTCCGGTAGGTTGAACATTGGTGGTCCTAAGACAAGCACAGTATCTAAAGCCCTTTTGCATAGTAATACCTGTAA
This sequence comes from Arvicanthis niloticus, assembly GCF_011762505.2. NCBI lineage: Eukaryota > Metazoa > Chordata > Mammalia > Rodentia > Muridae > Arvicanthis > Arvicanthis niloticus. Next base: position 13,362,632 of record NC_133436.1, on the reverse strand, counting down.
GTTTACATAATATGGTTAACCAATCATCTGGAATACATAGTTTTAAGTATGTATTATGAAATTTTTCCATGGGATGAATGGTGTTTAGATCACTGCTCAGTAGATAAGAAGGTGCGGTCAATACCAGGAAGGGCCTGGAATGCAGAAGAGGGTCTCCCAGGTCACGTGCCTCGCTCCTTCATTTTGAGTGCCTTGGTCTTTTCCTTCATTTTACACCCATTCATTTTGCACAGTATAAAGAAAGAATAAGAAAGGCTGGAGAAGGGATTGTATTTAATATCTGTGGGTTTGGTCAAGACCCCCTTCAAGCTAAAGGAACAGCAAAGACAATCCTCCCTTCAGTTTACTTCTTGTCTATCTGCTAATTCTAATCCACAGCTCACAGCGTGTTTCCGATAGTTCATTTAACTTTCCTAGGACAACAGTCATACCACCACATCATAACAGAACAGAATGAGGGGCTCATTTGCTGAGTAACAGCACCCCTTTCTGAAGCAAGCCATTTCTCCAGATAGAAGACTGTGGGAAAATGCTGGGGACAGCCAAACTCCTGTCTCTGCGATTCATTTTTATATATTTAGAAAGCTCCTGATGTGACTCAAAGCCTGAGTAACTGGGATCAAAATTCTGGTTCCCTTAAGAGGAAGGATCTCTAAGCATAATAAGAAAAAATTAAATAGCAGTGATCCTATAAAATGCCAACAGAGAGTTCTTTATGATATTCGCTTTGTATGATTTAATTGACAGGCAATATTTTATGAATTAGCCACATATAATAGGATATTGTGATGTGCATATGCATTGTAAAATGAAAAATTAATATACCCTCCCATCACTTTCCTTTCATGGTAAACACTAATCAAATTTCATTTCACAAGCACCTCATTCCAAGGGAGGAAGTGATTTTTTTTTTTTAACTAAAATAAGTAGGCATTCCAAGCACCTGGCAGTGAGCAGATAAAGAAAAGATGGAGAGTGTAATGAGTCAGAAAATTGCCTTAAGTTTCCTCTCTGTAGAATGTGACTAATGTCAAAAGGTATGCTTTTGAATCACAGGTCTATCATTGATAGTTTATCTTAAAAACGAAGAACAAGAAAGAAAAGAACGTGTTTGTGTGAGTGTGTGTGTGTGTGTGTGTGTGTGTGTGTTCTGCTTTAGAAAAAATCTTTCCACTTATCAAAACATCAAAAAGTGTTTAAATGTCTTGAACACCCAAGTGTGAATTTCTTGAACACCAAAGTGAGTGGTTTTCAAAAGCATAAAATTGCTATTCTAATTTTTATTTTTTTTCGTTTGCTTCCATTGAAAATAATTACGTTTGTCAGATAGATTGTCCTTACTGAGTCACGCCGATTTATGTCCTCCAGTTAAGCAGTTGGCTGTCTTTATCTTTTTGTGTTAAAATCATTTAAGGCCGTAACAGTTCTAAAGCAAAGTGGCCTTGCATCTGGAATCTACCAGTTGTTCTGCAAGTTCTGCAGAAAGAACCAGGTGTCAAAAGTGCAACTCGGGAAGCAGTCTCAGCTGGTTGGTCCTGGTGATATCCATGAAACAGTCTAAAGTTTCAGCTCCCTGCTGTTCATGGAGACCAAAACAGTCTTGGAACATTGAATGAAGCCCCTATACCAGAGAGGCTCTATAATACCATAGCCCACAGAAATCAGCTGTTTGGGGCTGAGGTAGATTTTTAACCTCCCATGACTGGCAAGCTCCAAGCACAAACTGAAATTTAAAAGAAGCTTGCTATTTTCTGTACAGAAAAAAAGATACTGCTTCTTCTGCTTCAGGTATTACATTTTCTGTGCTCTCTCAACTTCTTAGTCAGGAATTTTTTTTCAAACGAATTTGCCTAACAATTATAAACTCTAAAACTTACAATGCTTGAGCCCCTTGGAAGAAACTTGTATGTATTCTCTCTCTCTCTCTCTCTCTCTCTCTCTCTCTCTCTCTCTCTCTCTCTCTCTCTCTCTCTCTTTCTATCTCAAATCTTCCCTGAAAAAACTCCAGGTTTTAATGAGCTCATTTACCACAGTTATGAAAAAAATACCTCAGGCTATATAATATATAAAGAAAAAGGGTTTATACAGATCACAACCTTCAAAGCTAAAATTCCAAGCATCATGGCTGCAGCTCTGGTAAGAACCCTTCTCTGCATCACATCATGACTGTATTGTGACAGCTGTTCATGCCTGAAGCTTGAGGAAAGTACCAAACATCCAGCAGAAGGCCAGGAAGGTGCAGGGGAGGGGTCAGTCTTACCCTTTTATAGCTATTCTCTCTCAAGTACTAGCCAGGGTTAGAATGACCAGGTCAATTCATTCGGAGGACAAAACCCACAACCAATAGCCTAAAGACTTCCTACTACTCATGTCTCTTAAAGGGACCCTCACCTTCATGATTAAACACCATCATACCATAGGCCGAACTGTAAATATATGAGCTACTTATGTGTGTGTGTGTGTGTGTGTGTGTGTGTGTGTATGTATACACACACACATATATATATTGATATATGTATTGATATATATATGACTATATATATGTGATATATATAATATATATCATATATATATATATATATATATATATATATATATATATATATATATATATATCTCAAAGCATCTAAACCATAGTGGCTCTGTTGAAACCCAAGGCCATCTCTATTTTCTATGAACCCCTCTCTTAACATCTCCATGCATTGAACTAATAACAGAGCCTACTACACAGTTCATGGATAGAGGCTGAAAAGGAGTCATTTTCCAGAGTACCAATTAAAGATTTTGCGTACATAAAAACTAAATGTGAAAGACCATAGGTGGTAACTATGTACAGAATGTGCTTCCTTCATCAATCTTATTTATTGTTATAAATGGTTCTGTGTATCGTTCCTATCTTGCCATTCTAACTCTGTGTAGCTTGTCAAGACAGACAACACTCCTAGATGTTTAGCTAGGGGAATAAAACACAGATTATTTTTACTTGGATATTCATAATAGATTAATAGACAGCAGTCAAAAGCTCTATGACAATCACTTCCTTTTGATAAATGACTGGAGGAAGGAATCGGGATATTCACACAAGGAAAACTTCTTAGCAAGATAAAAGGAAGGATTTTGATGCGTGCCGCCACGTGGGTGACATCAAAATAGTGACACGGAGAGAAACGACAAAGAGGCACACATATTGAGTGTTTATTTGCATAAACCACTAGGACATGCAAATTAATCTGTAATGACAGAAGGCACATCAGGGTCAGTGTTTGCTTGGGAAATGTTGGGGTAGGGTTTGGGAGGGAAAGAACAAAACTGACAGAGTTACATGAGAAAATATTTAGCTTTTTTTTTTTTTCTAGAGAGGAAAATGCTATATCTTGCAGGTCTCCATGGCAATTATTCAAGGCAGCCACTGGAGCATAGAACAGCTGTAGATACCAAGCGATGCAGATACACAGGTGTAGGTAGCTGTGTTCTAACCGCTATTCACAAAAGAGGCGTGGCAAAGTCGGCTCTAATGGCAGTGGTTTACCAAACACTGATTTTGATGACAGTGATTTTACTACTACACATATGTCAACACTTACAAATTGTACTCTCTATGCATCATTTCTTTTATGTCAATAACAACTCAATAAAGACCTCACACATAAGGCAGAAAAGCTTCAATTTTCACCATCCACTGGGTGAGCAATTATTCACCATAACACTTTCTTCTACTTCCTGCCTCTGTATTACTTCTCCCCCATACTCATCATCATTTCCTGGTAAGATTTTACCCTTCCTGACAAATATATTCATTGCAGCATTTTAACTCTAACCCCTTGGCCAGAGTTCTTGATCTCCTTCTAGAATTCTCTGTTTTTATCACCATCTTCTTAGTTGAGCTTTAAGACAAAATGTGGGCTTCTAAAATGCTTTCCACCTTACATGTCCCTTGCCTGTTCTGGTCAATGATCATTCCCATGCTCCATAGCAACCAGCACATAGATGTGCCTATGATGTGTATCTTATGTGCGTGTAGAGAAACATGGAGCCATGCACACAATTGTGCTTAATAATTTTAAATATATCTATTTATCTAAATATATATAATGTATATGTATGCATATATAGGAATATATTTGCATATATATGCATATGTATATATATGGGTCTATGTGGATATGTATAGATACATATATAGAGACATATTTTAATTATTTTATTAAATTATATATTTTATATATATTAAAGTATATATATTTGTATGTATGTTTAGAATCAATATCCATCTGGTAATTCCCCATGCCAATTGCACTGGTCACAGTGGCTGCCATGTTAAAAACAATAAAACAAGGTAAACATGGCAGTGCGTACTTATGTTCCCAAAACTTGGAAGTTAGAGTTAGGAGAATCAGGAGTTCAAGACTATCTTTGCTATATAGCAGGCTCAAGGTTAGTTTGGGATACATGAGATCCTGTCTCATATAAATAAACAAGACCCCAAAATACCATGTTTTCTATCGTAGTAACTATTTAATAGGAAAAAATTTGTAATTAAGGAAATTACTGTTTTTCTCGTGGGCACTCAATTATAAACATTGACTGGGTCTACTCTCAGGGTCTTCCATTAACCACTGATGTTTTCTTAAGAGAATGCTACCTGTCTCTCAGGTGGTGTCTCCAATAAGTAATTTCTCTGCTGTCCTTCGGTTTCCTAGATATACCAAAATGAAGACTGCCACCAACATCTACATTTTCAACCTTGCTCTGGCAGATGCCTTGGCAACCAGTACACTGCCCTTTCAGAGTGTCAACTACCTGATGGGAACGTGGCCCTTCGGAACCATCCTCTGCAAGATCGTGATCTCGATAGATTACTACAACATGTTCACTAGCATTTTCACCCTCTGCACCATGAGCGTGGACCGCTACATCGCTGTCTGCCACCCAGTCAAGGCCCTGGATTTCCGTACCCCTCGAAATGCCAAAATCGTCAATGTCTGCAACTGGATCCTCTCTTCTGCCATCGGTCTGCCTGTGATGTTCATGGCAACCACAAAATACAGGCAGGGTAAGGGTTAACATGGGCCTGAGTCAGGGTTGAGGGTATTTACAGTCTGTTGGTGATGTCTGAACCAAGCAGAATTCATGGTCCAATATCTTTGTCAAACTGTACTTTGAATTAAGAAGATTCCTTTTTAAATGTTTTGAAATGAGAACATTTCTCTATAATTACAAGCCTTCTAGGTATTTTAATAAGAACAAAATCGACTTATTCCTGATTTTTCTGTACTTACTTCATCAAAATGTTAAATAAATGGGAACATCGCTTCCACAAAAATAATTAAAGCTTAAGCCCAGCAAATGTTTTCGTGAGGTTTGCTCATAATTTCCAAGCAGTTGCCTATCTGACAAACTCACATTCCCCGACTTAGCACCAGCTGCCATCCAGAAGTGGAGGGGAAGCATCCGTTAACAGGAAAAATCCTAGAGACCTTGGACAATGGTTATAGCTTTTACAACAGCGTAAATCCCACAGAGTGTCTGACTCATTGAGAAATGCACATAGCTTCTTACTTCATAGGATCTTAATGTGACCCAAGTGGGCAGAAAAACAGAAAATGTAAACAGGAAAAGAAGAAAGTGACTTCCCTGTACATCAGTGGCTGAGTCTCTCCCTCCATTTCTTCAATTCCTTTCTTACCTGTCTGTAAGCAACAACCTTCACTCAGCTCAGGTCAAAGCTATTAATAGGCAAAGAAGCAATTTTAGATGTCACCGCTAATTTTTCTCGAAAATTCTTTCCTTCCAGGGTCCATAGATTGCACCCTCACGTTCTCCCATCCCACCTGGTACTGGGAGAACCTGCTCAAAATCTGTGTCTTCATCTTCGCCTTCATCATGCCGGTTCTCATCATCACTGTGTGTTACGGACTGATGATCTTACGACTCAAGAGCGTCCGCATGCTGTCGGGCTCCAAAGAAAAGGACAGGAACCTGCGCAGGATCACCCGGATGGTGCTGGTGGTTGTGGCTGTGTTTATCGTCTGCTGGACCCCCATCCACATCTACGTCATCATCAAAGCACTGATCACGATTCCAGAAACCACTTTTCAGACTGTTTCCTGGCACTTCTGCATTGCTTTGGGTTACACAAACAGCTGCCTGAACCCAGTTCTTTACGCATTCCTGGATGAAAACTTCAAACGATGCTTCAGAGAGTTCTGCATCCCAACTTCTTCCACGATTGAACAGCAAAACTCCACTCGAATCCGTCAAAACACTAGGGAACACCCCTCCACGGCAAATACAGTGGATCGAACTAACCACCAGGTATGCACTTTCTAGAATTATGTGTAACACATACATATACAGCGCCTGGTACCAGTCTAAGATTTAAATCTTTAAGGAGGTCTGTTACTGGGGAATTGAGGCCAAGCCCAAGAACAGAGGGAGGAAGGGACCACATTCTGATCATAGTGTCAGGAAGATGTGCCACGCAAATATGCTTAATATATGTGCACAAGTTCATTTAGGTATCAAGGTTTGATAAGTAACAATCTATTATGCTGCTAAAAGTTACTATCCTCAAAGCCTTGTCTTCTTTGCAAAATAAATGGCTTTAGTACATTTTAGAAGTAATCTCACTTTGGAGTCCTTGATTCACACAGCAACTTTCTATGTTCCAAAATATCTTGCTAATATTCCTATTATTTAAAAGCAAACCCCACCCCAATTCTGTAGTTAAACAACATTGTCCACTGTGGTCATAGGTACAAGATGACCAAGAGAAAGAGAAATTCCCAAGAGAAAGAAAAATTAGACAGATAGATGATAGATAGATAGATAGATAGATAGATAGATAGATAGATAGATATGCTATTATGAATGACCATATATACATGTGTGTGTTATATTTGTATATGTTGTATATATGTGTGTGTATATATATTTGATGGGCTATCTCTAATTTGTTAAAGCTTTATTTTGTAGATTCTGGAGTCTGAACACTAGAGTAAATGCCAGCATATTACCTAACTACGATATTAGAATTAGTTTTAAACACTCTCCACACTATTTGGAAATGAGACTCACCAGGAGAGTCCCAAGAAGATCCAAGATTCACTCACAACTTTGTAACCATACGAAATAAACTAAGAGGGGGAGATCTCTTATCTCCAACACCCATAAAACTGCCTAATTGGCCACTCTGTAATAATTCAACACCTAACCTAAAACTCAGTGCAGAATGACTTAATTATTCACATTGGTTTAAATAAATATTCCAAAATCCTTCCCACACCTAAGAATCACAGTGAATATAATTTTGTAACAACACAGAGTTGAAGCTCACCCTCCTTTGAGTAAATGACGCTTGGGTTAAACACTGTGTTGTCAAGGGGGCAAGGCTCAGGGGATTCATGCAAAAAGACTACCAAGTTCTCCAGAGGAGCGGCCAGAGGGAGGCCTTGGCCACCACGATGGTAGCTGTTCCTACTTGCTGTCTCTCCATCACACCCATCTTTCACTGTCCTTTTTATCAACTACGGCTACTCGGTATAGCCTAAATTCAGTCTTTCTGACTGACCTCAGATTTATGTAATACAACCTAGATGAATCTACCTCAGGAGACATGAATGCTCATACTGAAATGAGAAGTGTGGCTAATGCAGGACACATGACCAGCACCCCTAGAGAGCATGGTGGTAATGGTAGCAGATTCATTCCCAACTCAAAGGCAATTATTAACAAATTTATCTCCCTGCTTCTAGCTCAGAAATCAAAGCCAGGCAGAAATGGGTTTCTCTACTGCTTCCCCTCTCTCTCTTTCAATCTCTCTCATTGTTATCCACATCGAGACACAAAACCCTTTCCTTTTTTTTTAAGCAGCCCTCCTTTTTTTCAGGGACTTTGAAACTCTTGTCACTTTGAAAGGGTAAGGATTTAAATTGATTTTTTTTTCTTTCTTCTCCAACCCAGGGGTACATTTTAGAGAATGCAATTTGAAACTATCTTTCCCTAACTGGGCTTTAAATCTTTGGCAGTGAAATATTTTACTTTCATTAGAGAAAAGAAAGCAAATAAGAAAATGTGAGCTCTTCCTCCCCTCCCTAGATGTCATGCTGTGTCTTCCCTCCCAGGCTTACAGGGGTGTGGCTGCATGGTAGCTTCCTCTAGGACACTGTTGGGCCTTCTTATCCTGCCTGACCCACCAGACCTTCCTCTAAGGGAAGCAGAGCCTCCAACCTCGCTATTCCAACACATCCCCGTTTTAAACATGACTGCCCTTCAGCTTCTCCAAAGCTGCCTTCAGCTCCCTTCGAAACCCAGTGTTTGCGCATCATTGGTACTTACACAGCCCAGAGAGTAGAAGGGAAGATAATTGGAGAAGTTCTGTCCTAAGTAACTAAAAGGTTTGCTTTAAAAATACATCCAATTAGCACTTATCGTTATCGCTGCCCCTGTGGAGCAGCGTCAGCATCAGATAACAGAGAAGCACATTAGTCTGGAACTGGCTGCCTCCCAAAGACCCAGCTGGGAGAGCTGGACCAAGAAGAGAAGCTGTAAGAACCAGAAAAGATGCCCTGGCATAATTGGAAATGAACAGAAATCAAAGATCCTATTCACCAGTCTCTACTGATGTATCTTTCTTTGGGGTTAAGACAATCAGGTGAGGATGGCTAGAGAGATAGGAAAGCCTGTGGTGGTCATTTCTGGCATCCATTCTAATCAGATCTGAAGAACGAGTCAAACTACATGGCTCCGCCAATGGGAATCACTGGGATTACCTCAGAGTCAGAATCTGACCAGCAGGTGTTCTAGATTACTATAGGTTTCATATTTATTCATTCATTCGTTTAGAATAGGGGCTATCCTGTTAGGAAACGAGGCTGATTGGATTGGCTAAGTGAACTTTTGAGTTAGAAGTAGTAGAAGTTTGTCACAGTCAGTCACCAATGTTTATGTTCTGTCTATTTGTGTTTTCTCATATATATGTATATATGTATATACATATATATGAAATATTCCACCTGTCACACGTCAAGCATGTTCCAAGTCAACTTCCTACCCTGCAGATCAAAGATGTAATGTCAAACTTCCCCAGGGTATCCATATTCTGACAGATGGGCACTGAGGTCATGTGCGTCCACACAGCACAAAGTGAAGTGACAATGTGGCAGTTGTCAAGATAATTAGACAAGCCATATGAGAAAGTTCTATGCACAGCATACACCCAGAGTCACACAGTCTAGTTAAGGCATTAAGGTTTTCTCGTACAACAGAGCTATTCTAAGCCTAGAGGGTAGAATCATCCATCTATGCTGACTACGGCTGTAGGGATACATCAGTAACTTGGGCCAGGCTTGCCTTCTTGTGCTTTTGATGAGTTTTAGCTCTTTTCATCCAAGCCAGCCCCCACCAGGGATGTCAGTCATCTGCTCAAAGATGGCTACCGCAGGAATGGCTAGGTCCATAGACACTTACCCTTAGAGTGTTACCTCAAGCTTATCTTTATCGTGGCCACAGGTTCTGAGGGAGAGAAAAGGGAAACCAGGCTTACTTCTTCAGGTCTGCTTACAGAAGTAGCACATAGTGTCCTGGGAAAATGACTCAGTGGCTTGCTGCACAAGCATGAGGACCAGGGTTTAGATCTCCAGAGCTCAAATGAATACTGAAAGGTAGGGGGCAACAGCCTGCCCGTGGTCACAACACTGGGAAAACACGAGACGAGACAGGGCATCTCTGGAGAAACCAGCCATGTTAGTGAGCTCTAGGTTCAGCTGGGAGACCTACATCAATAAGATGGAACATGATCAAGGTGTGTCCCAGCATCAACCTCAGGTGACTGCCTGCATATTCACCCACACACAGGGATACATACCCCTTAAATTAAATGACATCAAGTTACATCCATGTCTACTATAGATCAAATAATCCATCCCTCTAGATCTGAATGGGGGAAAGACCCTAGCTCTTGACGACAGGAGCTACGGCCACATTGTGATGAGATGGAGAGAGGGAAGAGAAGGGATAACTGCGGTCAGAGTTGCTCATGCTGTAGTAGGCAGCTAACGCATTGCTTCCTAAGCAACTTGCTTCTTCTGATGCCCCTGGTATCTACCTATCCCTGCCCTGAGATGTTCGAAAGAACTCCACAGATATCTCCAGAATGGCTGGATAAGGGGAGAGGCTGGCGGCATTTTAGCTATAGAGTATATCTGGAAAATCTCTTTCTTGTATAACAACTCTGTGACCCCCATAACACTGACATTTTTGGCCCAACCTTCAGAAACAATCAACCGTAGGCTTTCTCCTCCATAGCCGTTGCTATTCTAATCCCAAGTTAGATTTTGCAAAATTGTGGTCTCATGTGCCCTAGACTTCTAAGTTGATTTTTAACAAGATGCTTTAAAAGACTAAGATCTGTCCTGGAGAAGTCCTCACTGAGAACGGGATGAGGAAGATAGTCTCCTCCGGACTGTGTTCATCCTAAGCTCAGCTTCCTGGTTCCTCTGTGACACCCACACTCACCTTATGTCCAGTGTGTTGTCTTTATGGTTTTTTTGATCTTGATTAGGTGAACCCCAGTGAAAGCACTTATATTCTGTCTGTCCATGTTACAATTGAGTCCCCCCCCCCTCCCACCATGTACCATCCTGCTGTCCTGCTGAACCGGACTCTGCTTCAGAATACTTCCCACTATGGACTCTGAGTGACATGAGTCTCCTTCAGACCTGAAATGTCACTGCCCACTCAATATCTCTCCTGCTTACTTTCCACCCTGACTTTACCCGATAAGGCACATTCCACTTGTTATCTGGGTGATTCTGAAATTGTTAACATTATATATAAAAAGCAGGGGTGACTCTCTAAGGTCATCTTGGTTATTATTTAAACACAGCAACCATAACAATAATAGAGTGTTATGATACTTTCCCACGCCAGCATACAAAATAAAAGGTGATTTTGTGTGGTCCAGCACATCTCTATCCCATAACATCACTGATGGATAAGCACAAGAAGACAAATGTTCATGGAGGTTAAATGGTTATGCAGCATCTAATAATCAGTAACGGGCAGTCTCTAAACAAACAGCACAGGTTTTAAGAATAACTGAAAGCTCTCCTCTGCCCACTCCCGGTGTTATGTTATGCCTCTTTCAGTGAGTGTGGGATGATCATAGTCAGAGATCCCCTGCCTCTACAGTGAACTCCAGGTAATAAAAGATCTTTAAGATATTCTTAAAGGAATTATGGCTTAAAGTATGGCGCCAAGAATCATTTTAAATAAAACACTATTCCAAAATTCCCAATTTTAATAGAGGGCAAAGTGCTTGCTGCCTGACCATGAGGATCTGAGTCTGAATCCGTAACACCCACATAAAAAATCCAGAACATTGCCACACATCTGTAACCTCAGCACTTGGGGTACAGAGACAGACATCCCTGGAGCTTGCTGGCCAGCCAGAGGAGCTGAAACAGCAAGCTTCCGGTACAGTGAGAGAGCATGTCCCAATAGATAACTTAGGGAGAAGTAGAGGAAGACACCTAACTTTAACCACTAGCCCCACACACACACACACACACACACACACACACACGAGCACATACATATATATGCATTCATAGAACACACACATATGCACACACAATAAATAAATTGTATCTTTTACTTCAATTACTACCATATTTGACAAGCAATCCTTATGTTTTTCTCACCAACAGAAAACACAAGATTTACGAATAATATAGTTGTCTTTGAGAATAAGCCTTCATTTTTATCAATGAGTCTTACAGGGTTAAGTCATATAATCTCAGTGAAGCTGACATCATATTAATATTTTTCATTAGCGTGGTAAGGCTATTCCCAAATCTTCTGATTACCATCCTGAAAGCCCTTTTTTTTTAGCATCTCAATCCAAGGAACAGGCAAAAAAGGATCAGGAGATACTTGCATCTGAATAAGCTCGAAAACTACAGTCTCTCCAGAGAAAAAAAAGCAAACGCCTGATCTTTAAAATCAACTACAACACTCTCAAAATCTAGATTCGTGGGGTTTTTGTAAGACATCTGCAAAGACCTAATTTGGGAAGGAAATGATTTCAATTCCATAACAAAAGCTCCAGATGAGAATAGCTCACAAAATTATGGTCCTGGACCACATTAATGCATTCTTGCTGAATGAAGCCAAAATGGCTTCTCTTTCAGCTCTTTGGTTTAAAAGAGAAATGATTCAATCACTCTGTGTGTGTGTGTGTGTGTGTGTGTGTGTGTGTGTGTGTGTGTGATATGAATGGGCATCTTTACATATGTTTGAAATTAAAATTATGTAGGTTTACTTGAATGATATACGACAGATAAAATCAGTAGCTAGTATGTTCCATCTATTAGCTATAATAAGGGTAAAATAATGTTTAATTAGGAATGTGCTATTTATACACTTGGATTTAATAACATGTATTGATCTATTTGTAACTAGGGAAGCATACATTATTTAATCATATACAGTATGAATTATAATCTATAAAATGTAGGAGATAATTTTATGGAAGAATTTATCCAGTGTCACGGTTCAAATGCAGCGACTGAGAGTTAACTCAAATTACTTTTAATTTTATGATCCAGGCTGTCAATCAGTGTGACATACTTCTTGGTTCTCCCATTTTAGCTTTATGGCAATTTTGATGTGTATTTTTTTTTTCTTTTGGCAGTGAGAGTTTTAAAGATTAGATGAAACAATGTTGCTAATATCTAATTTCCTTGTGCTCACTCTTAAAATATAGTAACTATTTTTAAATTAGATGTTGTCTTCCTCCGCTAAACTGAAACGTTAAATTCTTATTTTGTAGCCATCTTTGGTGAAAATATTCTCATTTGCTGAAATTTACTAGTTTGAAGATTGTATTTTTATTTTTAAGTGTGTGTGTGTGTGTGTGTGTGTGTGTGTGTGTGTGTGTGTGTGTGTGTGTGTGTGTGTGTGTTAGTGTATATGAGTACTATGCCTACAGGGGCCAGAAGATGATATCAGACATTCTAGAACTAGAGTAGCAGGCAGTTACCAGCCCGATGTGGGTGGCTGATAAAATTGACTTTATCGGCTCTCCCTGGAACACAAACTGAAAGTGACATCACAGTTTGAAATAACAGCTCTTTGGTCCTAGAATGAATGTGTGGAAAGAACAAGTTGGGTCATTTCTGTAGGAAAGAAGAGGACAAGGCAAGGACTGAGGGGAAGGAGAAGAGGCAGACAATTAAGGTAGAAGAAGGCTAATCTAGAGAGTAGATTTATGCTCCAAATCAACTACTGTTTCTTGTATTTCTTCCATGCACACACCGGAAGTCTCAGGAATGCTGGAAACGCAGGAGTCTATCCCTTACCATCTTGGTTATGCCTACTTTCCCAACATCAGCAATTCTTCATAATGATCAAGAAAATGTTTTATAAATAAAGGAGAAGTCATCTGCTTCTTTTGATTTAAGGAAACTTAAATATCCCTGGGTTTGGGGAACATTGGGGATATTAAAGATTCTTCAAAAAGAACAGGTAACTTCTCATTGTGCTGAAATGGGTACCCTCAAGACGGGTGACAGGCAAGCAATGTTTATGAAAGATGATATTAAGAAATGACAACATATCAATCAAGAAAAATAGTGTTAAGTGTTTGACCACAAAAAAAAACCCAATTGATAACTTATATGATAATTAATATTATATGATAATTAATAGATATGATATTATGATAATTAATAGATGTGATTATATAATAATTAATAGATATGGAATGAGATATGACTTCTGTACTTTTGATGCTAACTCACTGCTTAACCCCTATGACAACTTACAGCTAAGAATGTCTTTCTGTACTTTCTTCCCTCTAGTTGCAGCTAAAATGTCCTTTATTCAAAGGCCCCTAACTATTGCCAAATCCAGTCTCATTCAGATCCTATAGACTTACTAATCGTTTGAGTTACTCTTTCAGAGAAAATGACCTGCAGCCTGAATCATTATTCACAAAGAATTAAAGGCCAATCAAGATGAAGGATGAAGCATCGTTAATGCTGAACAAGGCCTACTTTCCTAGCAATAACAAAGCCTCGAGAGGTCGTCAGGATGAAATGCAATCCATAAAAACATAAACTATAAAGCCCTGGACATAAATTGCAAGGAGTAAGAGGAATCTCTGGCATATTGGGGAAGATTCTTTAGCAAATCAACAACCGTAAACTATCAAGCTGCATAAACTTGTCCCGAAACCTGGGTCGCTGTGAGAGAACCCAGTGCCTCCGAGAAGCAAGACTGCTTATGACAAAATTGCAAAGAAAGAAATTAGCTATTAGATGGCACCGTAGTGTGAACTAAAGAGCCAGTGTTTCATGTAGATTTGAGAACCTCTCCCAATCTCTATAACCGTACGCTGTGTTTAGTTCTGATCTAAATTTAATGATGCCACGACTTAGCTTTATAAAATTTTATCTCGTTGTATTCTTAGGGACCTCAGTCAGTAGAGACAAGATGTGAATGAACCAGCTGATTAGACAAGGTTTCCTGAACACTGAAATACAAAACAAATATAGAGGTTGCTAGAGAAAAATCTGCAGCCCAGAAATTCAATTACGGAAACAAGTGAGTGTTAGAATAGATATTTTAAGGCCTCAGAGAGGTTTTATTTCATGACTAACAACATGACCCAAGGCACCTAAACCATGTTGATTCGATTACAAAGACAATTCTAGTGCCTGGTACTAAAGCAATGTTAGCCGAACACAGATACTTCAGTAATGGAATGAGCAAAGTGAAGCAATGAGCCAGATGGTGGAAGAAGTCAAAATATTTTCAGGTCTTTCTGTGGAACTAACCTGGACCCTTGGTGGCTCTCAGAAACTGAACAACCAAAGAGCATACACAGGCTGGATGTAGGCCTCCTGCACATGTGTAGCAGATGAAGGTCTTCGTCTTCATGTGGGTCCCCCAACAAGTAGAGTGGCAGCTGTCTCTAAAGCTGTTGCCTACCTGTAGACCCCATTCCTCTGACTGAGCTGCCTTGTCCCGCCTCAGTGGGAGACAATGCAACGTGTCTAGCCCTGCAGGGACTTGATGTACCAGGTTAGGTGGATACCCAAGAGGCCCCACCCTTTTAGAGGAGAAGGAAGAAGAAGGGTCTGTGTGAGGAGGAGACAGTGATCAGGATATAATGAGAATAAATAAATTAACAGAAAAAAAATCTTCATGTAGTTACCCAGAAGAGACATGACTTCAAAAGACCTGATAGTTAGCATATAACTTTAGAGGAAAGTAAGCAGTGAACTAGCCCCTCCAGCATCACCCCACTAATAAAGTCAGGAGGAAAGTTACAGAAGGTATAGCAATACAAAGAAAGAATATTTAAAAGAAAAAACCTTTACTGCAGTGTTATTAACAGACAAAAGGTTGCAACCAATTCATAGGTACAATTTGTTGTGTTTGGAAAAAAAAATAAGCGTTGAGACTCTGTTAACCCCTTGTTCCTAGAAGTCTCTTATGTGGAGAAATATGCCTACATTCAAGAGACACTTAGCTATCATGTTTAGCCTTAATAATTAGGACATCAAAGGGGACAAGCGTTAAATTAAGACGTTGTTTTCTCTGGTTTCATCAGGTTCTTGTAGAACACTATTTTGGTGAACTGTTAGTACCATCCATTAAAAAAAAAAAAATCAAAGCTCAACAGACAATGTCAGTGTGTGTAACTTATTTTAGATGTAGATGCAATACACTGTTCACACTCCATAGTCGAAAGAGCACTTTTTATTATCAGGCTTGACCAGCCCACTACAGGCCATCAGGCCTGAAGCTGTGAATCGATCCATGGTTCAAACCTTTATGAAAATGAATTGCAATATCTTAGAATTCAAGACATTCACAATCTAAAACTGGTGTTGTTAATTTCTCGCTCCCGTGCATTTAAATGTGTCCCAAATACATCCACATCCACACACACACACACACACACACACACACACAAATGCTAAAACTATATCTCTCTGAAAGCAGAGCAGGTTGTGCTTTGTTTGGGTTTTCATTTTTGTTTTGTTTTGTTTTGCTTTGAAGCCTACCACTTTCTGGCTATAATTATGAGGAAGACAGTCTGTGCAACCTTAGGATATGTTTTTATCTAATTAAATTGCATGTTGCTAAGAGTTAGGCTTGTAAATGACACGTTCTTGTGCTTTGAATACAATATCTTTGCAGAAAATAGATTTTATTTTGAAAAGGCATATACACAGAACTGGGAGAAGCACTCCAAAGATAACTTTGTCACCATGTCAAATGTAAGCATAGAAACCAGGATACCTGGATGCTAGTGCCAACCCCACTGACAACCACTTGTGGGAGACATCTCATACCGGTAGCTGTCGAATGTGTTTCTTCATGACCCTAGAATTAGAACTTTGTTGATTGCATCATTCAAACTCTGGGGCAATGAAGAACAACGTTCTTCTCTCAGTGAACAACAATAACATAAAATCACTCGACATTCTGGCATATCATGTGTGGATTCTTTGAAGTATTGGGTTTTTCTCCACTCCTGCTTTACCAAATTTAGAGAAAAAAAATAGAAAGATGTTGCTGCGTGTTTATAATAAGAGCTGGGAAAACTGTTTAGTTGGTAATGTGCTTACCTTGCAAGCATGGAGACCGATGATGCTTGCAAGCATCAGATCCCAGAGCCCACACAAAAAGGCTAGAAATGGAGGTGCTCACTCTGGAAAGGTGGAAACGGACGTGTCCCTGGAAATTGCTAGCCATCCATTCTGACCTAATTGGTTACTGAGAGACTCTGCCTCAAAAAGCAGTTGACAGACCAGAAAAAAAAAATGATACCCACGGCTGTCCTCTGAGCTCTACAAGCATGTGCATATGTTCTTAGACAGACAGACAGACAGACAGACAGACAGACAGACAGACAGACATGCTTAAACAAATTTCTTGCCAGCCGGGCGGTGGTGGCGCACGCCTTTAATCCCAGCACTTGGGAGGCAGAGGCAGGCGGATTTCTGGGTTCGAGGCCAGCCTGGTCTACAGAGTGAGTTCCAGGACAGCCAGGGCTACATAGAGAAACCCTGTCTCGAAAAACAAAAACAAAACAAAAAAAAAAAAATTCTTGCCAGTGCTGCATTAGACACAGTGGGGACTGAGTTGCTCACAAAAGTGAATCTCATGACTTCAGATAAAACTGCATCATGCATACATTCCTCTCCTGGAATCGAATGTTCTTCACATAATCTGTCTGATCACTTTAGAAATACTATGTGCAGCTTCTTGTCCCCATAGCAGATATAGGCTATACTGTATAATCAGGAATAAGTACAAATCCCGCTGTCCCTGATCCAGGCAATGAGGCTTGGTAGAAAGAATGGGTTCCAGTTACTTAGGAACACTGAGGTCTTTGCCTCTGAGTCATCGACTCCAAATGGGTTTTGTGTGATTCTGTTTTTATGATTTCTCTAATGAATGGGGTTTTTTTGAAATCCATTACAAGCAAACACTGATCAGCTTCCAAAGTACCCGAATCAGTTACCGGCTTCGGTTGCAACTTTAGATGGGAGGAAAGAGTGGAAGGGAAGAGTGGGCTTCAAGAATTAAAATATCAAATTAGCATTTTCATCCAGTACACATGGGAACATCACTTCTCAAGGGTGTATCTCCATGTGCAGATTGACAAAGTTAAAAAACATAAGCTCTTACATTTTCTCCAGCTCTAACATGACAGGAAATACTTCAGTCTTTTTATGAAGAGGAACTAAAATTTCTTAAATAAGCTTCACCTTGGTGCTTAAAAGCATTTCATACTGTTTTTTTTTTTAACAGAGTAAAACATAGCCTAAAGGGGATTTGTTAGTTGACTTTCTGGAAAGGTTACACTGTTTAAAAGACTGTTGATATAAAAGGAAAAAAAATAACATTAGAGAATTATATCTATGCATATACAATTTATGTATATATGTACATATCTAATGTTGACTGCCAACTCCATGGACCTGTGTGACTGCAGTGTCCTTCTGGTCAGAAAGAAGCTTGGGTATAGAATTCTGGTGATGTCTCAGGAAGAGCGCATCACAGATCCGAGGAGGACAAAGACAGACACAGGGAAGCCAAGAAACCAGCAGAACCACCAACATGGTAGTGCAATTCACTTACTCTATGTCTCACAGCACAGCACGTGAGGAGGTGGTGAGCTGCACCACCGCCTGGGAACCCAGAGCAAATGGCCCCATATATTTTGTAACAAACAATAAGCAGCTTGATCTTCTTTCCCTAAGAACAAGTACCCCAAAGCGGTCCTGTTGTAATCCTGATGTGATTGGACAATGACAGTCCGAAACTGACTAGCAGCAGAAACTATTCAGGACCTGAAGCATCACTCAGTAAGCAAAGATAGGCAGAGATGCTCAAGGTACATCTCCTCCAGCTTCACCTGTCAATCAATCTGCCATCTTAGCCAGGCATGTTCACATGGCTGTGCCATCCCGTTGACAAGTGAGATCAGGTACTTGCAAATGCTCAGACCAGATCTGTTCCCACTCTTTTCAGTCAACACTTGATTAAAATTACTATCAACAGAAGGCCATTGATAAGATGAGACTGACGTACAGTATCGAGCTTAACTGTGCCCTATGCCACATCAGACAGATGCAACTAAGTCCCAGAGAAGACTAAAGATCTAATTACAGGAAACCACCTGGATTCCTTGCTCATCATTTGCATATATTAGGCCAGCATGCTGTGGGTACTAATCCAAAAACAGAAGCATTTGGAAGTCGCATCTGCCTTCTACCATGTTCATGCAGACTATGGGTTAAGGCCAATCAGAGATCCATCTACCATCAGAGAGTGCAGACTTACCTGCCGATTTCTGTGGTTCTTTCCATCTCGTTGGCTATAGTTCACAGAGTGAAAGATAGCTTTCTGAGCTGTCTCTAGATCTGAATGCTGGTGGCAGGGACAGTCTTCACAGTGCTATATAAAAGCAGGAAACCATATAAACAGTGATATTTGTGATCTCCCTGGGATTTCAATAAAGGGAATGTTTACAGAGCTCCCCATTACCACTGATGGTGGTTCATTAAAGATGAGCTTGGGCATGAGGAGATGGTTCAGTGTATAAAGTGCTTGCTAGACAGACGTGAGTACCTGAGTTTGGATCTAAGCACCCATGTTAATACCATGCCCAGCAGGGTATATTTGAAATCCAAACACTAGAGGTCAGGAGCAGACACAGGAAGACCTCTCAAGTTCACTGCCAGCCAGCTTAATCAAACCAGTGAACTTAGGACTCAATGAGAGACCATGTCTCAAAAATAAGGTGGCAAACAATAGAATAAATTGACGTGTTGATCTGGCTTCTACGTGCATGAACATAAACACAAAAAATTAATGAGTTCAAAAATGGGGCTCATCACCCCATCAGGATTCACTGACAAACTTGATTTAGATTGCTGTTGCATTGGTTTGGTTAAACCAGATGGCCATGGTCACCCAGTGGTTATTGTCTAGACACTAGACGTTACATAACCCCAAGGCACTTAGGTGTCATGAGAAGCCTAAGAATAGTCATGAGCATAACTAACAGGGATGCCTCTCTGTGAGTTCATGTGCATGGAGATTCATTGTCTAGAGATGCCTCTCGTAACATCAGGCACAGTGAGATCATTTAGGGTCAAGCCTGCCAACAGTTCTTCTGTTAGCACAGCAGGTAGACAGAGGTGGTAAATGCAGCCACGGCACCATTAACAGCTTGCTGCTTATTTCTGGTGAGTCATGAGTTTGCTCTGCCAGACAGAAGCTGTAAGATAACAGGGATGTTATTATTTCTTCCCTATACCTCCAGGGTCCAAGCTGTTCCTTCCACAAATAAAATGGTTACTATCAAGGTCAAAGCATATGGGCTTAGAATCCCAAGAGGTATCTCTGGCTAGAGGCTGACTCCCTTCCCAGAGACCTGTAATTCAAAGGGGGCTTCTGGCTGATCTATTGGGATAGCCTCCAATGTTACCCGCTCCTTTTTGTCCAGCCAGTTTTGATGAGACTCCCATGTAATTCAACAGAATGAATGCAAAGATAACACCTGAAAACTGCCTCCCAGAGCCAGGTTTCCTTTTTTCTGATAGCACAAGCCAAGGGTAGAGAATGCTGTCTCTAGGGTTAGGTCATAATTTTTTTTCCTAAGGGTTTTGACATGAATGGTTGTTCATTATGTCTTTTCAGAGCTAATGAGCTTCCCAAGACAATTTATTGAAACCATAAACATAAAATCATCAATGTAATAAGACCAGATCAGCTTCAGAAAACCAGTGTTGGCTTGTGTTTTGATCCTCCCATATGGTGGTAAATATCAGGAGAATTCAAACAGTACTCCAAAGGCTAAAGTCATGGCATGGCTGAATGGCTGAGACCATGTAATGCTCTTGCAAAGGTCCTATGTTTGGTTCTGAGAATCCACAAGGAGTGACTCACAATTTTCTGTAACTCCAGGGGCATTCAATGCCCCTTACCTCAGTAAACACCTGCACTAACATGCATATTACACACACACACACACACACACACAATAATAATAATAATTAATAATAATAATGACAAATAATGCCTCAAATGCACAATAACATTATGTGGGGCTTATCAGAGAAAATTATTTTTGGCAAGCAATAACATTAAGAAAAATAGAAGATGGAAGTTATCATGATTTGAAAAAAAACAGCCCCCCTTTATAGGTGCATATATTTGAATGCTTGATCCCTGGTTGATGGAATTGTTTGGGGAAGAATTATAAGGGTTGTTACCTTGATGGAGGAGATGTCTCCCTGGAGTGGTCTTTAAAATTACAAAAGCTCCCCCCACTCCTTCCTGCTTGTGCATCAGATCTAAGCTACCATCTACTTTTCCAGTGCCATGCCTGCCTGCCTATTGCCATGCTCCCCGCCATGATGGTCATGGACTCATCCTCTGAAACTATAAACAAGCCCCTAATAAACACTTTCTTTCATAAGCTCCCTTGGTCGCGATGTCTCTTCAGGACAATAGAACAGTAACTGAGACAGAAGTCCCACATGGCCTAGAATATGCTGTCATAGTCAGTTGATCCATTTCGACTCACAGTGCCCAGGACTGCAGGCTGCAGTCTGGAGCAGCCAGCGCTATCACGTCAACTGAATTTGGTTGGCAACCATCCGCTGTAAGCCTCCAGATCCCATTAGCTTTCTGTCCTTGAACACCTCCTTCAGTCATCTCTTCACAAATCTCCTGCCTCGAATATCTTAAGCATTCACAAAACAAGCGTGTCAATTATCAGTAGAAAACGAGCCGGTGGTGCTTAGCAAGGGGTCCAATTAGCCTTGCTTACTCCAGATCCTACTGTACTACTGAAAGTCCATCTGATGAAATGCACAACCCTAGTCCCCCAAGAGAACCTAGTG
Source organism: Arvicanthis niloticus (assembly GCF_011762505.2). NCBI lineage: Eukaryota > Metazoa > Chordata > Mammalia > Rodentia > Muridae > Arvicanthis > Arvicanthis niloticus. The sequence goes on along the minus strand of NC_133436.1, from coordinate 13,341,195 downwards.
CTTAGTGACCAGGCATATTGCGAAAAGATAAAACTTCATATTCATCCCTAGCCCCTCTTATCTATGTATCTCCATTGTACTCATGGAATGAGTCCTCTGACCTTCCAAGTTCAGGCAAGAAAGTCTATAAAGGAACGATTGCTCTAACACAGTCAAGCATGGTTTCCTAGTTCTTTTGGTGATCGCCACACAAGAACTGAGTTCCACAGAAGCAAGGCTTTCACCTAGGAGGACCATCTTCCTTTCCTCAGAGCATGGGCCTCATGGCATGATGTCTGGACTGAGCTTCTCTGGAGACTATCTAGTTGACATTCCAGTCCTCAAGGGGATCACTGCCTCTCCTTGGGCGTTTTTGGAAGGGGTTGGTCTTTCCTGTCCCAACTAATGTTTTGGATTTGAGGAGTGTATATGACTTTAAGAATAGTGACTTCCTCCCGGGGAGCATATGACCCTAAATAAGCATGTTGTAGGTGTAAGATCTCCCAGCAGGCATGGTTGTGTGAAGGCCCTGATTTTGCAGAGAGAAGGGCAATTTTATAAACGTTACTACGTTATACTCCTGGGGAGGAAAGATCTTTCAGTTCAACACAGAATATGTTGGGAGCAATATTATTCCTCACGTCTTGAATATCTTCTCCATGGAATCAGGGCCTCGGAGAAATCTTCTCATTTCTTCTGTTTAGGGTCCTGACTAAAACAGAAATCCAGAATAGCCATCAATAGTCACGCTCAAAATGGGAAGTGAATCTGCTTGGTAACAATAGTCACTCTCCTTAAATATAGGGTCTCAAGTGAAGTGGTCTGTGTACTACTGTTGTCGATGTAAAAGCGTAACCTTTGCCCGGTCATCCTCACAATGACGGAAAGCCAACAAACAGCTCACAGCTTATTAATCAAAGCATTTCTACTCTCTCTCCCTTTCTCTATCACTACTAGTTTATATCGCAACACTCTCTCTGGGGACATGCTGCCCTTCAGATATGTTTCTAATAGTGATGTAGGCCTAGGTTTCTCTGACAGGATCCATAGTATGTCCTCCCAGGTGGCAACTATGGATGGACACTTGTTAAATTTTACCCGTTTTTCATTAACTTTCATACATTATCTCAACTCATTTTTATCTAGAGGTAAGACAGAGGTAGAAAACCCATTGCCTCCTCTGACACCACATATCTACCAGTCACAGAAAATGTCTACACATGTCTCCATTTAGCTCCTTGTCTAGCTTGACATCCTGATTTTTACACCACCTTGGCTCTGAATCCCAACTTCTTAGAAGATAACAAAAAGTCACAAGACTCCAAAGGAGATGACTAAGCAAGCAGGTGGCATCCCTGCGGTAACTCTCCAGATTGTAGCAGAAAGATAAAAAGATTTCAGCTCATTGCTGTGCAGCAAAACAACAGACCTTGAGCATGCTGGAGCTGCTTCCTCTAGCCATGAATCCCCACCGGGGAATGCAAAGAGACCAGATGGCAGTTACACACAGAGTGGGTTCTGTCACAGTTCACAGACCCAAAGCCAAAGTCTCAGCACATGAGGGACCAATAACCAAGCCTCTTCCAAGAGCAAACACTGACATAATGGTCAGCATTGTACTTGCCCATGGCATCTCCGCTGCCTGTGTGACAAGTCACAGACATTGTCATCTCTAGGGGAAGCTGTATTCTGGCACAATCAGTGTGATTGTTTAGTGACTTCTGGTCCATGATGGCCTGCTCCCCCTGATAGTGACATCAGTCTGATCTGGTCTTTGTTCTTAGCAAATACAACCTGGCATGACATTGAACAGTTGTAAAACTTACTCAACTACATTAATTGTTGGGAAAAATAAAATCTTGCAAGCCTTTATACTTACCATGCAAATGCTTTCACACCTCACTAGTTTCGACAACAGGAAGAGCAACAAGTGGCTTCATTGTAAGACATTCCATTCTCTTAATCTCGTAGCTCATTTTTCAAATGAGCTACATCACATTCTCACCATTGCTGGGCAGAAGTCACTGCTCAATGGACATGCTTCACAGTGGGAGGTGAATGGGATGGGAAACAGAAAGGCGTTTTAGGAACTGGGTGTGAAATAAAAATGGTTTTCATTCTATTTTTTGATATTTTGGTTCAATCATTATCGATTTAACTGGAAAGGGAGAACATGAAGGATGGAGCAAGGGAAAGAATTTTATTTAAGATGTATTTTCTAAGACCTAGTGTACTGGCATGTTTTTGCAATCTTAGTGCTCAAAAAAAGCTGAGGCAGGAGGATCTCACATTTAAGTTCACCCTGGGCTAATGAGTAAAATTCTATCTAAAAAAAAAAAATTTCATTTTTTAATGTTTCATATTTTACTTACTTCACATTGTTGGCTCAGAGTTAACACTGATAATAGATTGATGTCTTTTAAGTTTTTTAAAATTTTATTGTTTATTTTTTAGTTTTTTATTTATTTTATTGGTTATTTTATTTATTTACATTTCAAATGTTATCCCCCTTCCCAGTTAAACCCCCTATTCCCTCCCCTATGTCCCCTGATCCACCACTCACCCACCCCCTCCAGCCTCAGTATTAGCATTCCCCTATGCTGGGTTATCAAGCCTCCAATGGACCAAGGAGTTCCCCTCCCACTGATGCCAGACAAGGCATCCAACATATGCAGTTGGAGCCATGGGTCCCTCCATGTGTACTCTTTGGTTGGTGGTTTAGTCCCTGGGAACTTTGGGGGAGGGGATGTTTCTGGTTGGTTGATATTGTTGTTCTTACAGTGGGGTTGCTAACCCCATCAGCTCTTTCAGTCCTTCCCCTTACTCCTCCACTGAGGTCCCCATGGTCAGTCCAATGGTTGTCTGTGTGCATCCCAATAATGATTAGTATATGCAAAAACATATTTACGATGACCCACATTTTGAGCACCTAACAAAAGTGGGCTGCAGATGAAGATACACAGGACAATGTTCAGTACAGTTCTTATATCCAGAAGACAATCATCAGTGTGTTCTCTGACCAGCCCCCAGTCCTCACTATCTTCACTCTTCCTCTTCTTTCAGCTAGAAAATCTGGAAGCAGAAACGGCTCCATTGCCCTAACTGGGTACCACGCCATCCAGACCCTCGCTAAGCTTAGAGGCTGCCATCTACTTGGAACCAGGTTGCTGTCAGGGTGTGTGGGAGGCTCTGGTTTCCTGGGAAACCATTTGACCCTGCATCATTCAAAGTCATTTCTCTCTGGCTACTTCACTCTGCACATGAGAGACACCCAGACTGTGTCAAGCACTCAGAAGAAAGTGACTACAGGACACTACTGTATCCAGCTCATGTATAGAACCATCAGAAACACCCAGTGGACCACAATACTCTGTGGTATGTGAATTTCGATCATCATAGAAGGTGACCCTTCTCTATGTAGAATTTTTATTTTCAAGTGAATACTTATGACCTCATCAAAGGAAAAAAAATGTCACTTGTTAAATTCACTGTAGTGATGCATAAACTAAATGCTACCTCTGACCTCTGACCTCTGACCTCTGACCCAGTCACCTTCTATGGAAAGTTACAGTCTTTTTTAGCCTTTTGTGAGGGAATATGTCATGTCCAACTTAAAACTTTCACCTTCAAGATATGGTTTAGTTAAGACATCAGAGGCACCTTCGTTTCTTGATTTTTGTGTTGTTTGAAAGAATCATCTTCCTCCCTAGCTGGGTGTTGAAACTGAAAGGGATGAAAACACAGTGCCAACTGCAGAATGGTTGATTCTCACACTGAAAGGACTTACTGAGAGGTATAATGTGGGGTTGGGGGAGGGGCTGTCCTTCCTAATTCCCTTGATGTCCTCTCAGTGTTCACAAGGTCAAGTTCATAAAGTCACCCAGTGAGCTCATCATGCCATCATTCCGAGCAGGAAGCCAACAACCTCACTCTCTTCATTTTTTCAGTAATGTCTCCACACTGCATGCTGTCTTTTGTATTATTTTCCCTGATGCCTTCTGAATCCGCATGATCAAACAACAGATGTTTTTCTTGGGTGCCAGGAAAGTTTAAGCACTTTTAAAATACGAACCCGAAAAACATAATTACAAGATAGACTCAACCATATAGAAAAATAACATATGATGGGTTTTTCCACCCTGTATCGTGACTTGAACATGAAATATTAACAGTACCCCAGACCTCTCTCCCCGAAGACTTGCATGGATGCAATGCTGTAATCATTATCTTGGTCTCTTTAAATCTTGGCTAACTTTCAATATTTTCTTGATACGATGGCAATCATTGGTGTAGCTTCTCTAAGAAAGTCTACTCTGACTAATTTTCTTTGACATGACATGCAGTTGAGATTTGGCCATCTCTCATTTTTATATCTGGAGGAATGGACAAATCAGATGGCCAATGCAAAGGAGTGAACTTTGAACTTTTGTCAGCCTTGATTACATGAATTTTGACATTGTCTGTGGAGATGGGAGTAAAAAAAGCAGGGGGAGGAGGGGACTCTGGTTCCCTTACTAGGGTTCCAGGGACTGCAAGCAGCCATCAGATACAACTATAAAATGTGCATCCCCTCATCTGTCTAACAGACACCAATGCGCTCCAGATATCCAAAGACAGTATTTCTGGAAGACAGCTGTCAGGTCAGAATAACTGAATTTACTGTCTCAGATCTGATTGGCTATAATTACATGGACCCAGCTATGTATCCATTAGAGGAGGGGAAAAAAAAAGTTCTAAGATAAGTGTTTTAATGCTTCCTTTCAATGATGTCTCTAATAACCTCCATTTCTGAGACATTACATCCCAGGATAAATGGGCATTATGTTGTACTTCTTACATTTTCTGATAGAAGTAATTAAAACCAGAATCTTAAAAAGATTTAGCATTTTAAAATGGACAAGGCAAATGGGACTCGCTAGGGAGAATGAAATATCTGCATGTAAATATTGAGGAAGAACATTCTCGCCTCCGGTATGGTATTTGACACAAGTTCTCTCAAGAACACAGTATTGTTTCTACTCTTTGGGCTTTTCAGTGTTTCTGTGTAATGCCCCACCCCTGGTATGAATTAACTGATGTGTGGCTCAAAGCAATTTGGCCTTGACGTAGGACTTGGTTCAAGCTTTTTTCTACAAACGTTATATGTAAATATGTACAAGTCTATATCATATCATCTTTGAGACTCTACAAAGAATACAGAATTCTTGTTCTTGAAAAGGTTCATTTTAAAAATACATTCCAAAGCCAGTAAGGTGTTGCCAGTATGTTTTTTCACAGAAAGCCTCTTTATGCCTATGTGCTAAAACTAACTCTCAGTGGCTCATAGAAAAGCAAGAGCCCTCAGCCTGGAAGAGTAATTTTTCCATTGTGACCTAACGTTAAAGAAAATGAAGTTGTTATTCTGCCTTCTGACTACACCTGTACCTTCACAGAGGAAGCTTCTTCCTCACTGCTGTCTATTAATTTGGCTGCCCCAGAATTGGAGGCTATGGATGTGAAGGGGGAGGTTTGAACTTTGGCCGTAACACTGGAAGCTCGGTGTTACTGGGTCCGAGGCTCAGTGGCCTATCTTCCTCCATACTTGTCTTCCTGTGTGCAGCCTCCATCATGTGGCTGTCAAGCCTTCTCCTGACCAATCTCTAGGAAGGAAAGAGGCAGGAGACGGGACTCGGCCAGGAAAGAGTGATCCTACAATGAAGAGAGGGACAGCCCAGAAGGAATGGGGCCATGCTTTTGTTTTAAACTCTTTCCTTCAATATTCTGGATCTGCCTTCATGTCGTGACACTGAGGACAAGTTTGGAAGAACCATTAAAGAGCTTTAATCTGAAGGTCAAGTATATGGGTATCTGAACATTTGGTTTGGTTTTGTATAGTGGTGAGTTTTTGCTTCATAGCTCTGTGCTCGGGCAGATTGCATGCGCGTACCTGCCCAGGGGCTATCTTTGGATCCATGAAGGAAAGAAACACACACCATTAGATTCTTTTTAAAATGCCTTGGATAACTCGATGGCTGGGCACTCCTAAACCTTCTCCTGCTACCCCAGGCCCAATCAGGGAAGTGGCCACTGGCCACATATCGGAATCTCATATGGCTGGTTGGCTTTATCTCCTAACACTGCTGTGTCCCATCTTTCTTCCCCGACCCATGACGAGTCTCTCCTGTTCCTCTCTGGGTCCTAACCTGAACAACTCTAAGGGCACCACCCCATCCCCAACCATTGGCTGTTTTGATCCATCAGAAACTAATTGGTGACAAGGACCTTTAGCATTTGGGCACACAGATTCCCGACTGAATCAAAACATTAGAACCAATCTCCAACAGTTTGGGTTTTTTTGTTTGTTTGTTTGTTTGTTTTTTATTTGATTTGACTCATGGTTCTGAGCAATCTATATAAGATTTCTTAGCTCCTATCTCCTTGAAAGAGTGACCAATTATAGCAACCCTCTTGGGTCATGATCAGGATTAAATGATACAAAGTCTTTTAAAAAATACTTTTGCTCTGTCATGTACTAAATGTTTTCTATTATTTGTGAAATTATCAATGTTGATAAATAAAACAATGATCATAGGTAGTTTAGGGGCCTCAGAGATATATATCCTTCTCTGGGATACATTCTTTCCTCTCCTTTGAGTTGACTCAGAAAACAAGTGTACAGAACACCCCTAAGGTCTCCATCTACTAAGACTTAAGGCAGGAGGAGCACATGAAAGACCCAAGTTTATGACATCCATGCTGGAGATGATTCTATTTCACTAGAAATAGTTTTGCCATACACACTATGCTCCCCACTGTCGTAAAAAGGTCCAAGAATTATAGGATGGCCCCTGTTCAAGGAGTAAGCGAGCCCAAGTGCCAACAGCTTCTTGCTCATGATGTGCTCAGATGTCATCGTGGAAGGCCGTGACATTTCTTAGTGTAAGCAGATGAGTGTCCTGTTTAATATAGCCAGTATGGGTGTGTTTTAGGATTACACATTACAAACATGCAGATGACTGAAACTTAGGTTGAGATTATAAAGTGGGCAGGGCCCTTGGGCCATGAGTCAGACACAGCTGGAAAAGGCAATACTCTTCCTTCCTGCCCTCCTCGGTGTGAAATTTAAGTGCAGCCATAAGTACAGATTTTAATGAAGGTCACAGTACACACTTATAGGAAGTACAAAGTGATTTGGAAAAGTCTGTTATTAAACTATATTAAGTGTGTAATGTGCAGAATACTGAAAACTGGCCTTTTTCTCAGAATATATGCCCAGGTTCTAGAAACAGACCTGCTTAACTACTTTCATGGATGGCTGTATTTCTCCCCAGTGTTTCCAACTGATCAGATATTATATATTATATATAATATATATAATATATTATATATTATAGTACTGATCAGATATTATCTGACAGGTTACAGCTTCACCTGACTCCCACCCTTTCTCTTTTCCTTTCTTATTTTTCACTTCTACCCAAGACAGGCTCGTAATTCATAGCCCAGGCTATCCTCCAACTCCCTATGTAACCCCAGCTGGCCTTGAATTTAGGATTCCCCCTGCTTCAACCCAAGTTCTGCATTCACAGTTGTGTGCCATCACATGTACCAAGAAGAAAAAAAGAACTTTTTTAGTATAATACAAACCCAATGCCGTGCCTACATTCACCAAGACCACTCAGTGTTAGCCAGAAAAATCCTGTATGTTTCAACACAAACACAGACATATTTCTAACTTCCAAAGGATGCATTATCTCTCTCTCTCACAAGGATGTTGTCTGTTTCTCTCAATGGCTTGCCCCCATCCAGAGTTGTATCGTGCATCAAAGAGTGTTTGGTTCTCACAACATAATTATGCTTGTGAAATCTAAGATTCACTTAAAATCCCTCTAATAACATTAGTTCTCAGCAATATATGCAACTTCTAAGTAGAAAAATGTGTATCTCTTCTGTGATCTTGGAGAGCTAGTACAGAAGCTCTTTTGGAGAGATGGGGTACAGTTTTTTCCTCAACAGTGTCACATGTAACCATAATAGGAATATTTAGCAGCCAAAAATATCTTTCAGGAAAGAGTGTTTAAATGCTGTCTGTGAGTTCCTTCTTCCCACCTTGCAATTTGATTTTTTAAAAGGAACTGAGTCTGGAAAGCAGGCTGTGGCATTCCATTTCCTTTTCAAGCCTCTTGAAAGGAACTTCTGTTGTTTTGCTCCAAACATGGAAATATTTTATTTAATTGGCATCATTGACTAATGTTGGGAAAATTTTCATGAATACACGGTTAGCAAATGCCAAATGGGATTGCAAAGAGAAATAGTATACGCTGAGGAAGACTCAAGAAGAGAAAGGGAAGAAATCAAGCAGTGGCCATTTCCCTACGAATCTGTTTGGAACCAAACAAAGTCACTTACTTGGAAACGCAGCAGTGAGCTGGGTAAAACCATTTTCATTGAGAGAAGGCAGAGGTTACGATTGTTTGACTTTGGGAATATGATTTTTCCAAGAGGTCAAAGCAGAGGACTCTGGGATTTTTTTTTTTCATTCTGAGGACAGCAGAAGCACCCCAATACCTCACAATGCTTAAATCCAGATGCTTTCCATATCCTGGCTCCCTCGAGAGAAGGACATGCATTTGCTGAGATACTTTGTAAATCTTAGACAGTGGCAACATAGCTGTTTGATGAGGCAGCCAAAAAACCAAGTCTCAAACTCAGTTTGCAGCCCCTCCAGGCTGCAAGTGCCTCCATAGGTTCAGTTTGGCTGCCAGAGGTCCTTAGGAAAGCTGAGAGCAGGAAACTCGTTTTCAGTACACCATCCAAAGATCTCCAGGTAAAGGCAAGCCAATGGATCCTGCTAGATCTTGAGAGACACTAGAATTCTGTGATCCTCAAACAAGAATTTGCCATTTACGTTGATTTTTTTTTCCTATGGCAGTGCTGGGGTATAGTATTTAATTCTGTTCTTTCTGTTAGACTAATAAATGTGAACTTTTTCTTAGGAATGAGCAGAAACTTTAAAAAAAGAAGATCCTGTTGAGACAGCAAATGTAGACAAAATCGCTAAGTGTTTGTGAATCCTTGAAACACATTTGCTTGCTTTCTAAGAAGTGTGGTTTATTGTCACTCGTTTGCTTGTTTTCTGACTGGGGGACACATCACTTGTCATATTGCTCATCTCTTGTTGTGTTCCGAACAGGTGTCTTTACACAGATATGTTCTCTTTAGAACAATAGGCACCAGCTCACCCTCTGCAGTCAGTCCTAGGTGGGTTAATGCGCATGTCAGCGCTTCCTATTGAGACAGGCCTGAGCTCTTGCCTGGCCACTCCCCTTCTCCATGTCTCCTAATGGCTGGCTGTACTCCATCAATTTGAATACTTAACCATTTAGCTTTTAATGTCCAATATCCATCCTACCTACCAAGAAACCCAATCAGTTGGTTCTTGTTCTCCTGAATCTCTGCAGGTGGCAAACCTGATTCCCCATGTCTGTTCCTGCCTCTGCAGGGGTCCGTATAGAAAACAGGAACATAACAAGGCCTCTTGTAACTCTCTTTAGCTATGATGCAATTTGTTCCCTTCTGCCCCCAGGCTCACCCTTGCTCCTGCTCAGTGAGAAGCTGCTACTGATGGGGCTGTATTAACTCACAACTCATTTGCTTTATGGAAATTCTGGGCCTTTATTTCTCAAGGGAATAGAGAAACTCAACAGGCCTCCTTCCCAGCTGGTTCTTTCCATGCAAGCTACTGAATTTATACAAATTGGGTTCAAGTAACTGGTTATTTTTAGGGATTTATAATCTCAGCACTGCAGGTAGTAAACTGACAAAGGTTCTCAGAATCTTGTCTGTGTCTGTGACTCAGTCACTCAACATGACTAGGGGCAAAATAAGTAAATTCTGGGTTAAGTAGAACTGTTAGTGATTCTGGATTTTGTTTGTTGGGTTCTGTTCGTGGTCTGTGTGATTGGGAGAGGTTTTGTTTGTTTTGTTGTGGTGGTGGTGGTCTGGTTTGTTCTGTTTTGCTTTTTGAGATAGGGTCTCATTCTGTATCCCAGGTTATTCTAACATTCACTATGGCTGACCTAGGTTGACCTTAAACTCTTGCCAATCCTTCTGCCTCGGGCTCCTGAATGCCAGGGTTGCAGGCATGAGCTGTCCTCTTGAGTTGTTTCCCATTGTTTTCTGATAAACTTTTTCTCGCTATTGAAGGAACCAAATGGAAATGACATTAATGCCAATGGCATATGCCTAGACACCTTTATAATGAATGCCTTCCTTCTAATGAACTATTTTAAATAATCTATAAACCAAATTATACAAAATAACTTCTGGAAGTGGACATTCCATCCCCTATAATGTTCAATAAAACTGATTTCAGCAAAATCTAGGCACTGGGACCGCCCACTGATCCCAGCATGGCACTGTGCATTGGTGTGCATATAAAAATTTGAGTATCTTTTAAAGTGCTGATTCTCTCATGACAAGACTGAAGCTTCCAGTAAACAATTGAGAGATCAATTAGGTTCCTGTTTTCTTATTGATTCTGAAGACAGAGGAAACATCCTGCTGGCTATTTTCCTAACTGGCCTGGCTTCTTGAAGACAGCTGGAAGCCAGCATCCACAGACACCATGAAGAAAAGAGCCTAGCTACAGAACTGAGGGAGCAAGAAAGAATACAGTAAGTAGGAATTGTCAGAGAATGGCTGGGCGATTTTCTCACATAAATTTCAAATGAGAAGTGATCTTTCTGGCTTGAATTTGCTCAAGATTCTGACATCTCTATAGGAAAAATTGGAAAGTAATGTTAGACTGACTCTATATACAAAAGTCAGTTTGATTCTGTCATGTTTAAAGAACATATGAGCTTAGATCTAGGTCTGTCTTTTACAATATTTTTGAAGCATAACAACTTCATGTCAACATCATAGAATGTTGGAGATTCCCACACAGAAATGTGATTTGAATTTTAGTATATGGTTTGAGAAGATCAATCACAAAAAAACTAAAATGTCAATGAATCCCTTAACTGCAAATTCTATTTCTCAAAAATATTTATATTCAATTGGAAAATCATTTTATAAATGGTATTAAAGTATATATACTCACCCTCATGACTGAAAAACACATGTCCTGGAAACACAGGACCTGGAAGAGCTTTGCAGCCTCTCATAAATACAACCCCTCATGGGATTTTCATTATCTTTTCGGTTTTTTTAATTGCTGGTTTGATAAAAAATCATCTGTTATCAAGCAGGGTCTTCATATTTACAGGATACTTTAACATTGCCAAGACTCCCCAACACTTACACACATATGCACAGGTGCACACACACACACATATAATATCATCATTGCTGTCATCATCATCATCACCACCACTACCATGTGAACCTTTGGGAATTATTTGGCAATGGTGGTCAGAATAGGAAGCATCCAATATAGTTTTATCAGGGATTCATCACCGCAGGTGAAGCTGCAGAACCAAGAGGTTACCTGCAAATGCAGTTTTGTTTTGTTTTTATGTTTACTCTAGAAAGACACTTAAAATGAATCTTAGAATATGCTTGCAACAGGCCTTTCTTATTTCAGCCATTCCGTTATCTCTATGTGAGCTATTAGTTCCACTCAACATATGAACCACTGTAGAGTCTGAACCCACAAAATCCAGTGTTCCTGTTTAGAACTTAATATTCCTGCCATAAAATTTTCAGCCTTGAGCACAGTTTTGTGAATGTTGAAATATCAATTTTCATTAGTTTAATGAAATAGTTTCATACGCTTAACTCAGAACTGAGTTAGAAATATTAATAAATACATATATCCTTGTTATGTGGCGATTATGGAGATAATAATGATATCGATGCAATTATATAAAATTCTATACACCTTTATATAGGAACATGTCTACCAATGCAAAAGGAATATATAAATAGGTATATAGTGGTATTTTAATTCAATTATAATCAAAGACAAAAAGACAATTTCCACTTGGCGATACATTCCATGGGCTTTTCTCCTAATAGTTATACTTTTAAATGTGAAGCAATTTCATCTCATTGTGTTACATGGAATATAAGTGAATTAGTTTGCAAATAGAGCTTTCTAAAAAAAAAAACATTTAACAAGATCTATCAAATATAATAAATAAATAAGGTTTTTTTTTTTTAAGAAAAAGTGTAAGTTTAAACATCAGGTGTGTTACATGTCGTTAAACTCTTTATAACACCGGTAATGCACTCTTGATATCCAAAGACAATTTCTGCTAGAAGTAAAATGCACATCATACATCTGAAATTCTGGTAATCAACGACAGTCTTTAAAAATAGTCTGTAGTGTTTCAGCAGAGAAAAAAAATCAAAATATAATAATCAATCTGACTAGAATCTCATGTAGCTAAGTACACGTATTTTAAGTAGATCATTGTCTAGGAGCTGCGTATCTCTCCAGCTACACAAGTGGAGGCAGAAGAGTTCTTTGGACCATGGTTTTGAGTCTACTCTAAAAGGGCATTGAGCCTTCTCCCTGTTCAACTCTTCCTTTCATTCTGGGTTATGAGAAAAGACTGCAATTGACCTCTTTCCTGAAACTCAGGGGTTGATTTGAATCTAGGATCACTATTTAAGATCAGCTTCTGCAACAGGGGAACATCTTAACCTACAGGAAGTGCCAGAAGGTCCCACAGAGAAAGAGAAGTCTGACATAGGTCATGCTTTGCAGACTTTGTATTTGTGTAAATCAAACTACAATAGTATCTTCCAAAACTGTGTGTGAAATCCATAGGCGGAGCATGAGTTCTGCACACTGCCTAGCTGGATTGTTTTTTTAACAACCTCCCCAACACACACACACACACACACACACACACACACACACACAAACACATACACTTTGCCTTTCAAAAGCATTTCCCTAGGAATCTGGGTTTACCTCTTTGCCCCTGCTAGAGACATGTGTACATGGTTTGTTGTGATGGTTCACAAAGGAATGCTCAAAGGTACACAGCATTCTCTCCTGAGAGACCGACCCTTCTTTAGTGTGTTGGTTATATGTTTACATGAATATGTTGACTCTACAATAATGTAATTATTACAGAAATAAGCACCTTCGCTTGCAGAGAAGACTAAGCTATCATTTTATACTTTATGCACATTTCCAGGTAGGATAAAATGGTCAAATGTAGCTTTTCCAAAAATTATCTGATGTATCGCAATGGCTCCTACACAGATCAAAGTGTTGACTGGTGTGCATCAATCATTAGGAGCATTGCTGAATTCCTTTTTGCAGCATCTCTATTTGACAGCTTATAATAGTTGTATGTAAAAGCAATGTGTAAACTCTTGCACTGTGTGACCGTTGATGTGCCAGAATCCACAAACATTTTGGGCTGTATTGTGATTTCTTGCATGCGATGTATGCTCCTATATGACTAATAAAGAAAACCTACTCGTAAAGCAAATATAACTCGTGTCTTTTTTATTCTCGTATCATAACTGCTCTGTCTGTGGTTAATAGTCTCATGAGGACCTGAGTTCAATCTCCAGCACCCATGTTATAAATAAATAAATAAATAAATAGCCAACTATGGTGGCATGCACTTGCAATCCAAGAATTAGGGGTGGGGCTGAAAACAGAGTCTCTGCAGATCATTAGCCAGCCATTCTACCCTAATCCATGAGCTCCAGGGCCCAGCAGGAAGCTCTGTTTCAAGGAATAAGACAGACAGCACCTGAAGAATTATAACCAAGTTGATTTCTGGTCTCCACATGCATGCATATCTGTATACACACACACACAGACACACATACACACACAATTACACACATACATACTCACACTCATATACACACACACTCACAAACATATATACTCACACACCTACACTCACACACATACACACACACACATACACACACACACATAAATATTAAATATCTCCAGATAAATGTTGTAATGGAGGCTTAAGCTAAAGGATTACACTAACAGTATATTAATTAATAGTGTAATAATTTTTAAAAACAAATAATAACTTTGGTACTCCGTAATTCAAAGTGAATTTTAAAAGTAGGCTTTTTGTCTTCACACTTTCTAGTTTTAGAACCAAGGTGGCCTCAAAGCTCGACAAGCACAGTTTCACTAGCCAGCACTATCAAGCCAGCCAAACAGTAGTCAGCAACAAAAATCTCTCCGATCTACAAGACACAGCTGAAAATACAAACCTCTAAAGTCATTTCTAACACACTTCTCAACAAGAAACACACTATCAATACACGGTAAGCACTGAAAGTCTTTGTAAGAAATATGGATTTCCATAGGAGAAACAGTTAGTGCCTAGGTATTCTTTTGAGTGTGAAGTCATCTCATTCATGCTAATGCGTTTAGTGAGAAAATAATAAACTACTTCAAAACCTGGGTAACCTCAAGTCTTATATACACAGAAACTGTTAGGTGTTTCTATGTGAGTTCTACCGACCACAAGATGCAGCTTCCTGACACACGCCTTCATTACTCTTCTTCAACCTCCCAAATCCTGGTGTTCCATTCCCTAACAATTAAAGACAAGTCCTGTTTCAAGACCTCCAAGGACCTTCACACTTACAGAAAATACACCACAGTTGACACCCAGGCTGTTCTCAGTCTCAGGAAGCCTCATGGGTACACGTCTGGTTCTTCACGTGAGATGCCCATTTTCCCGAGGATGGTTAAGTCCAGAGTGTGAGATAGGCTGCAGGAAACTGAGAATAATTCACTGAGATATGGTCTGGAGTAAGAAAAACTTACTAACAAGGATGACCTATGAGGTATGTGCATGGGCCAACATGGCGGCTATTCAAAAGGTCCATGAAGACTGGCAGCCTCAGAAAGTTCACCAATGGTGGCTGGCTGGGCAAAGCACCCATTCTCCCCACAATGCACATTCTGGACTCCCTACTATAGGCAGAGGACTATCATAAGCTAGACTACCTAAACAGTGCATCACCAGCTCCCTTGATCCTGGTATCACCAGCTTCCAAGGAACAAATGACCACACGTATGTGCAGGAAAGCATACTGCCTATGCAGACAATGCTGATGCCCTCATTCCTGGTGGGATAGAGGGTGTGTTGACTTTATCTATTCCAGTCATAGCCTGTTCTCATTATCTTGTACTTGTCAAGATTATCCTTGGAGATGGAGAAGGGTATTTCAGGAACATAGCATTGGCGGTTCCATTTTTCTCAAAGATCATATATGTATAATCAGTACAGAACAATTTGGTATATAAATCACAGTGGTTCTCTAAGGTGATTACACTAAATTTCTTTTTCTCCTGCAATTTGAGAGAGTTTCAGTGGTCGCTATACAAGTCAACATTTGACATAGCCAGCTTTTTAGCAGTTTTAGATATTGGTGATATGATAATGTCTTATGTAATAACTTTCATTTTGAAAAAAGAATTATAATAAGTATCACATTTCCTTAAAAACATTTGGATGTTTCCTTGCTTAATATGCAAGATAAATGTTTTATTTATTCTTTATTAGGTTGAATACTATGCTCAATTGGCTTATAGTTCTTTCTACTTTGTGAATATAAATCCTTCACTAGATATATATACAAATACATGTATATGTGTGCACATATGTGTGTGTGTGTGTGTGTGTGTGTGTGTGTGTGTGTGTAAAACTGTGTGCATGAATAGATGTAGAATATGGATACATCACTTAATTCTGCCTAGATACCTACTGAAAACGCAGAGTTATGTTGGTACCCAGAGACTAGGAATGAGCTATTCTTTCCAACACCCTGAAGCAGAGTTGTTTCATCCAAAGGACTGGGAGAAAGACAGCCTCATGGGATAGAGTTAATACTGTCAACATGGTCTCCCTTTGTAATGCACCAACATACAATCTAAGCCTTTGATGTATGAGAGTTGTCCAGACCAAAAGAGCTCAGGAGCCTCAAGATCTGAGGATCTACAGCATGTGCACAATGAAAGCAGAAGAGACAATGTTCCTTGAAAACTGACCCTCAGCCACGGGAACCCTCCTACTCCCTCAAACACCCAGACTGAGGAAACTTAGCATCCTAAGTATTGAAAATGTTGCGAATGCAACAGATCCAAATCCACACCAGGAACTACAAATTATATTCAGGCCAGCAACATGTTATAAGATATTAGCCGTGACTTAAAAGCTCTCTCCCCAGACTTCTGACCCAGATAGCAGGAGTAATCAGGTCAGCCTGCAGAAGCATCCTTCCAGAAACTGGCCAGCTGAGGAGCTTATTTAAAAATTCATATGCATTTTCAGGACCGAGTCAAAGAGAAACACTATTCACAAACTGAAAACGAGAATAGTAGCTAACCCAGTTATCAAAAATAGGTGATAGGAATTGCTTATTGAAATGAGAGTTCATGTTGGGAAGAGACAGCTTTATTTATCCAACATTTTTAATGGGGTCATGGGACCTCCAGGGGCAGAGTGACGGCCAACCAAATCTTGGACCATTTCCCATGTTTTGACAAAACTTGATCTTTTTTTTTTTTTTTTTTTTTTTTTTTTTTTTTTTACTGTCTCCTTTCTCATTACATACGACTAATTGGAAATACCTTTTCCAAAGACAAGCTAAGAATAACATGATATATGTGAGAGCCACAGTTGTCCTCTGTGGACACATGTCCCAAAGTACTGATACACTTAGTCTTGATCTACATGCAGAGACATATTAACTGTTATCATTTCCATCTTCTCCCTAGCAACAGAATCCATGGCCAGCACTGAACAATCTTGATGCTGACTTAGCTTAGCTTCTGAAGCATTGGCCTTCCTCAACCTTTGCAGAAACCTAGAGCCTCCAAGGAATAAAGGCAGTAGCTGGGGACACCATGTAAACTTTCCCTATTGGAGCCCAGCATTTATAGCTGTTTCTTATTGAAAAGAACTGCATGTTTTCTCAGAGAAGACTCTAAGCAAGTGTTAAGTGGTTCAGAAGGCCGAGGTAAAGGTTCACCACGAATTTATGGTCATCTGTAGAGCCATATATGTAGTTCCAGGTCAGCCTGAACTTCGGACTGCGATCCTGACTTAGAACAGCAACAATGAGAAGGTCCTCTTGAGTGAACCATTGTAGACCACAGATACTCACTTAGAGCAGACTAGTGTTATTATTTTGACTTGTCTAATGGAAGACAGGGAAAACATTCTCTTTTGAGTGTATGAGACTTAGGAAGACACAAAGCCTGAGTCACTCACTCTCCTCGGAGAAAGGAGGCTGACTGGTTGGTACCATGGGAACATCTGAATGAGTATGAGTCTGGTGGGGTGCAGCTGACAGAGGCACGAGAAGCCACGGCCAAGAGAAAACCTGCAACCACCTGCCTGTGTCACACGTGCCACAAGCTCTACCTGAGCTATTGCTTTTTATCTTCTATTCTTTCCACTACTAACTCAATCATACCTCCTTTGTAGAGTGAAAAATTTAAATACTTAATATAGAGAATCCCTCTGCCCCATGGAGTGAGAGAGAAGAGAAACCCCATTGGGAGTTTGACACTGAGATATCCTAACTCTTTATTAATCATTTTTATTAATCATTTTATTCATTTATATTTCAAATGATATCCCCCTTCCTGTTTACCCCTCCACAGAACCCCCATCTTACCCCCTTCTCCACCCCCTTTCCTTTGTTTCCTCCACCCACTCACCCACTCCCACCTCACACCACTAGCATCCCCCTATGCTGGAGCATCAAGCCTCCCATCAATGTCAAATAAGGCCATCCTCTGCTACATGGTGTATCTGGAGCCCTGGTTCCCTCCATGTGTACTCTTTGGGTTGGTGGTTTAGTCCCTGAGAGCTCTGGGTGGTCCAGTTAGCTGATATTGTTCTTTGTATGGGGCTGCAATCTTTTTCAGCTCCTTCAGCCCTTCCCCTAGCTCTTCCATTGGGGTCCCTGGGCTCAGTTCAATGGGTGGCTGTGAGTATCTACATCTGTATTGGTCAGGTGCTGGTAGAACCTGTCAGGGAACAGCCATACCAGGCTCCTGTCAGCAGCACGTGTTGGCATCAGCTGTAGTGTGGAGGTTTGTTGTCTGCAGATGGGATGGATCCCTAGGTGGGGCAGTCTCTGGATGGCCTTCCCTTCAGTCTCTGTTCCATTGTTGTCCCTGTCTTCTCTTTGAACAGGATAAAACAACGCCAACAAATCTCTGCTGTGTGATCAGGGAAGTGATGTCCGCTACGACCAAGCAGTGCTGTAGGCTGAGCTTTCTGGCTCCTCACACCCACTTCCCTCTCTAGAATGCTTGAGCATCCTCCGGGTCCAGTGAATTCTTCAGCCCTGTGTCTGCACCCTTCCGACTGGCCCATGTCCATTTCTGCCGTGGACACAGTCTGAAATCCACAAGCAAGATATGTACCTTAAATATGAACATATAGATAGAGGCAGTGTCTGAGGCTGCATTCTCTACTGCATCATCACAGAGTGTGGACAAGGCTGTCGATTAGAATGAATTCTGACATGTTGCTTGTGATGGAAGGGTGGAAGAGGAAAGCAAGCAAAGGTGTAGGTAGCTGTCCACCCCTGCCTGACAACGGAAAACTCCCATATTACCATTTGAGAATTCAGAGTACCTTTGCAGCCCACTTAACAATAGCACTAACCTTGTAAGCATTTTATCAACTGTGAACCATTTGCAGTCTACCCCTAAATTCTTTTTTTTTTTTTTTTTGGTTTTTTTGAGACAGGGTTTCTCTGTATAGCCCTGGCTGTCCTGGAACTCACTCTGTAGACCAGGCTGGCCTCGAACCCAGAAATCCACCTGCCTCTGCCTCCCAAGTGCTGGGATTAAAGGCGTGTGCCACCACCGCCCGGCCCTAAATTCTTTATGGTTATTATTTCCTCTGATCAACCATCACAGCAACTTTGTCATGTGATACTACTAGAATTCCATTTAACAGACATGAAAATCAAGGCTGAGATTGATAGCACTTTCAATAAAATCATTCTCAAGCATGTGGGAGCCTCTATTAGAGGAGAGATGTGAACAAGCATCCACTCATCCCAGAACCAATGCCAAAGCAAAGGATACCATTGAGGTCCAACTTAGTGAAACGAGTTTTATTGGGATTTCTTTTGATAATAGGCATGAGGGGTCTTGGAAGCTGAAATGACTCAAAGACAGATGCATCACCAAAGCTCACCTCAACAGAGGTGACAGCTCACAAAACCCAGACACCTGGAGCACACTGCACAGCTTCAGGCTGGTCAACAGGTTGCAGAGTATATTTTCTTGGCAACTGAGCTGTGAGTTGTACGAGCCTCTTCCAGGCAGCTTAGCCGATCTTTGCCTCTTCCAGGCCACTAGACAGGACACAGAGTGCATCTCGGCAGTCCTCTCTGCTTATGTATCGCTGTGGAAAGAGAGTCCTAGTGAAACTGGTCAGTTTCAAGGATTTTCGGGAGCTTTGAGCTGTTTGTTTCCTGAGTTCAATGAGCTTCCGTGCAGGGATTGAATGTTTCACCTCCTTTCAGAACATCCTAAGTCTTAATGAACTTCCCTCCATGATGGAATGTTTTGTCTGTGAGGACACTGCTACACAACAGCGGGTGACATGTGACAGCAATAGAAAAGGCAGTGTGTAATTGGAGAAATAAATCAAAAGGCAAGTTGATGCAACAGTACATAATCAAGATGGATGGTAAGCTCCATATCTTTCTGTCCTCTGGTTAAGTTTGTTGTCCTGATTGTGCCTAATCAATAACGACTTTCCTTAACTATTGATGCTTATCTTCATTTTTTTTCTACTTCAGAGAAATAAATAAGGCATCAGAATTAATATCCCCAAAGTGTGAAAAAATCACAAAATATTAATAACATTTTTGTTTTTTTTTTCAATTAAACTATGTAATAGTTACTTATATGCTGAGTTCTTTTGATGATAATTCCATTCACAAACTAGAGATGTTTATAATCTGAAACCAGGCTGGAGAGATGGCTCAGCCGTTAAAGGCTAGGCTCACAACCAAAAATATAATCTGGAAGCAATGAATTAAACATCAATTAGTTAATAAATACTCTATACTGAGAGCCACAATGGCAGTTACTGAAAACTTGAAATCAAAAACTCTGATCATTTTCCCATTTTGCTCCAAGTTATTTTAAAGACTGGCATGAAAATAGTCTTTAATATGAGACAAGAAGATGGTACAAATGTATTTATACATATATAAATAGATCTTGAATATATATAATATAATATATGTGTGTTACCTATTGCGTGTGCAATAATACAATGCTTTATGTTGATAGGACTTCAAAGAAAAATAATGGCCAAAGTTAATATGGAAAAATGGACAAATAAAACAAGCGAATAAAAGTAGAGATCAATGAAGAGAATTAAGGACAAAGAGGAATGGGGTCCTGCCTGAGTTAGAGAAAAGAGAAGTAGAAGACAAAGAAGTCAAACTGAGACATGACTCTCTATTGGAAGGATGGCATGTCCTTATAGTTAAGAATAATGCTCAAAATTAATTTGCTTCCATTAGATACAAGTATTAAAAACAGTGTAAAAAAAAGGCCAAGATTTCCTCTTTTAAAGAGCCCAGATCCCAATATAAAACCACAAATATCAAGCAGCCATCAACAGGAGTTAAAATTCTGAGGCTTACACTCACACTGACCTGTGTCATGGTTTGAATGATAATGGTCCCCATAGGTTCATATGTTTGAAATCTTCATCACCAATTGGTAGAAGTGCTCAAAAAAGGATTAGGGAATGTGGCCTTGATGGAAGAAGTGTGTTCCTCGGGATAGAATTAGAGGTTTAAAAAGATTTATGCTATTTTGAGTTAGTCCTCTCAACTAACTGGGTCAAGATGTGAGCTCCCAGCTGTTTCTGCTGCCATGCTTTTGCTCAGCCATCATGGACTCTAGTCCTCTGAAACTGTATGTCCAAGTAAACACTTACTTTTATAAGTTGCTTCGGTCAAGGCATTTTGACAAGAGAAAAGTAACTAAGACAAAAGTTATCAGGAGTAGTAAGTAATATTATCGTGGCAGGCCTAACCATGTGTTTTGTTGAAGAATGTAGAATACTTTGGGACTTTAGACTAGAAAATCAATAGAATACTGTAAGCAGAACTTAATGGATCATCCTAGTAGGGTTTTGGAAAGTGCTAAGAACTATGCAGACTGTGGAAGCCCAGCGTAAGAGAGTGTAGATTGGAACAATATTTGCAACAGGGCTACCAACTATTCATATGATGTATTAACCAAAATATGGCTACTTTCTGCCCGTGTCTTAAGAATTTGCCTGAAGCTAAATTTAAAAGTAATGAGGGAATTTATTTGGAGGAGGAGACTTCAGGACAGCCTAATGTCGACTCTACTGTGTGATTACTAGTTACCATTCTTACATAGGTCTCCAAGGAAAAAGAACAAGTGGAGAAAAGAAGAAATACAAAATGTATTTTATAAGAAATAAAGGACACCAGGAAGGTTAATGCTGGAGTCAAGGCTTGTCCTGAAAGAACCAAGGTAATCAACATGCAGTCTGATCTACACTAGTGTAAAGGACAGGGTGCCCTCTGATCAAGACCCTACCCGACTAAGCTTCTAACTTGTAAAAAAAGCAAAAGGCCTGGTGAATTTTCTACTCTCAAAAAGTAACAACAAATCAAAGCTGCTACAAATGTGATGGAAAGATACCAGGGTTCACTCCACAAGTGGGTAGTCAAATTAAGCAATGTCGTCCATATGTTTCAAACTTTAGCCATAAAGAATATGCATGTAAAAGGGCTGGAGAGCCTTCCTCTGTGCTTAAGGAGAGTCACTGTGGCAAAGAGTATGGCAGGGGACTCTCAGCATGGAAACCCTGAGAGGTCTCCATGCAAGGTCTTCCTGCAATGAAGCCAAAAAAATAAAGCCTGGATTGTGTTGGATGTCAGATCCATGTTCTTGCCAGAACCACAGGATATCTGCCAAGGAGAGACTCACATGGGGATGAGACTAGACCAAGAGATGGGAGTGCATTGCAGTTAGCAAGCTGGAAGGACGGAGCCATCTGACACTAGACTAGACCTACAGGATTTAGAGTTTTCCCTGCTGAGTTTCAACCTTGCTTTGCTTCAATATTTCCTCCCTACGCCTCAATCTCTCCATTTAAAAATAATAATGGATGTTTTATGCCATTGTGTGTTGGAAATGTATAATTGGTTTTTATTTTATTTTATTTTATTTTATGGGTAATTACAATTAAAAGATTGCTTTGAGTCTCAAAAGAGATTTTGAATGTTGGCCCTGAAAATGATGTTGAAACTGTGAAAGAATATGAAAAGTTTTAAAGTTGGACTAAATACATTTTGCACTATAATATGGTCACACACGTCTACAGGAGCTAGCGAGTGGAATGTAGAAGGTTAGGTGAAAATGGACTCCATGGGCTTACATGTTTGAACACTTGGTCTCGAGCTGGTGAAACTGTTTGAGAAGGATTAGGGGGTGTGGCCCTTACTGTAGGAAGGGGGTGGGCTTTGAGCTGCCACTTTGAGTTAATGCTTTCTGCTTCCTATTTGCAGGTCAAAATATGAGCTCTCAACTGTTACTTCTGCCATGCCTTTACTCAGCCATCATGAACTCCAACCCTCTGAAACCATGAGTGCAATTAAATTTTCTCTTTTATAAGTTGCCTTGGTCATGGTGTTTTGTCATAGCAATAGAAAAGTAACTAAGACATGAGGTGTAGCTCGCCCTTTAAACCTGCCAGCATATTTCAGGGCAGATTTCGACCACTGCAAAGCCACTAATAATTAACATGTGGATTAAACTAAACACTACTAATAAGCCTTTCAGTCGAAAAGAGCTTAATGAGATTTTGATAATATTGATTGCTTAGAAAACCTTTGGACAAAAGTGATTCTCATCCCAGCTACTCATTAAAGCCACCTAATTGCTAGAAGATACAAAGTGCTATTGTCTAAGCCCTACTGTAGATGAATGTTCTCATTTAATCATCTGGAGATAGGAGCTAGGAGATTCAAGACAGTTGTAAAATCCCCTTGTACCTCCAGTTTGAATGCAAAAAGTATAAGTAAACTTGAAGGCAGGAAGACCCACTAATAATCTATACTGGGCCCACTTGAACTGGTGATTCCAGACTGTTATTGACATATGACTCCAACAGAAAAGATAGGAAGAGTAGCAGACATTTAACAGACATTGGAGAGAACTCAAGGGCAGGTGTAGTCTTTCCATTTAACAATTTGTAAATGGATCCTCTCTGCACTGCACTTCAAACTCTGACTTCTCTCCTTAACAATCCCCTGCCCTCAAACTTTTTTTCAACACAGAACACTCTGATATCCAGAAAATTCCCAGCCATGTCACAGGGACTAAATAATCTAAAGCAGTGTCCTTTTGAGAGGCATCTTGGCCAAGCCCCCATCCTCATTCATGCCAGAAAACCCTCCGAGGATGCCATGACGAGGTCACAAATCTCCTTAAGGTAAAAAGGGCAATGCTACGCTGATACTTATGCAGCCACGAATCTGTGATAGCTAATTTATTTTTAGAGAAGCAGAGCAAAAGATACTTAAGAACTCTTGCAAATGTGAGTAGGCACTTCAATCAGCCCTAGAATGCATCCAACTTGCTAGAAATTTTATCAAATGCTTTTCACCCCTTTATTGAATGCGTAAGGGAAAATACAATGCACAGAAAAGACTACCTGACGTTCCCAGTGAGGTGTCATTGACAGAAATTCCACTTGAATTGATCTAACCGCAAAGCAGTTGAGGAAGCAAGTGAGTGTACAGGCTCCAGCAAGACACTTTCTGGTTTAGACAGAAAACAAGCTCAGAGAGCCTGCAACACCAAGATGCAAAGCACTTTGGGGTTGTGAGTCAGTTTTCTTCTCCAGGCAATTAGCAATTACCAGCATTTATTCAGTGAATGGGAGTCAGGCAAACAGACAGACTTTGACAGTCTGTCATTACCTCACAAAAGAACTGCAGCTTTTATCCTCTTGGAGAAAGGAAGACTTTCAGAACGCCTCAACTTGCAGGCTCACACACTTCCCAGGCCTATGATTTATTTCATCATCAACCTTAAAAATAATATAAAGTTCAGCCATTTCTATTTGAGGAGTCGCTTGCAGGTGCTCCTCCTAAGACTCCCATGGAGCCAGAGATACTGTTGACTATGAACTTGCAGATACTGAGTCAACAGCCCACAGAGGGCGCCAGGCTACACCCCTCACACTCTGGCTCATTCCGAGGAAGGGCATCTGTTCTAGTTTCCTTTCTGTTGCTGTGGTAAAAATACTCTAAGAAAAAGTAACTTAGAAGAAGAAGGGTTTCAGTCTATCATTGGGGAAAAGTTAAAGCAAGAACTTTAAACAGCTAGTCACACTATATCCACAGTCAAGAGAAGAGAAAAAATTATTGCATGCATACCTGCTTGCAAGCTGTCTTGCTTGACATATTCTGCTTAATCTCTCCACCAATATAGTTTAGGACCCCTGACTAAGGAACGGTGCTGCCCACAGTGGACTGAGTCATCATGGTCCCACATTAATTAGCCTACTTAGATAACACCCCATAGATATGCCTACAGGCCAACCAAATATACACAATTCCTCCTTGAGGTACTCGTCACAGATTCTTCTAGTTTGTGTCAAGCTGACAATAAAAGCTAACCATACCAGCACCCTTCATGCACCCTTCCTTTACCACTCTCTACTAATGCAGATGATGTTTCTGTGAGATCAAATCAAATGTGATAATTACTTGTCATTATGAGCCAGCACTAGATACTCATAGAAGCAAGAATGAGTGGGTCATCTGCATGGATCTGGCTTTCTTCAGCCATAGGCTTTCAGCTTGGCCAGATGCTGGGGAAGGCACACAAAGGCAATTTGGAGTCTCCTGGTTAGGTTATAATCCAGCACTCTCAAACCACAGGCAGATGTACCTTCAATACTGATGGGAACATACTTTAGAGGAAAGTACCTAATTAATTAAAGACTTAGTTCAGCTTTCTGATTTGATAGAATCATAAACTTTTCCTTGCAGGAAGTAGAGACACTGCACAGAAAGCATGTTCCCTTGCACTTGATGCATAGGTAACACATATAGGCGTTAGAAGTTAAGAGCTCATCTTAACTACTCTTTGTCAGCTAGTAATAAAATATCCTTACCATTTTAAGTCTTAGTGCTCTGTCCATAACCTTTAGTGTATAAAAGTCCAGCACTGTCAGTTCATTCCCTCTTGCATTATCAGCCTCAGCTAGGGTAGCGTTCCAAGCGTTCCTGTGGTCTAGAGTTTATCCAGAACACCACACAGCTTTCCTAGCCCACTGGTCCTCTGCTGCCTTTCCTCATCCCTGCCAGGATCCCTTTTTCCACCTATAATCTCATGTAAACTGTGGCATCTAAAATAATAGTTTCCTCCATAGTGGTGTGTTCAGGCACGGAAAACACTGGAAAAGTGCAAGCGTTCCTCCCTACTTGCTGTCCTTCCGGCCCTGTAAACGGTGTCTTCCAAATTTTAATCCTCTCTGGAGATTTCTGGTTTTGTAGCCCCACAATCTTGCTACTTCTCTCACTCTGGACTCCTACCATGCACCTGGCCTTCCTTTCAGTTCTCCTATATTCCAGGACAGCCCAGTATTGGCTTGAATTCCTTGAATAGTCTCTACCCAGAGTAGATGAACTATAGCCAGATTAAAGTGTCTCATCTTCAGTTAGAAATAAAGTCACATGTGGGAAAAAAACACATATGTACACAACTTCACAGGTACAACACATGTTCAGTAAAATGTGCTTGGTGTCATTTTAATAAATTTTTACCAAAAGCCAACCTGCTTATGTTACTCTTAACAACTTTTTTCTTTCTTACTTCAGTCTTCTATACTGCTGTACTTTGAATATATCCCCCAAATGTCCTGGAAACACCACTCCCTAAATCATGTGTCAAGTCAATGATACTCCTTTGAGGTATGTGGGATCCGGTGAGGTCATAAGGGTGAGCCCCTCCTGTATTTTTTTCTGAGTTGTATTTCCCTCTGTTTATATCATCCTTGTCTTCCTCTTCCTGCAGCTACATCAACGTCAAAGTCCAATTTGCATCTCACCTCTTCCTGAAGCTTTACTTAACTACCCCCTCTAACACACAGTTTTCTTCATCTGTGTATATTAAACATCACTGTTGGTGACATAGCTGGACAATGAATGTGCCGTTCCCATGACAGAAGAAATGGTCGGTAAAGAGTAACGAGAGTGTAGATAGCAATGGAAGGGTATGAACTGTGGTCCCACATAAATGATGAGGAAGAAGAATTTGAAGTGTCGGACATTATGGTTTGAAAGTTTGTCTCTCGAAAACTCGTGTTGAAGTCTGGCTGTATTCTAAGAGTGTAGGAAATGGGATTTCTAGAATATGATTGAGCCATGAGGACTCTTGCCTTATGGGTAGGATCAACACCACTGCAAAATGAGCAAGTAAAAGTCCTATTTTATTTCTAAGACTTCTCTGGGTGCTGACCTTGAACCTCTAATGCTCCAGAGTAGCGAGGCAGTACATTACCACTTATTATAAGTTACCCAGCCTGTGCTGCTCTGTTATAGCAGCACAAAATGTATTAAGATAATAAGAAATTCTTTTTAAACAATCAGTGAATAACAGGCACGTATGAGAGAAGGTAACATAATGAGGCATTAGTATGTGTCTCTCAGTGGTTTCCCACTCCAAGAAGTAGAATTTCAATAGCTTCTGAGTATCTAGAAGAGGTAAGTTTTTCATTAAGAATGAGCATGTCATATCAAATGTTTGTATCGGCTACAGGCTGTGTGACAAACACCACAGGGTCTTAGTAGCCTACAGTTCCATTCATGAATTCAGATGAGCAGGGAGATGAGGATTCTGTTCACACAGTTGGTTTTGCTTCTTACTGCAGGTCCACACATCGCTTGCAGCATCTCTGCTGCATGGTGATCCTACTTACATCTGCAAGCTACTGGCAGAAGAAGAAAGAACACAAGGCAAGATTTCGCTGCCATTCATCAAAGCAAGCCAGCACCCATACCAAGGTGCTGAACACACTCCTCTCATGGTGAAGCAATTGTAATGGGGTTGAGAAAAGAAATAGGGCTTCAGATTCCGTTTACCATTCAGCCACAGTATACAAAGTCTCAGTGTAAAGTCAGTATAATGGGATGATAATTAGAAGTTTGGCATTCATGGTTTTATTCAATTCTGACACTTGGTGGTCTTAAGGGAAATTATTTAGTCGAAAAGGGTTAGACTAAATAGATCTTACATTGGCTTTAAAATCTCACAAATGGCATTTAATCCTCTTCTTATTTGTCTGATAATACAACCTAGGTCACTCATGGGACAGTAAAAATAACAGTCATAATTACAATCATCCATCACCTCCCCTTCTCTCTGAACATGTATGCCAACTTATTTTTCCTAACAACCCATTAGCCATTATGATGAAGAATGAGTGAAGTTACGTGATTTGTTTTTAGATCACCTAACATTAAATTGGCAGGGTAGGATTTGACCCAGGAAGGCTGACTCACAGTCTATGGTCTAAATAATTATACACATGCCTCTCCAGTGTATGACTTCCTAAACCAAACTCTTCACTAAACCATCCTTTTCTCTGTTTGCTCCCCCATAATTGACATGTCCACTCACCTGTTGTATAAAATGACCACAAAGCTCTCGAGTTTTTCTCCTTTCTGTGTATATAGTAGTCTCCAGCTTCTACGGCTTCCATGGTTTTGAGATGCTTTACATGCACCTAGTTCTGTCTATCCCATCACTTCCACCACAAGCCCCATCACTGTGTCTATTAGACAATTGCCAAGAGCTTTAAACTACATCCACTACTTCAAGGCTTGTAAGTCTCACATCTGTTCTTCCTCAGCTCCACAACTCAGTGGCTCCTGGTTTGGCCCTTGAATCCAGACTCTTCCACAAGATCTGTGATATTTTTTCATAGTCTAGTTCCTAGTTAAGGATATGGCCTCATGCCTTGTCATCTCACCTAAAATACAGACTATGGTGATTTGAATATGCCTGGCCCAGAGAGTGGCACTATTAGTGGGTGTGGCCTTGTTGGAGGCAGTGTGTCACAGTGGAGGCAGGATTTTGAGGTAATATATATGTTCATGTTCTGCCCAGGGTAGGACACAGTAGCCTTTTCCTGGCTGCCTTCAAATCAAGATGGAGAACTCTCAGCTTTTTTTTTTTCTAGCACCATATCTGCCTGCTTGCTCCCATGATGATAATGGACTGAATCTCTGAACCTATAAGCCAGCCCCAATTAAATGTCTGCCCTTATAATAGTTGCCTTCAGCATGGTGTCTCTTCACAGCAATAAAATCCTAACTAAGACATAAACTGTGTGCTTCAGCAATAGAATTTTTATTTTTTATACATGTCATGTTTTTCCTCTCTCAAGTGTCCTCCCTCCCTTTCTACTCATGTAACCAGTTGCTTTTGTTTTTGCATATTTAAATATGATGTCACCACCTCTAGACAATACTCTGAGATATCCTGCCTCATGTTCCCCAAATCATCTTATTCTTTCTCTTAACATAACACTTAGCATCATAGATTAGAAGTTTCCTTTCTGGGTGGTTTCACCCCAAAATTTAAACTCCTTAAAAGCGGGAAGAGTCTCATGTATGATAAAGTTACTTCAGCAAAAAGAAACCTCAGAAAATCCTATTTCTGGAAAGATGGCATAAAGGTAGTTTCCCTTATGTCTCCCAGAAAATATAAGTAAAAATTTAGAAGAGATGAAGTACATAAAATCAATAAAAATTAAAGGGATTGTTGCAAGTTATTGTCTGAACAATAACTTGCAAGTCTCTAGCAAGGCTGATAAAAGGAGTAAAGACATGCATTACCGAAATCAGCGAGTAAAACAAGGGTTACCAGTACAGACCCCACAGAGATAAAAAATATAATAAACAAAAATATAAAACAAAAAAAGTAAATGTGACAATTTCAGGGAATTTGGATAATGCCTCAAAAATCACAAAGTAACACAAATCAGCAAATATGAGATAGGTAATACAAATATTCTAAATAAATAAGATTTAAATTCTCTCAAAAACAGGTACCATCACACCAGTCTTTTTTGTAGATAATTCTACCACATACTTAAAAATTAAGTCAGTTCTACACAGCCTCTTCAGTAATATAGAAGAGATAGGGGAGACCTTCATAACTCATTTTCTAAAGTGACTGTTATATCAATACCAAACCTGACAAGTATAAAATAAAATTAGTATAAAATAAAATAGTATAAAATAAAATTGTGGACCAACACCTCTCATGAATGTCAAAGGGAAAACCTTACCAACATATCAGCAGTACGTAAAACAATCATTACACCAAGACCACAGCTGGTTTGATATCCAAAACCAAATTTAAAAAAAAAAAAATCTATCATATCAGTAGCCAAAGAAGAAAAGCCATGAGTACATCACTTACTAGTGAAATTTCATTTTACCAGATTCAATACCTATTCATGACCAAAACATTTAGAAGGATAAGAATAAATAGAAAGAAGAAAAGTATTCAATTTGATAAGAAATAATCACTTAACGCCCACCCCGCCCTTTCAGTAACTGTTGAAAAGCTGAATGGTTTTTCCTTAAGACTGGGAGCAAGAGAAATCTACTCCAAACACATTGACTAAACATAATGTAGAAAATCATAGCCAGTGGAGTAAGACAAAAAAAAAAAAAAAAAAAAAAAAAAAGGAAATGGGTCTAAAAGTCATACAATTTAGACAAGAAAAAAAAATAAACTCTCCAGTTTATAAATTACATAGTAATTCTAAGAGCTTTTAAAAAAATATTTGTGTCCTATCATTAATAAGCCTTTGAAAATATCAAGTGACTCAGGATAGAATATTCCACAGACGGTTGTATTTCTAGGTATTGGTAATAGACATGTTGATACCAAAATTAAATATACAACTCTATTTTTAGCAACTTAAAAATATGTTTAGGCATTAGTCTAACAAAAATACATAGGCTATATATGCTAAAAATATAAAGCATTGATTACGAAAAGCAGAGTTCTAAATAACTTGAAAGACACATTTGTTTATAGATCGAGAGACCCAATATATTAACAATGTCATTTCTCCATAAAATGGTTGTTATGTAGTTCCTATCAAACCCTCAGCAAGGTTTGCTTTATAAATAGATATTGAAGGGATTGTTCTAAACATTACATTTAAAAAGCAAGGGGGTTAAAATAGCTAAGACATTTTGAAAAGGAAGAAGAACGTGCGAGGCAGCAACTGCCCTATTTTGATACTTACTTACATAGATAGCTTCAACCATCAAAGATGGTGGTTATGACAGAGTTGTAGATCAAATGGATAAAATAGAAAACCAGAAATAGCCTCACAAGCATGCCAGACTTGGTTTTGACAAAGGCTCAAAGACAACATAATGAGAAAGATGAGCATTGTCAATAAATGGCACTGGAATAATTGAACATTCAAATGTGTAAGAACAGGAACCATGATTCATAAGGTCTAAGAACAGCACCCCTTACACAAAGTATTGTACTTTCTTAGATAAAATCACCTATTCCAACACACTGTTGGGAGAGGTGTTCTGGTTTACTTCTCTGCTACTATTATAAAACATTGACCAGAAGCAACTTGGGGCAAAGGAGATGTACTTTTATTGATTGATTAATTGGTTGATAGGTTGGTTGATTGATTGCATCCTACAGGTTATTGTCAATCATGGAGGGAAGCCAAGACAGGAACTGAAGCGGGGAGCACTGACTCACTTCCTCTGACTTGCTCAGCTACTTTTCTTAAGCTGGTCAAGCCCATATGCCTAAGGGATGGCGCCACCCACAGTGGGAGGAGTTCTCTTACATCTGTTACCAGTTAAGGAAATGTGCCATAGACATGCCCACAAGCCAAGCTTATGGAGCCAAGCAAATGAAATTCCCTCTTCTCAAGTGTCCTAGAGTTTGCTTTCTCTGTTGATGTAATAAGCTCTGACCAAAACCAACTTAGTGAACAGAAGACTTAATTTGATCTACACATCCCAATCCATCACTGAGGGAAATCAGGACAGAAACTCAAGAGAAGAACCTGGATGCAAGAACTGATGCAAAGACCACTTAGAAACACTGCTTACTGGCCTGTTCCCCATAGCCTGCTCAGCTTGCTTTCTCATACCACCCAGGACCACCTTGACAGGAGTGGCACTGCCCATCATGGGCTAGGACCTCCTGCAGCAATCATTAATGAAGAAAATGACTCCACAGAGTTACCTACAGGGTCAAATAGATGGATGCAATCTCTCAGTTAAGATTTCTTCTTCCCAGATAACCCTCACTTCTGTCCAGTTAGCTGGGACAATCAGCATTTCTGTGAAGCAGCAACTCTTTGGAGATGTGTTTGCTTAACTTGGATGTCTTTGGTTCCAAAGAGAGCTTCTGGGTGCATAACAAAGCATTTTGTGCATAATCTCTAAACCAAATGTTTATAGTGTGCTTGTAATTGCTAGTCAGGGATTCTGAAATTGAATGCTAGGCTCATTCACAGTCAGACTGTGAAAAAATGAGAGTCTGCCCTGTGGTTTCATTCTCAGGGCTGAAACTATAGAACAAGGAAGACCACGACATCATCTTCATTGTGCCATGACTCCTGAGGCACCTTTATAAAACTCGGGGCAGGAGGATTGCCTGCATGGAAGACCCATGCAGAGGCACATAACTGTCCTGGGTCAGGTGTCATAAAAAATAGAGTCAATCTGGGGCAGAGGATAGATAACTCAAAACAGATAGAAACCAGCTTCAAATTGATCCAAGGACAGTCCTGGCATTCATGTTGAGGACTTAGCCTCAGAGATGGTCCAATTCTAAAGCAAAAGAAACACCCTACAGAAATCAATTTCTGGTCACTTACTGCTGGGGGTGGAATGGGCAAGGAGAGATAGTGGGCACCACTCCAGAGAGACACCTCTCCCTCAGCCATAGGCTAGGGTCTAGAGAAGGGGAAAATGGGTGTTCTGTTTATAGGTACTGTTTATGGGCCCATCTGGCTGAATAAGAAGACCCAAACAGGACACTCACATCCAAAATAGCTCACTTATGATGAGCTATTCATGCCCTCTTACCTTTTCATATAAGTTTTGCTGTATAATTGCAAGCTGTTTGCCTCTAACCACAACCTGTGGATAACTTCAGGAGTTAACTGAAGGATGATGAGCTGTATACCCTTGCTCTTTGGCTGAGCTTAAAGTCTTTAAGACACATCACCCCCCTCCACTTGCACACACGTTAGATTCGCTTTGGGTCTCACTTCTGTTAGATCTCAGACCTTCAGCCCAGAACAGCTAAGCCTTTGGTTATCAAAAACCTATCAGCCTGTTAGCTATGCCCTTTTACTGGACAAGTTATAACAGGACCTCGGAGCATCAAGAGATGCCCCAGCAGATCTGTCATATTCTCCACTCTTCAGAGCGGAAGCAGCCAACCTCTCTCCTTGCTACCATTATCATAGATGTCTCCTATACAGCATGTATTTTTGAAATCTCCTATTCTCCTACTTAGAGGAACCCAAATGCCTATACTGTAGACTTCAGTTTACATTAATAAAGATTCTTACTGTAAAGAAGTATCTATAACCTCACTGAGTGTAAAATTTCAGGGAGAGAAACCATAAACTCTAGCCAGTCCTGTGTTCATCCTTCAGTTGCCTAATCTATGCGATCCAACCTTTTGTGAACAGGATATCATAGAGCGGCCACTGGTTTGTTGTTGTTGGGGCTGAGGAGGCAGTTTAGTTCAGGTAAGTGCTTTCTGGGCAAACATAAGGACCTGAGTTCAATTCCCCATATTCATGAGTAAAGAAACAGCCAGGTGTGATGGCGGACACTCTGCTCCCATAGCTGGGTAGGCAGAAAGAGGTGGGCCCTTGCAACTTGCTGGCCAGGAATCCTAGCAGAATCAGTGAGTTCTGGGCCCATGAGAGACATTCTCAAACAATAAAGAGGACAGAATCTGAAGACAGATATTCAAGACTGACCTCTGATCTCAAATGCATGCATCTGTGCACATGCACCAACATCCCCATGCATACCAACACCATTTGTACACACAAGCACACACACAGATTTTTAAAAAAAAAAAAAAAAAAA
Source organism: Arvicanthis niloticus (assembly GCF_011762505.2). Lineage (NCBI taxonomy): Eukaryota > Metazoa > Chordata > Mammalia > Rodentia > Muridae > Arvicanthis > Arvicanthis niloticus. Next base: position 13,308,060 of record NC_133436.1, on the reverse strand, counting down.
AAAAAAGAAGAGATAAAAGTAAATAATAATTTTAAAAATAAAAATCAAATCTAAATTTTAAAGGGTGGAGCTCCACCAGCATCATGGATCGTCCACTGAAGGGTATAATTCGATTATACCTTCACGACAGCTTTGCAAGGCTCTTCTAGGCCAGCAACCTCAGAATAAAGTGGAAGTTTCTGGTTGTGTCATGTAATGCAGACTCACACGGTATTTTGCTGAGGTAAGACCCATGCCATGGGAGGACATTGGATATTTGGAGAGAGTACAAATAGGACTCAATTGCTAGCTTAAGGCTCAAGGCTTTGCTGCTCCCCAGTCTTAATCTTCCCGGATCTTCACTTTATTGAGAGAGGCATGGCAGAGGACCTCTCCTGGCAGCTCACTCTTGCTGGTCCTGCTCATTCCTGCCGACTCATGTTGATTCAGCAGAGGACTGGCTCTTTCTGCTCCACCTTGCCACCACTGGTGATTTGTGTTTGGTATCCTGACGCTACTGAACCAGACTGCTGGTATCCTGACAATGGAGATTAAAATTGCCCCCAAAGCACTCTTCTAAACAGATCCACATCTCCCCGTGTCCTGTTTGCCATCTTTTCTTCCCTACCTTTGGACGATGGGCTAGAAGGGCTGGCCGAAGTGTTCAATAATCCTTATTAAAGTAGACTTTTAAAACTCTAAGCCTACAGTACAGAATGTGTCTGGTTCCCATAGGCAGACACGTGCTCCAGGCCTCATTTCCTTGCCATGCTCTGGGTGTTTATCCTAAGCATACTGTATGGACTACCATGTGTGGAGCAGACATCATATAAACCTTTAGCAGTTGTATTGACTGGGGCACTGGAAGGAAGGAAGGACTTATCCACAGGTGAGATTCTACGTGTCACTTATAACCAGAGCAAAAACCAGTGCCTTAGCCGAGATAAAAGGTGCCGATCTAATCAGCTTGCTGGCAGACAGCAGCTTGGTTTCACCCAGATAAATAAAATACCTTATTGGGACTCACGTGCTTTTGGTATTTTGTTGCATGCAGACAATGTTTGGCAGCTACAGTAGTTTTGAGGCCCAGCTAGTATGTGCCTTCTCGGGGACGCGCATGTAGCCTCTCCCTCTGCTGCAGAGGCTCTGTTCATGAGCACAATGTACAATCCCCAAGGTAATTATCTGCAAAGCTAGGAGGCAGTCCTTCACTGTCTCCTTGTGAGCCCTTGGGTGTTCAGTGCTTCTCCAGAAATGCACACTGTCTGATGGATATTAAAGTGTAAAAATAGGGATTAGGTCATTATATATGGCATCGTTGCCATGGATTCATCCTCAAGTGTCTCCCCGTAGAACTCCATGTCCCTCGGGCCATGCTCCACACAGCATGAATGGTCAGATGTGGTACATAAGGCATGCCTTCCTCAGGCTGGGAGATTTTCTTCTATCACTGACTTACGAAGTTGCCCATAGGTAAGGCTACAAGACAATACTCATCCATCATACAACAGACCAACCATTAACAAATTAAGCTTAGGGCTGGAGAGATGGCTCAGTGGTTAAGAGCACTGGCTGCTCTTCCAGAGGTCCTGAGTTTAATTCCCAGCAACCACATGATGGGTCACAACCATCTAATAATGAAATCTGTTGCCCCTTTCTGGTATACAGGTGTACATACAGATATATATTAAATAAATAAAACTTTTTTTTTTTAAATTCAGCTTAAGCATTTTCTTCCTCTACCAAACAATGAGAAGCGCCCCCAACTGACTTAGAGGTGAGAGTGCAGGAGTGGTAACTGACAGAGATGTTGGGGTCACCTGCTCAGTTTCCTTGTGGCCCCTTAGATACTTACTGTACTGGCTGGATTGGTGTCAAATTAACACAAGCTAGAATCATCAGAGAGGAAGGAGACTCAGCTGAAGAGATGCCTCCGTGAGATCCAGCTGTAAGGCATTTTCTCAATGAGTGATCAATGGGGAAAGGCCCAGCCCACTGTGGGTAATGCCACCCCTGGGCTGGTGTCACGGGTTCTTTAAGAAAGCAGGCTGCACAAGCCATGGGGAGCAAGCCAGTAAGCAGCACCCTTCCATAACTTCTGTATCAGCTCCTGCCTCCAGATTCCTGCCCTCTTTGAGTTCCTGTCCTGACTTCCTTCAGTGTTAAGTATGATATGGAACTGTAAGCGTAATAAACCCTTTTTTCCCCAGCCTGCTTTTTGTGGTCATGCTGGTTCATCACAGCAACATGAACCCTAACAAAGACAGGTACTTAAACTGATATTGAATGTATGATTTCCACTTTATAATAGCTTGCTTCTGAGCTACCTCAAAGGACTGTCTAGTAGTGTCTATATCTGGAGAGTTAGTTCTGGCTAGTAAGTTACCTGTGCCCCTGATTAAACACTCTACCAGGGCTAAACGACCTGCCAGAGACATCTGTTACCCTTTCTTTCTTGATGATGTGGTCTCACTCAGAGCCTTTGGTATCCGTGCTATGGGTCTCCTTTTAAGATTGATTTCCCGTGAATCCATGCCGTGACCTTCTGTGCTGTGTACATCTCCTGGTGTAAGATCTGACACATGCACAGCTTGCTCCTGCCGCACATTCTTGTCCAAAAGTGGAGTACTTTCATACCACGTCATGAAGTCAGAAAACTCTTCCATATAGATCTGTTGCCTTGAAAGCTTGGCCAGACCTCACCAAGCACAGTGCGTCCTTGTTGCTGGCAGAAACGCAAGACAGTCATTTTCCCTTTACTTTTGAGTGATAGATCCCGACTTGTCTCGCCCCCTCCCCAACCCAAATTCTTAATACTCATCCTCTGAAGTTATGTATAGCCACCATTTCCAACCTAGTTGCCATTACAGTAATTCTGACTCACTGCTTACATTGTTAAGTGTGGCCATCTGGCCTCTGCCACTATCCTAGGATACTATCATCCACATGTTACTAACCAATGCATATTCTTTATGGTAACCTCTGATGACCATTCCTACCTCCAGCAACTGCCAAGAAGTTTCTTAAAGAAGCTAGTAGTTCTCTCCCTGTCTTGTTCCTGGGAAGGACTACATTATCTTGGGCAACACCTGTCTCATGTAAAAATATAATCTGAAAAGTCTTCAGATGTGAAGAAGGCCAGAGGCCTATACCGATCACTAAGGAGACATGCACTTCTTGTAGAATCTGATGCTTCTGAAGAATCCCAACATCCTCCAACTCAATTTTTAGGCTCCTTCCTTCTCTTGTAAGCTTTTTGTCTTCTTTGAAGTTCTGTCATGTGTCCAATTTAGCCTTGTGTCCAGCTTTCAACTCTTCCTGACCTCTGACTGTTTCTTTGAAGGCTGCCAAACAACCCCACTCTAGGGCTTGGCAGTAAATTGCAAACAGACTAGAGCCTGTCTCTCTCTGCCGGGCATCAGTGGTCCTCAAGGGCTACTCGGCTCTACTTTCAACTCACGTTTTCTCAAACACCAGCAACACCGCCCTTCCTGTCCTTGCATGCGGACATTATAAGTCTCACATGGTGACTGAACAGCCATTGCCTCTTTGCATCTGAATACCTGTGATGGCAAAAGCCGGGGATATTCCTAGGCCGGAGCCTACCTCCCTCGATAAAATCAAATTCAGGTTCTTACAAAGAACTCTTTCAAGCTTGTTAAAGGTTTGAAACCCCAGACGCTCTGGCAGATATTCATGACCTATGGGGGGGACTCCATAGGATATTTGAAATGGAAACTTATGACATATGTCATAATGCAGAACCGGTGAGGAGGCTATACAGGACAACTGAAGACAAATGAGTGTTAAAAGTATAAGTTAACTGATAGGTTGTCCTAGGATCTTTCAAAAGGTCCATCATGACACAAAGATACTGAGAAGGATCAGCCTGTTTAAAAAGGTGCAAAGAGATAGGACACTGTCGACTCTGAAGACAGGAAGGAGACAAAGAGGCAAGAGACATGGATGACTTCTGAAAGCTGTAGGGAACAATTCCTCCCAGTCCCGACAAACGTGCCATCCTTCCAAGGTCTGACCTTAGACTGGGAACCCATAGTAGCTTCCCAGCCTCAGAACTATGGAGTAACAAATGAATGTCAGCTGCTAACTTTGGTAATCTGCTACAGTAGCACTTGCAAACTCAAGAGAAGTTTGTTCTAGAAACAGTGTACCTATGTCATTTGCTAAGAGTCCCCGCACCCTTTGGGGGCAGGGTCTTATGTAGTTCAGGCCTTGATCCAACACAAAGGATAACATTGAACTTCTGGAGCCTTCCATCATCATGCTGGGACACCTCCTTGTCCACTTTATGTAGCATGAGCAATCAAACCTAGACCCTCGTGCATGCTGGGCAAGCATTCTATCTCTGAGCTACATGCCCGCCTAGATCCATTTGAACTAAGATAACTTTACTGCTTCTCTGGTTGGGTGGGGTCTTGGAGGTGTTTGGAAATACCTGAAGTCAGGATGAGCTGAGGAAGAATGGCATTTGGCTGAAAGGCGAGGACTAGGGAAAGAGAAGAAAAATACTCCGTCATCCGTGGACCCTGCAGCCTGGGATTTATAAAACAGGTCTGAATGCAGGCCAGCTTCCTGTGGTCAGTGCGCACAAATGGAAAGCAATCTTTTCTCCTGATTTGATATATTCTTTGTTTTGTATTTTCATAAGCTTGTGTAAAGCTGGTTCTAACTCTTAAGTCTGCATCTCAAAAAAAAAATTGTCTAAACAATGTAGGTGGCCAATAATGTTATGTAACGGCATAGACAAGTCAAATTTTGTGGACCAATGACACATTTTAAAATAATCATATTAGTAAGTCTGTAAAATGAGAGACATTGACAAAGACCACAAAGGTTAGTGCAGAAATAAGTCCCAGTATAAAATTATCATTTGTTTTAAAAAAATCACATCAACTCGGGAATCTGTCATCTTCATTATGACCACCAGAGGGCGCAATAACCTTTGTTGAAGATCAAAAACCCAGCTACAGTGTAGCGTTTTCGCATTGGTTTGCTGGTGCTGGTTTGTCTAGCTGGTTTGAGGTCTTTTATTTTAGTCTTCAAGGAGGAAGAAATAATGAAAGGCAGAAAACGAACACAAGGAGTGTATTTTGACCTTTTTTTTTTCCATACCACTTTACTAGACAGTTTGCTTTTTATCTTTATCTTACAAGTCATACTGGGGACCAGGGAACAGGAGAAATGAGGCATGCCTCCTGTTTTCAGTTGCATCAAAACAGAGAGATGACAGTGACCAAAAGCACAATGACAAATAAGGTATCAACCCCACGTTAACATCTTGCCCCACACCATGCATTGTTGAATCCCATCCCCACCATGCAATAGCAGAAGTGTGGTGACTTAAACCATGGGTTTTATTACAGGATGTTAAATGTCTCCATGGGGCATGCTTCCCTTTGGACTAAAGCTAAAGAGACATCAATATAGAGCAATTAAGTTTCTTTACAACAAGGGAAATGGAAAATGTTCTTTTTAAGTGCAGGGTACATTTTCATGTGTTCCATGTGGCGTGGTGCAGCTGAGGAGGTTGGGTTTCTGTGAATGGGACATCCCTCTAACCCATCCATTTCACAGAGATTAAAAATTTATTTTAAGGGGCTTTTACTATTATGGGTGACAAAACCTTAGGCAGGCAGTCATCTCCTATATCCGGGATTGAATTTCTCTTGTGGGTGAGTATACAGAAGCGTTTGATGGGAAAGAGATTGGAAATCTCCTTTATACACCCTATTCTGTTAACCGGAAGCAGGACTGCATTCTAAAACTGCGTTTGGACACAGCACTGCTTCGACATAATGTGACATTTGAACAGTCACCCTCTGTACCTAGATCATTTATATCGCTATAACAAAATACTGCCTTTCTCTTTTTTACAAAGAAGCCTGTGCCCATAAAATTAAATATGGCTTTCATTGGTAGAGTACCTCTCCTCCAAAGACTGAAAACTAATTTTCTTTTCCTTTGTTCCCTCTCCATGACGATGTGGTCTGAAGACTCCCTGAGGAAATGAGCAGTAGCACAATCCCATGACTCATTTCTAATCCCTAAGTCTCTGATATCTGACATGACAGGTCGCATCTCAAAAGGAAAAAAATAGAAAAATAAGCATTCTCCATCTCTTTAAAGACTTCTATCCTCTAGCCTGAAAGTTCTCACAGTGGTAACATAGTGTCTTTTATAGAAGGGAATAAAGGAAACCCAACAATCAGGTCAAGTCCCAGTTCTCAGAAAACCCAATGGCAGGACCTTCAGGGACAGACTGCTCATGGCAGTGCCTCTAGAGATTCAGCAGAAGCCGCAGCAGCCAGGCATGTGTGCAGAACCCAGAGCAATAGATACAGAAGCCAAGTCAGATCATTTGTTCCCCTGCAGGCTACTGCCCGACAATCATTCCTCCTCCCCCAATTAGCCTATGGGGTGGTAGGATGCAGGGAAGAGAGGGTCTGGAATGTACAGTTTGCAAATTTCAAAGAGCTGTGTAAATATAAGGCAGGGTTCGCACTGAAAATCTGACTCTAAACCCGATCTGTTTCTTGGCCTGTTGGAATCCTAGCAACTGTTTGCTCCAGCATCTTCCTGGGACTCTGAATGTAACCTCAGATTAAAGCGATGGGGAAAACTAAGAACTCTTACCAACGACAGACATCCTCCAAACGACAGAAAAATGTGAGATCTGTGCATGTTAGCAATGTCTCAACTAGTGAGGGTCTCCCACCAGGCTCTCATCTGAGTCTTCAGACCAGGAAAGAAAAAGTTCTCCTCCCAGGCCCTCCCAGCACCAAAAAAAGTCGCCAGAGAAACCTTATCCTTAACCAGTGCCTTGGGTTCTGAAAGACCTGGTGCTCAAAGATCCACCACCACTGGCGTCCCAAGATGGCTGCTCTGGTACATTCCAGAGGCACAGTCAAGAGACTCCCCTGAGCTCCACTGAATATCCATAATCCATTTCCCAGCCATTAACTAAAAGAGATCTACAGGTCCAAAATCTCTTGAACCACGGAAAAGACTTGAGGGCAAGGGAAAGCTCCTCATGGCTTCTCTTCACTGGGGGTCACCCACTATGCTGCCCACTCCCACCTGTCCTCACCCTCCTCTTATGATCACAGCTGAGGCTGGGTACCCACAGAAGCACCCCTACTCCCCAACTAAACCTAGTACAGAGTGAAAAAGTATTTATTTACAGAACTGGGGAACAGAGAGGGGTTGGTTCGCATCTAGGATTCCTGGGCACAGCTGAGACTGACTTGGGAACGTTCAGGAAGCAGAAACTTCTGCTCTGGTGTTCTTGAATTTGTCTTGAAAAATCAGCCTATGGCTTTTAGTCAAGCAACCTCATGAACCAATTTTACCTTTAGATCTGGATGTTAGTTACTAAAGGAGCTTACATTCAAAGGTCAGTTAAATACAGATGAATGAAAAGCCAAAGTAAAACATTTAAATATAGCAGTCAGCCCTCATAAAAAAAAAAAAAAGTGTTTGGGGCTTCAACTTGGGAGAGGATGGAAGTCTGTACATTGCTGTTGCTAATAAAAGACATGAGTGAATATTTTGTCTCCGGCTAAGGTTGTTCCAATGCTAATTCACTTCCCCCCAATGCTTCCTTTCACTGTGAACCCCAAAGCATTGCCCTCCAAGCAGCCGCCGAGCCACAGGAGGAATCAATTCTGATAAACATTAGCCTCTGGAGCTATGTGTGATCCAGATGGAGGACCCAGCGTGTCCTCTCTGGCTCATCCCAAGGCTTCACCTCTCTGCTTAGTGAATCTTCTAACTTCTCTTTGCTTCCTGGTTTACTTTTCTCACTTAAGGCAAGGCTTGTTTTTCATTTCAGTGTACAAAAAAAAAAAAAAAAAAAAAGTCTTGGTGAAGTACAGGGAAATAATTCTTTATATTTACTTTATAGATGTAGATCAGGCGGCCACTTCTATTTGAATTTGTCGAACTGCCTTTGATGCTATGATATGAATATATACATCAACAATTTTCAAAAGGCAGGTGAGACTCGCACTCGTATGGGTCTTTAGTGAATTAAGGTTATAATTTAGAAGCTGACATTGTGATTAATATACTGTTTCTCTTTGAGATCTCTTTAACAACAAACACTAATTTTTATTAATATTTAGTTGGGAGTTATACTACTTATATTTTACTTGGCCCAAGATTTCATGAGATGTGTTCCTTTGGGTCTAAAATTCGTGGCATAAACACCATAAAGCTTGACCTTGATGAATAGGAGAGCTAACCTAAGGTGCTTGTTAAGAAAATGATGTGTAACAGGCATTGAAATTTAAGAGCTCTGGAGTCGAGGATAGGGCTGTAATGGAAAGAAAGCATTCAGAAAATTAGTAGTCATTAATACATGCTTTTGTGGTTTTCTCTCCAGGTTTCCTGAGCATTCTTCATATATCATAGTGCAATACAATTCCAGTAAATCACTACTATGCCTATTTTTCTCAAGCAAAAATGAAATGCTTCTAGAATATATATATATATTGAACAATACATAATAGTACAATTTCTTTGAAAACACTATAATTTGCATTTCTATAAATATATTTAAATAAGAAACATATAGATCACTGATCACATCTCACACCATATGACACATAAACATACAAAAATAAAAACGATCCTATTTAACTGTTTTGCTGTTGTTCTGCTGGTCTGGATTCTTTTCCAAGTTAAGAACAATTCAGAAATAACCTTGCGAATAAGGATCCCAGGAAAACTGGACATGAATTCATGCTGGGTCTAGGCACCACAGGAAGGGAGGGACTCAATATAACATTCCTTGCAGTGGGTATTATAATATTTTACCACTGTTCAGAGAAGCTGGGGGGTGGGGGAATGACATTGGTCATGTGATAGTATGTCTCCTAGACATTGTGAGGAAGGGGCATATTAATCACATCCCCTGCCCTAAGCAAACAAAGCATGAGCATATGAAGCCGTCCTCTGAGTGGAACAGGAAGAAATACCTCCCACTTAGGCTCTCCATTCTCCACCCCCACCATGCTGTACTCTGCAAATAAGGTGCTCAAAAAATAGACCACCAACATCAAGAAGAGCCTTGTGTTCCACAAATGCCAACATGTATCCAGTCCCAGTCACTAATAAGGAAGAAATTCCTCCACTTGCAACATCTTGCAGGACTCTGCTGCCCACCAAAGGGGATTCTACATGCTTCTTTTGCAAAACAAAATAATAACATGAATCATTATCCCTAGTAAAATTGGGCCTTTTGTCTATGGCAGGTTGTAATTCTCTTGAAAGCAAAAGGAGGGGGTTTACCCATTTCACATTCAACCTAAAGCCTAGTATTCCTGTCAGCTCCCAGTAGAAGCACAGAAGATATGCCTGATCAGATGAACTCCATCACTCCATTCGTATTGAGGAAGGCAACATCTGGGAGCCAGGACTCCCACTGCATCAGAACTGGCTTCACCTGGGTTGCATCCTTGGGAGGGATGGATGATGTCTCAGGAACTGGGTTTGGGGTTTCCTGGTAAGCAGAATGTATGCCCTGGCAGCATCCTGTAGAATGGTACAGTAACAGGGATGGGGGTGGGGTCTCAGCATCTGCTCAAAGAGAGTTTTCCACACAGTCAGAAGCGGTGGGGTTCATGATTTCCTGAGAGGTGACTTCAGGGTCCTGAGGTACCTGCTGCTGATAGATGTCCTGGATCAGGAGGGTGTTCATGACCTTCCACTCTCTGTACTTCCTGGCTGTCAGCTTTGGATCATCCAGCAGCTGGTTGATCATAGCCAAATCGTGTTCTTTGCACTGGCCGGGAAGAAAACAGAAAGGAAAGGGGTATCCGTGAGTGCATGAGGACCTGAACTTTGGTGAGTCAACTTCCTCAGCCCTCTCACAGACACAGGGACCCATCCGCACAACACTACCAATGTGGTTCTGCGCGTTAATATTCTAATCTCACAACACGCCTAACACCAGGCTCAATATCTCTTCACATGTGGGAGCCATAAGACTCTGTATATGTTCACCCCCAAGTTAGTGAAAGAACCAGACAGCCTTCTACGCTGCTGCCCTTCACCCCGCTATGACCCCACACCACAGAGGGGACTCCATCTTAATGTATCATTGGGTGTTGGCTATCTCCTGAGACTCAGTTAATGCTGAACACAGAAGAGACTCCACTGACTATCCGAACCTCACTAAGTAAAACTGGAATGTAACACTTTACCTGAGGCATACAGTTAACAAAAATATCTTTTTTTTTAATTTTTGTAGATATTAAAGTATTTTAGTAAGCCATATTCTATTAACACACAGGTTTATATATGAAAAGTACGGCTTATTATTCAAGGATGAGACACCTAACTTCCACCATGACAGCATGCATGCCAGTACAAAATAACTTGTCAGAGCTTCGTGGACAACCAGTCACTCAAATCTGAAGTAAAAGAATAGAGTAAAAATGTAATCAGCACACACAAGAAGTGGGTCACTCTGCCCTGACAGTTGTTAGGTTTGCAAAGGGACTGGGTGTTTCGAGATGGCACTGAGGTGGATTACTGGGGACTAAGGAACTTATTAGGAGACTTATTAACACCATGGGCAGACAGACAGATAGACAGACAGACAGACAGACAGACAGACAGACAGACAGACAGAGGGGCAACTGGTGGTAGGGATTCTGGCAACACCAAAGAGATCATTTGTAGGGCTCTCTGAAAAGAAGCAGAGCCCACATGGGGAGAAATGGGAATCTCTTTTTACAGCTCTCTGAGGACAGGGGAGGTCTCAGCAAGAGGCTGGAGCCAGGCTCTGATACCTGGGCAGAAACCAGTGAAGGGGAACAGGGTGGGCGTGGTACCAATAGCTCCAATATTGCCAATGCCTGATTTGATATTAACTAACTTTTCACGTGAGAAACCCTTTTAACCAGGGCCTCAAAATGTCCCAGTCAGGTGTCTGTCCATAGCTATAAGAAGCCTAATCAGAGGCTTGGCTCTAACCTAAGAACATAGATATAATTTTTTATCACAAATGGGTTCTCTCCATGTCTAGAGCTTGCAACTTCAACCAAACACCCTTCTTTTCATGTTCTTATGCCCATCTGGGACAGAGCCTAAAATTCACTGTAGTCTATTTAGACATCTGTCCCAAAGCCTAAAGGGGGCTGGAGAGTTGGCTCTCTGGGTAATGACTCCATGTTGTGCAATTTTTGAGGATCTGGGTGCTAGCTAGTTTTATTTTCATTGGACACAAACTAGAGTTACCAGAGAGGAACCCTCAAGTAATAAAATGCTCCCCATAAAATCAGGCTTATACAAGCCTGTAGGGCATTTTCTTAGTGACTGATGTGGGAGGACCCAGCCCATGGGTAGAGCCATGGCTTGTGGTATTGAATTCTATAAAAAGGCAGGCCATGGGAAACAAGTCAGTAAGCAGCATCCCTCCACGGCCTCTGCATCAGCTCCTGTCTCCAGGTTCCTGCCCTGACTTCCTTCTGTGATGACAGTGGTGTGGAAGTGTGAGCCAAATAAACCCTTTCATTCCCAAGTTGGTTTTGGTCATGGTGTTTCACCACAGTGATAGCAACCCTACGACAGTCTGAGCTTGAATCACCAGCACTCACATAAAAGGTCAGGATAGCTGCCTGTGCCTGTAACCTCAGCATTGCAGTGGGGTCAGAGACGGGTGGAACTGGAAAGCTCCTTGTACAGTCAACCTCACAGAAAGGCCCCTTCTGACTCAACAAGTAGTTAGGTCTCATGGCCAAAAGGTCGAAAGTGATAGAGAAAGACACTTCACTTCTTCCTTTGGCCCCCACTTGCGTGGGCTTGAGTGAACTACATATTCACACCCATGGACCTCACACACAATTCATCAATTAATCAACCAAGCCTCCTGAAGATGACAGAAAATGCTTCTCCTCCACCCTTATACTCTTGGCTCATGTCACGTAGACAGTAAGCACCTGTTCACCATCAGACCCATCTCTGCCACCCCAAGGAAGCATCTGCACAACCCAAATGCCACAGTCATGTTCACTGCTCCTATCTCAAGCTTGAGCCAACTACTAGTCAGCACTGTCATCCTGAAAGGTCAGGAGGTCACACTTCTGTCTTCCCCTTCTGAAATGAGAGTCCCATGAGGACAGATGTTTGTCTGATAGGACTACTGGCCTGCTGAAACTTGAATATATGCAGCCATAAAGTAGAATGGAATCCTGTCATCTGAGGTGTAGAACGAGAAAGCATTGGGTTAAGTGAAAGCAAAGCAAATAAAGAAACACAAGTATCCAATGGGTTCCTTCATATGTAAAAATCTTTAAGAAATCAATATGAAAGTAAAAGAGCAATTGTGAAGGATTGGAGAGGGTTTTCGGAAGAAGGGGAAGCCAGGATATGAGAGCAGAAAGGAGATGGCCATGGTGGATGCATAGCGTATGGCTGAGAATAATATCACATTGTAAAGAATCATGAGGTTTTAGTAATAATAAAGTTGTCTTTCTCATTTCCAAGGAGAGTAGGGGAGAGAGGATGCTCACCAACAGCCACCCAGTAATCACGCTCTACATTCTTTCTCTCTCCAGCTCACCAAATGGCTATTTAAAACTTACTCAGGCTGGAAGAAGGCTCAATGCAAAAAGAAGTACCAGCCACACAAGCGAAAGACCTGAGTTTGTACGCTCGAACTCATAGAGCCAGGCATGGTAGCGTGTAACTGTGATCCTGGTGTTCCTACAGTGAGGTGGAAAGCAGAGGTAAGAGAGTACCTGGTAGCTCGCAGGCCAGCAAGCCCGGAAGAGACGAAAAGTGAATGGAGACCTGTCTCAAACAGGATGGAAGGGTGAAGACCAACACGCAAGGCTGCTCTCTGACCTCTACATAGGCACTGTTGTACACACACGTCTATGCTCAGACACACAAACATGCTTACACACACATATACACACATACATGCACACACATACATATACACACATACACGCGCATATACACAAACATATACATACAGATACACAAACACATACACACACACACACATACACAGGTAAATTTAAAAAGAAGAAAGGCCTTCTCATTAAACTGCAACCCTCCCTCCCATCACTCATAGCCAATAACTTCCTTCTGTATTTTTGGAAAACGGAAGCAGCCAGGAAAGCACTCCCAAGCCTCCCTCTCCCACTCCCGACATCAGCAAGAACACACAGTGCCTGCCTTCCTGTTAATACAGATGAAGGAAGGGTCTGTGCTCTGAGCATAGGCTACCCTCTCCACTTGAGCATCACACGCCAACCGCCAACCTCCCTTTCTCTCTCTCTGAGCATAGGTTACTCTCACATTCGTGCTCCCTGTTAGTCCTCACTGACATTTGTGCTCCCTGTTAGTCCTCACTGACTCTCATGCTCCCTGTTAGTCCTCACTGACATTCGTGCTCCCTGTTAGTCCTCACTGACTCTCATGCTCCCTGTTAGTCCTCACTGACATTCGTGCTCCATGTTAGTCCTCACTGACATTCGTGCTCCCTGTTAGTCCTCACTGACATTCATGCTCCATGTTAGTCCTCACTGACTCTCATGCTCCCTGTTAGTCCTCACTGACTCTCATGCTCCCTGTTAGTCCTCACTGACATTCATGCTCCCTGTTAGTCCTCACTGACTCTCATGCTCCCTGTTAGTCCTCACTGACATTCATGCTCCCTGTTAGTCCTCACTGACTCTCATGCTCCCTGTTAGTCCTCACTGACATTCGTGCTCCCTGTTAGTCCTCACTGACATTCATGCTCCATGTTAGTCCTCACTGACATTCGTGCTCCCTGTTAGTCCTCACTGACATTCATGCTCCCTGTTAGTCCTCACTGACATTCATGTTCCCTGTTAGTCCTCACTGACTCTCATGCTCCCTGTTAGTCCTCACTGACATTCATGCTCCCTGTTAGTCCTCACTGACATTCATGCTCCCTGTTAGTCCTCACTGACATTCGTGCTCCCTGTTAGTCCTCACTGACATTCATGTTCCCTGTTAGTCCTCACTGACTCTCATGCTCCCTGTTAGTCCTCACTGACATTCATGCTCCCTGTTAGTCCTCACTGACTCTCATGCTCCCTGTTAGTCCTCACTGACATTCATGCTCCCTGTTAGTCCTCACTGACATTCGTGCTCCCTGTTAGTCCTCACTGACATTCATGTTCCCTGTTAGTCCTCACTGACTCTCATGCTCCCTGTTAGTCCTCACTGACATTCATGTTCCCTGTTAGTCCTCACTGACATTCATGTTCCCTGTTAGTCCTCACTAACATTCGTGCTCCCTGTTAGTCCTCACTGACATTTGTGCTCCCTGTTAGTCCTCACTGACATTCATGTTCCCTGTTAGTCCTCACTGACTCTCGTGCTCCCTGTTAGTCCTCACTGACATTCATGTTCCCTGTTAGTCCTCACTGACATTCGTGCTCCCTGTTAGTCCTCACTGACTCTCGTGTTCCCTGTTAGTCCTCACTGACTCTCGTGCTCCCTGTTAGTCCTCACTGACTCTTGTGTTCCATTATCTCTTCTACCTTGAAACTTCTCTCCGACCCCCATCTGGCTCAGGCTCCACTCTCCTCCTTGTCCCCAGTGACCTTGTATCCATTCCTCTATAGTCTTCCTTCTGTCCTGCCAGCCTTTTGTCTCCATGGCTCCATCAAACCTGCTCCAGGGCTGCTCATCGATGACCTCCATGTTAGCTTACCCAGTGGTTAACTATCCATCTTCATATTCACCAACATACCTAAAGCTGCTGGGCTCCACTCTCCCTTGGACATGGCTATGTGGTTGCTTCTATAATATACCATGATCTTGATTTTCCTTGTCCCTTGACTGGGACTTTACCCATTTCTCATTAACCAAAGTCTTGATCCTGGAGTGTTCAGGAGTGCCAGTGTTTGCCTATGCCTCTGTTCTCCATGTATTAACACTCTTGGTGGTGTCCGCAATCTCGTACATCCATGCCCTTTGCAAGCTCATGATCCTGGATTTATCTCTCTCCCAAACCGCATACTTGCTCATCTAAATTTACCATTAGCTCTATTTAAATAGCTAGTTGTCACGTCAAATATGACAAGTGTAAACCTGAGATCCTTGTACTCACTGGTGCCTTTACATTCCCACACTCTAGATTTCAAGTATTTCTAAATAAACACTTCATCATACTACAGCATACCTAAAGAAACTTGCACAAACACAAAGATTTGGAGTTGAGAAATTATCTCAAAAAAAAAAAAAAAAAAAAAAAGCGCCCACTCCATAACCAACTCCAAAGTCAAGAAAAGACGCTCTCCTTTCTCAGTACCCACCTCAGAAGTCCCACTTGTGTGTCTTCCCAATAGCTAAGAAATCATCATGAGAGCTTTGCTGATGACTAAACATACGCTGAGTAGTTCATCCATTCAGTAAGTCATGGCTTGTTCTTTGCTTCTTTTTATAGCGAGTAGTGGTAATTTTTTTGTTGTTGTTACCTTTTCCTGTTTGTTCTACAGTACTAGCAGGGGTGAACTCAAAGCTTTGCGCATGCTATGTAAGCGCTCTACCATGGACTTATATACCTAGCCCTTGTTATTTCTCAACATGGTCACATGACAGTGACCAACTGGCTGTTGAGGGTCACTAGGCAACGTAACATGAGCTACAGTTCATAGACCTCCAGTGCTACATACACTTCCGTAATGCCAAACAATCCATGGCAAGGAGAGCCTTCCACTCACCAGAGAGCAGTTTAACTAGGTTTAAGAAAAAACCCTTGAGAAGATGCCTACCATTCCCTTGTCTCCTGAGATTCGTCTGTATGTGAAATCCTCTTCAAGATTATTGCATGCCCTAATAGCTAGCTGCTGTCCAACAGAGCATCACAGAAGAAAGGTGGTTTGGTTATGGCAACTGGGTTCACTCGCTTTGCTCACTCACTGTCTCTGGCTTTTTGCTGACTGGCATAAATCAGTCACTCAGCTGTGAAATGCTCTACATAGTCTACCTGAGAAAAAAAACTAAAGTAAGCCTCCACTCAGCAGAGGGACGGACAGCAGCTGAGGTGCTCAGTTCAATAAGCTGTAAGGAACTGAATCCTTCCAACTCTAACCTGGGAACCGAGAAGCCAACATCCCCCTGGTGGAGAAATGGAACAGCCTGGGGGACATCTTGATCACACACTCACACAAGATCTAACAGAAGAATCCCACGCCCAAGCCATGTCCAGACTGTGGGGCCACAGAAATCCTAAACGAATAAATGCTTCTTACTTGAAGCTCCTGAGCTTCAGGGCAACGAGGTGACTGCACATAGAGGCCTATTCTACTGGCAGAAAAATAATTAATGGAGTCGTCTATTACAAGGCTTAATCATGAAAAACAAGAAGTCTCAGGATACTAGAGAGGCTGGTAAATGCCTTTGGTGTTTATTTATTTGTTTTTGTGTCAGACAACACAGGGTGTTGTCAAGGTCTAGAATCTTCAGTCTCCTTGTCTATGGAATCTAGAGTCACAGTCTTCCTCATATAATGTTCTGAGCTACCCATAACCCCATTGGCTTCTACTTCATGCTGCGTCTAACCTGAACCAAAACAGATCACCCTCATTTGATGTTCTCTTTCCCTGAGGGCCTTTCCCTCATCCTCCCTTAGCCATGGACCAGCTGTCAGCTGAACACAAGGACCCTAGACAGTCAGTCACTTCCATCCTCTGGGATACTAAGGATCCCTACACATGCATCCAATATTTATTGTACTGCATTTTGACCATCTGTTTTCACGTCTGCATTGTCCCCAGCATGTCACTCCATGGTCACAATGACCTGGGATGGGTTTTGGTACATGGTAATATGCAAGAAAATAGCTCTCTAATGACCAAGTCACTCTTCCCTCAAGGCAGTGAAATCTCAACATTCTCTGCCATATTACACTCAATACCCCAGAACATTAATCAGCCCTGCACACACCACAAAATGAATGCTAGCAATATCCCCTCATCACTAACTATTAGAGAATTCTGTGAATTTAGAGTTTCTTTGTCAAACTGATCTATTCTTTTCCAAATCCTTTCCAGGTTTTTTTTTTTTTTTTTTTTTTTTTTTTTTTTTTTTTTTTTCTGCTTTACTTGATTTTTCTCTTGACTAACTGGGATGTCTGACTGGGATGACCAATCCCCACTCAACTATCTCAGCATTGTCCTGATGATTGCTGACATTTCTTCCTGGAAAGGGACTCTAAATTTATACTGTGAAAAGACATGCACATTTCAAAATTAAATTGCAGGATCTGTTCAGAACCTATGAGTTCTTCAGTGAATTTAAGTTGACCTTAGAGAGTACCCTGCCCTCTCTCTGCTGTTATTGTAGCCTAAATGTAAAAGAAACCTGTTCTTGTTGTGAGGAACCCTTTGTTAGGGGGCAAAGTCTCTGAAAACAGCCCCAGGGCATCCTGCACACTGTCCCTGTTCTCTTGTGACAGCATCTGCTGGTTTTTTGGTTTTTGGTTTTTGGGGTTTTTTTGTTTTTGTTTTTGTTTTTTAAACTATAGAATGTATGCCTTCCATTACCTGGCTCTCACCTTACTTCTTGGCTGTAGTGCCTACAGCTGACAACTTAAAAATATTCTCCTGGAGGGTGCTAAATAGTGGACATCTTTAATCATACCTAACTCAGGAGGCAGAACCAGGTAAATCTCTGAGGTCAAGGCCAGCCTGGTCTACAGATTGAGTTCCAAGATGGCCAGGACTATACAGAGGAACTCTGTCTCAGAGAGAGAGAGAGAGAGAGAGAGAGAGAGAGAGAGAGAGAGAGAGAGAGAGAGAGAGAGAGAGAGAGAGAGAGAGAGAGAGAGAGAGAGAGAGAGAGAGAGAGAGAGAGAAGCAAAAACTCTCTTCTATGCCCTCCAATGAGTCAGGTAACATCCTGCTTTCAATTATTCCTTATTTTTGCCAAAGGAAGCTCTGTGTTGCTCATCAGCAAACAATCCTAAAGTCAGTGGTAGCGGATGTCTGCAGAGGAGTAGAACTTTCTGCACATGAACACTTAAGCTAACAGTGACTGGACTCTGTGCATAAGACCTTAACAAGCTCAAGCTCCCTCGGCCCAAAGCCCTTCATGAACCTGTGAAGGGCTCATCGATGGGAATAGACAGGAAGATGATAAATGATAGGGAAGCAAGAGTCACTCTTCTTCAAGAATATGACCCCTGAGAGGCCACCCATGCTGGAGCTGATGATCCATGCACACATACACAGCACTAACTACAGCCGGTGGGTTTTAAAACAAGAGATGGAAAGAGCAGATGAAGTTGACTGGGGGGAAAAACAGAAATAGTGGGAAAGGAGCAGAAGAGGGAGGAGGTGGATCAAAATATATTATATGTATGGTTGAAATTCTCAAACAATCTAATTCTGAGCCAAATATTGTAGTAGACACAAATTTACAAGAGCAAACTACACACCACCCTTGCCATCTGGGACTTGGGAATTCAAACTTTGAATCAGACTGAATGTAAAATCATAGTCTGTTATGCACTGATGCCACTATGTCGGTGACAGGGTGCCTTTAAAAGGTCATGGGCATCATGGTATAAGGATGTTACTTTCTCTGCTCCTCCTGTCTCCCACACAAGCACTCTAAGATTGCCCTGAGTCCCACTGCACAGCCAGCCTTTCTTTGCCTGCTTCCCTTCCCGCCTCCCAGGTTGTACAAGCTGAGTCCATCTTACCTTTAATGTGCTGTTCAAGGTTCTGATCCTGTGCAGCTTCTCGTTTATGGATGGGTTTTTGCATCGCTTCACAAAAGACTTTCTCAGTTCCTTCTTGGTTGATGGTCGTCGGTCCCCAAGAGGAGACAGGCTGGCCTGCTCCAATGATTTGTACAGTTTTTCCATCTCGTCATCTTCAGATGAATTTATTTCTTCTGTTTAAAAAGATCAGTATCAGCAAAGCCAATTACAACCAAAGAGGTTCTGCTCACACCTTCATCTCAGACTTTCTGGTCTCCAGAAGTATACAGCAGTGATGCTGTGTTGTCTGACCACTCATACCATGCTGCCTTGCTACTCCAGGGACTATGAACCATTTAATAATGTATAATTGTAATATGCCTTAGTAAGGCCACACACTGACCTATTGCTTGGAGACTTTAGGGCTCCGGTATAACGTCAATGTTACCAATTTTTGTGGGACACAATTCAGTCAACTCCTAGCCCCTTAAAATCCATATTCTCTCATACAGAGAAGACATGTATTTCATTCCAATGCCTCCCACCCCAAGTCTTAAATCATGTCAACATGGACTCTAAGATCAGTATTGCATCCAAATATCCCCGAAGTTAGGTATTGGGAGAGTTGGAGATAATTCATCTGGGTGCGAAATTCCTCTCCATTTCTGAACGTGTGAAACAAGTAAGTTACCTTATAGACAAGCCCTACAACCTAATGCTTACCATAAAGTCTGAACACCTGCTGCCCTAGGAACCTTTCCAGTGTCTTCTGAGGAAGAAGCCCTACCTGTTCGCTGGTTGTAGAAAGACAATTAGCATTTCTCAACCTGCTCCCACACTACACTTTTCAGCCTCAGCCCTTCAGAGTCTAGAGAGTAATGAGCTTCTGCAAGCTATTCTGGAATAGGCAAGCCAGTGGGTGGCCAGGAAGACTGATCCTAGAATATTTGTTGGGAACTATCAAGAGATACTTTCTACTTAAAAAGAAAACGAAAAAACATAAAAAATTAAATATGGTGGTGTATGGACTAAAAGTTTAAGGAATCATCCTAAAAACTAGAATGAAACTAGTTCTCCTCTTGAAGCCCTCTTAATTCTAAGGAGCCAATGTGTTGTCCTCTTTGAATCTACACTGGGTATGGCTTTCAATCATAAGTAACCATGGAGACCTTAAATGGCAGTAGCAGCACCTGAAAGAGATGACTCTTTACGAGTCTTTTATTCCTCGTAGAAAATTTCAATTCATTGTTCCTTTGTTTCCTGAAAACTATCTTGAGAAGTGTGTTCAACAAGTTTTCTTCCCCCCACACCCTTCACTCCCACCTGCATACACCACAGTGTTTACATTTCCCGTTCTGTGGTAGAAAAATAAGATCCAGAGAGGGCACTACGCCCACTGTGATCATGGAGGGGGGCTGATCAAAACAGGCTCTGAGGCAAACACATAGGTTAATGTGGGGATGCCAGAACCCAGAAACTTCAGTTCTGTCACAGTTTATTCTTCTATAATTAGAAATGCTTAAAAATTAGCAAAAGCCCATTAACCTCGGACAGCCGCTACAAGGTATCCTCAAAACTTACCTGAGAGGGAGAGCAAAATGTTCCCAACCACTGGCTTAAATTGTCTTTTCTTTTGTTTGAGACAAGGTCTCACTGTGTATCCTGAACAAGCCAGAACTGGCTATGAGGACCAGGCTGTCCTGGAACTCACAGAGATCAGCTTACCTCTACCTCCTGAGTGCTAGGATTAAAGACAATTCACCAGCACTCTTGGCCCAGAGCAACTTCTTGTCTCTTAATCAAATGACATCAAAAAAGAGAGGAAATGTATAAAAATATATCTGAAGATAGACTTCTGGCCCCAGGCATTGTGTAACTATCAAAAGTCAACTTTTGTTAATAAATTCGAGAAAAGATATCTACATCATTAGGGAAATGAAAATCAAAACCACAGAGGGATAACATGTCCTGCTTATCAAGACTGCTAATATAAAGAAGACAGATAGTAGTTAAGTGTGGCCAAAGATACAGAGAGATAGGAGGTCTCATTTAGTAAGAATGAAAAGCAAGCCAGGACTTTAGAAAGTAGGTCCTCACTATGGCACAATGACAATAGGACCCTGTCATTACACATCTCAGTTTATATTAAAGAACACTGTTCACAAGGAAAAAGGAGGAAAACCTAAGTAATTGATTATTAATAGATGAATGGATAAATGGAATGTAGCGTGGAGCCCACACAACAGAGCACTAGCCAACAACCTAAAACAAACAACAAAGAGTAGACAGGAGCTTAGGAAAGATATCTGAAGTGATCATGTAGCTTAAACATATACATTCACACACATATACATACACACACACGTACATGCACACACAGGCACACATGCAGAGACACACATACACACACACACGCACATACATACAGAGAGAGACACACACACATGCACACACATGCACACACACATATACACACACATGCACACACACACATACACACATGCGCATGCACACACATGCACACATACAGAGAGACACACACATGCACACACACATGCATACACGCGCACACACATGCACATGCACACATACAGAGAGAGACACACACACACAGGGACAAGTGCTAAATGTATAGTAAAATAAGATGTGAGAAAGGGAAACACAACGTACATTATTTAGTTAACAAACGTATCTTGAGTTTGTCCAGAAGTGTGTGTATTGAGGAGAACACACCACTTACCAGTGTTATCCTAATTCTGGCTGAGGAGAGATTTTTCCACCTCAGACAGCCCAGTCTACCAAAGAGATGCTTATAGGTGACCAAGTGTGTAAAAGTTACAGTCTTAAAAACAGGGCGTGGCCAAAAACAGCCTGTGTATTCCTAGGCCTGGCAAGGGGAAACTTTTGGGTAGAACACATTTGTTGCTCATTTCTGCTTCTTACTTTCTACTTCCTCAAGAATGAAGTGGAGGCGAGGAGTTGTAGACCAAGACCCCCACAATCCCTGACCATTAGGCTTACAGCCCCTCTTTCACAAGAAGAGCAACAGGAAAGAGTACTCACTGTGATGCTAGACTGAACGTGCAAACTGAGCATGACTGACTATGTTTGGGAAGCAGTGAGTCCTTCCACAAGCACCATGGATGGGATGGAACCGGAGACTGTCGTTATATATCTGAGAAATGTCTGATAGTCACCATTATGTCACTGAGAAATGACATGGCCAGTGATATGTGCATATAAGGTGTTTCTGCTGAAAACGAATGATTACTGCATGATCAATAGAGTATCAGAGTTCCTCCGGTTCTATAACTAATGCCCCCATAAAAGCCAGAAACTGGAAACAACCCAGATGTCCCTCAACTGAAGAATGGATACAGAAAATGTGGTGCATTTACACAATGAAATACTACTCAGCTATTTAAAAAAACAGCATTATGAATTGGACAGGAAAATGGATGGAACTAGAAAATATCACCCTGAGTGAGATAACCCAGACCCAAAAAGATATGCATGGTACAAAATATCCAAAGGAAAAAAATTAGTTTTCATATAAATAAATCAAAATATGAAAAAAAATGGTTTGAATTAAAACAAGAAGGTGCTAATGGTACATCATATATTTGCAATTAATTAGTCATTCAATTTGAAAAGTTGAAGCAAATTAAATTTTATATAATTATTTTCAAATCTGTTAACTTTCAAAGATATTTAATACAAACTAAGACTGTCCAAAGAAAGTAGTTTAAATTTAAATAGATAAATGTTTAAAAAGCTTTCTTGAAGTAAAAAAAAATAATTTAAACAAAACAAATAAAAGAAAAAAGAAAGGAAGGAAGGAAGGAAGGAAGGAAGGAAGGAAGGAAGGAAGGAAAAAAGGAGACAAACACTCAGGGCTGGAGAGATGGCTCAGCAGTTAAGAGCACTGACTGCTCTTCCAGAGATCCTGAGTTTAATTCCCAGCAACCACATGGTGGCTCACAACCATCTGTAATGGGATCTGATGCCCTCTTCTGATATGTCTGAAGACAGCAACAGTGTACTCATATACACGAGATAAAAAATTAATATTTAAGGAAAGAAAGAAGAGAAATGAAATAAAATGAAATGAAATGCTAAATCATCCACGGTGTTACAACATGGATAATACTTGGAATCATTTTTTTTTAAGTCACAAAAAAAAAATAGTCTATGATTCTATTATGTAAAATATCCAGACCAAACAAACTCATGGAGACAGAAAGCCACCTGGAATGCTAAGGGCCCAGACAGGAATGAGAAATAATAATAATAATAATAATAATAATAATAATAATAATAATAAATAAATAAATAAATAAAATAATACATAATAATGCATAGGGCTTTCTTTTCTTTGGGCTGAATGTTCTCTAATCATGTACAGTAATAGCTGTACAGCTCTGTGGGCACACTACAAATCACTGAACCATCAATCTGATGCTAGGTGATATGTATCAAGACAGTGTTGCAACACTAAAGTGGACTTGTATAAGATCTCATGATAGTAGATGATGTGTTCACAGAAAAGCCCCTAAGTCCTAGAGATAAGCTAGAGGCAGCATAACGTCCTTCAAAAACTAAATGAAGCCAGACTCTGTGATCCTAGCAGTTGGGAGGCAGAGATGGGAAACTATCCGATTCAAGGTTAGCTTGGGCTACAGAGCAAGATCTTATTGCACTGAAAAAGAGGCAAAGGCACTAGAGTTGAGAACTTGCCAGAAACATAAGGAAAGATAACCTGTTATAACCTCTCTTCATAGCCAATCAGGTAATACTCTATCTAAAAATTCCTAAATATATTTATTTCATAAACAACATCTGCAAACATACTTTAAGAAATAAACAAACATGCAAAAAAAAAAAAAAAAAGCTAAATAATTGCTTCACTGACTCTCCCAGTACTCACCAAGCAGGAGTTACTGAAGACAAAATTAAAAGCAGAATCTGCTCTTCACTAGTATGGTACATGAATAATTATGCCAGGGTACAGTTGTAGTAAGATAATTCATCTAGTTCAAAAGATATCAAATCAGTGAAGATAAAAATAACCTTAGAGGTTTGGAATAAGAAGATAGAGGGTGTGTTCTCCAGATCTAAAAGAAAATAATAGTATTTCTTTTTTGGATAATTTGTGTTATCTTTTAATATACTTACATAAAGTATATAATCTTAATGTTAATATCAGAAGCTGTATCCCTACCAACACACACACACACACACACACACACACAGAGAGAGAGACACACACACAGATATACAATTTCCTTCCCTAGTTTAAACTTTGGGTCATTCATCTTGAAAGTATTAATTAGTGTGTGTGTGTGTGTGTGTGTGTGTGTGTGTGTGTGTGTGTGTGTTTAATTTGACTCTCCAATATAACTAACTTTCACATTAATACTGTTAAAATGAACTGAACCTGTCTGGGTCACTAAAAGTTAATACACTGTTCTCTGTAATTCATCTGTAATGTCCACGAGATAAATACTCTCTGCTTCAATCCATCCAGAAACAAGATCTGATGATGGAGTCGGTGTGATCAATTAGAAATCACCCGAAAAGGGGAAAGAGATCTCCAATCTGGTTCTTCTTCCTCAGAAGAAAACAGAACCTAGAAGACAAATTTCTGACCTCAATATAATTCTGAAATCATTCACAAACTTACGGAAAATAACAGACAGTAACATTAAAAGTAAAGGAAATACCTTACTGGGTTTCCTGTGTGCTCTAGCCTAGATGTACAGTGTGTTACCGGACACACAGAGGACACACTTGACCCAACCGTAGTCCACAACCCAGACAGGGGATCTGTACTGTTTTTACTGATGCTATCAGCTAGGGCTTAGGTCTTTGTGGAACCATAAAATGAACTTCCAATAATAATAAAAATTGGTGATAAATGGAAACATAGAATAATGAGGGACCCAAAGCAATATAGCTTGGCCCTGACTATAAAGCAGAGGAGAGAGGAGTCCTTTAAGACTAATGTACCTGCTCTAGGATGCTGGCTCACCCTCTCTGGGTACCACTGCACTGTGACCTCATCGATTGCTGTGTGAGCTCAAACTTTCCAGCTATGCTTCTCTGGGTTAGTCTTTTTTTCGATGTCCTTTAAATATTTATTGTATGTGCATGTTTTGCCTGCATGTGTGTAAATGTACATGCATGCCCGGTGCCAGCAGAGGTCAAAAGAAGGCATCAGATCCTCTGGATCTGGAATTGTAGACAGTTGGGAGCCACCAAGCGGATGCTAACCCTGGTCCTCTGCGAAGGCAGCAAGTACTCTGAACTACTGAGCCATCTCTCCCATCCCTCTACATTAGTATTATACTGTGAGTAAGATAATTTTAACATCTCCTTCTGTGTACATGCAGTTCTTCTTGTCTTACCATATTGCAATGATAAGATGTCAGGGTTGGCAGGAAAGATCCCTCGTCTCTCTCCCATTGGCGATGGAAGCCAAGTGAGTTATTTCTACCTTCCTATCTCCTGAGACACAACAAATTTTGTTTAACAGTGAATTTTCTCCTCTCAAGTGTTTATTTTAGTCCTCCCATGTGAGACTGTAGGACTTCAGTTCCCACTGACACATGGGCACCTTCTGGTCTGGTGTCTCTCAAGTCACTAGTGCCTGGTCAAAGTTGAAGGCACTAGTTTATAGATGAGGAAAGTGGAGAGTCTTAAAAAACAGTGATTTTTTTTTCCCCCAAATGTCAATTAGTGGTGGGTGCTAAAAATAAAAGTTCCATTCTGTGCAGGCCCATGTGTTTCCAAATTCTTCACAAACTTGAACAGGGAAACAGTCTCCCTGGGAACTTAGTAAAATGTAGGTTCTGCTTCAGCCCATCTGGGTTGGGGCTGATACTCTAAGTGTGTGTGTGTGTGTGGTGTGTGGTGTGTGTGTGTGTGTGTATGTGTGTGTATGTGTGTGTGTCTGTGTGTGTCTGTGTGTGTGTCTGTGTGTGTGTGTGTGTGCACATGCATGTATGAGTACATGTGTGTATTTGCACGAATGTGTGTGTTTGTATATACACGAGTGTGTGTGTACTTGTATGAATAAGGGCTAATGTTTGTGTGCACATGTGTGTTACTGTGTATACAGGTGCACACGCACACATGTATTATTGGGTCTACAGGTATACATGCACAGGAGCATGCCTGCATATAGAGGCCAGATTTCAATCTGGGTTGTCATTCCTCCGGTAACATCCATTTTGGGTTTGGATTCAAAGTCTCTCAAAGGGCTCTGAGACTCAATGGAGTAGCCTAGGCTGATTGGTGAGCCCCAGAGATCTATCACTCTCAACTTCTTCAGCACTGGGCCTACAAACAAGCCACAACACAGGGATTTGCACGTGGTTGCTACAGATAAATTTAAGATACTAGTGCTTGCACAATTATTTCCCCAGTCCTTCTAGATCGTCTAGACTTTTGGCAAGCCCCATTGACTATATTTGAATAGCAAAGCTAGGTACCTATTGGCAAAATTTCATCGGCGTGCGTTTATTGATGGGCAAAGAAATGCAAACAGAAAGTCAATATGTATCCTCAAGGCAGCAATGACTGTATCTAAGCCATGTTCTAATCAAAGAGAATAGGTGAGCAACCCAGCTTTGCTCGAATGATCTGTGCGGAAAACGGGACACTAGAAAGCACCGGCACTCTGCAGGTCGAACAGAGAGGAATTTGAACTGTTGGTGACCCTTCATGTCAGCTGGACTAATTCAGAATGTTATCAAAGGATTGGACTAGTAAACATCCTCCAGATTTGGGTCAGTTAAATTCAGAAAGTGATGGTATACATATTGGGGCTAGAGAGGTAGCTCAGAGCCCTTCTTGCTCTTACAGAGGACCCAAGTTCAATTATCAGCACCCAGAGGGTGATTCACAACCATCTGTAACTCCAATGCCAGGAGATCAGACACTTGAAGATCTGACCTCCACGGTACCAGGCACATATATGTGTGCACACATACGTGAATGTAAAACACTCCTGCACATATAATAAAATAAATAAATCTTAAAAAACATAAAGTAATTATAACCCAGGGTTTGTTTGGTTTTTTTTTTATTTTATTTTAGCAAGATTGGAGACATACCAATGTTTTAACTAATGCTTAGAAGTTTTCTCCTTCCCAAGACTGAGACAAATGAATGTGTGGCTTTCTCCTCCTCCTCCTCCTACGTACCATCCTATTGTCTGCTTCTGGTAGGACAGGACAGCTCCTGGGAGCCCAGAATTTGCCTGTCGAGAACACTGTATGCAGATTTTCTCTTGAAGTGCTGTATTTTCTGCTCTGCCTCCCCCACTGTCTTATTTCTGGCCTTGCTTTGCTTTCTAGAATGCGGCTGCTTATTTTCTATTTAGAACCTAAAAGCTGGCTTCAGAAGACAGGAGAGAAATCCATATACTAGATTTCATACCAGGATTTGAAAAAAGAAGCCTTTTAGAGAGTTGAAAAGTCTAAATAATGTTCCAAGGGAGTTCATTTTCATCTTCAAATATAACACATATGGAAAGAACTAAAGAGAAAAGAATTGTAAGTTTCGCATGTAATGTTCTAGTATTTGAAAATAACAACAACAACAACAACAAAAAGGCCACAGAAGACACCTGTCACCAACAAGGCAAACAAGAAAGTGGTCATCTGTAAACACTGCATATTCTGATACAGCGCCTGATGACTAAAGATTAAAAGGCTTTTATGGTCATTCTGTACATGGTGATTTGGCAATCTTACATGATATCATAGCCTGAATGATGGTAGACTTTAACTATTCAAATCAGAACAAATCTGGACAACTCCTTCAACATAAAAATGCTTCTGCCCAAGTGTGTAAGCAGAGTGCCACGCTGAGGGACAAGCCTCGAGTTTCTGCAGCTGCAAGTGCATCAGCTACCACACAGGGTTTCTTCTACCACAGGCTCCGCGCTAACAGTTCTACCAGCATCCCCTCAGCATCTTCCCACAGCCCTGTGAGGGAGGGAGCCTCATCAGCACCGATGTCAAGGAGAGGATGCCAACATGACAAATCACAGAGCATGACCAAACCAGGAGACAAACATGGGATAGAAACTGAAGGCTATCATTCCCTACCCATATACATAGTGTGCTACAAACACAGGTTTTGAAGCCAAGGGAAAGGAAATAAAGAAATTAACAAAATAGATTCACCGATTGTATAGAGAAGAGTAGAAATCATAATATTTTATTACAAGATGCTAAAAAAGAAAGCAAATGGTAAAAGGTTAAAAAAAATAATTCTGTGAACTGAAAAAAAATTAAATCATAATATTTTGTACTTCCCTCAGGATAAATTGAAGGATACAACATAACCAGAAACCGTATCAACTATGCGTGTGTGTTTGCACACGTGTGCAAGTGCACCCATGCACACACAGACAAGTATAAAAAGTATCGACACTAAAATGATCAATAACATATCAAACACCTGTTAAAAAGAATAAGGTAAAAATATTTTCTAGATATTAAGACTTCAATAAAAACTACAAGGATAGTATGAAGCAGGATAAAAAAAATAGAGCATTGAATAGACAGATGTCTAAGAAGAAACAGACTGATAATGAAAGATGTCTCAGAACTTATAAGAATATCTGAGAGAAAGAGTGTGTATCTATTAAAGATACTGGGAGGATTGCACATATGGATAAAGGAAGGCAATGTTGTATCTTGTTTATGGAGCACAAAGAAGTAACCCCAGCATGGGGTGGAGGGAGAGGAAATCTCTGGAGATCATTGGTCAAGAGGCAGCCTAGCCAATCAGAGTGCCAGGTTCAAGAAAGGGTTCTGTTTCAAAAGAGAGACATGAAACATAAACCTCTAGGTTCCTTGTATACATGCATACATGTATACTATGTACAAGCACACATGCACAAACACACACATACACACACACACACAGAGAGAGAGAGAGAGAGAGAGAGAGAGAGAAACATCAAGAACACATACTAACACACATAAAATCAATGTAGGAAGGAGTATTTAAGACGTAAATGGTACTAACCACAGGCTGCTCCAAGGCCCCTTCTCTATACCCCTAGACACCCCTAGTAAGTAACTTCCTCCTACTAGCTGTCCCTATATCAAAAGGTTCTACACCTCACAGTATTGTCACAAGCTGGAGATGACACTCTAGCACAAGAGCCTCTGGGGACATTTTTATCTAAACCACCACATCTGACAACAGCAAATGCCACTAAGCCGGTGAAGCAATGGGCCTCTAACTCACTGCTGGTGGGAACGTAAAGCAACCGTGAGGGTGGGAAACAGCCTTTCATTGCCTACAAAGTTAAATGCAGTCTTTGTATACAACTCAGCAATGGCAGACCTTCGTGTTTACCCAAGAGAGCTGGCAACTTGTAATTATTCACAGATACACGCAGGTGTTAACTACAGGCCTCATTTTAAAGACTTAGAAACAGTGCTGGTGCCATCCGTAGTGGAATGGATAAAATGAGATTCATACCGTATTCAATACTGTTCAGTAATTGGGTTTTTTTTTTTTTAAAGACCTATTGAGCCAGACCACATAGTGAGTTTCAAAAAAGCCTAGGCTGTAATGTGAGACACTGTCTCAACACACTAAAATATCCTCCAGAAGACTACCCTTCCTCTGATGCTTGGAAAGGACAAGGCAGAGAAGGAGCACAGGGCCTGCCAAATGTGGTGGTAGGCTTCTGTAAGACTATCAAGACGGTTGTGGGGATACATCACCATTACATCATCAGGTGCACAACATTGCACAGCAAAGACTGAACCTTAATATCAATTACAGGCTTAGGTTAATAAGAGTGTATCAGTATTTCTATGGAATGCAGAGCCCCAGTTAATAGATCTACAATATGACACATCCCCCCAAAAATACCTGAGGCTAAGAGAACATTCCAGAAAAGAACACAGAAAGATTGAAAGCATGACAGAACCAAGATATCTGCCATAAGACAGTGTCTTTTATGTATGAGACGAAGCAGAACCCATAAAATCTTAACAGCATAGTTGCCTAAACAAGACACAAATGACAACACCAGTTGACATGCCAACATGGATGTCAGAAGGCCACACCCTTAGATGAAGACAGTCAATCACTGCTAAGATAAAATAAAAATCCATGTTTTTCCAGGGACTCAGTAGATTACATATAAACATATATGTTTGTATGTATGTATTATAAATATACATCATATACATATGTTATGTATACACAAATATGTTATGTATACACAAATATGTGTGTATACAAAATGTAAAAATAGCAAAGGAGAAATGGCCATGAATTTGAGATGGAATGAAGGATACACAGAAGGAATGTCTCAATATTTGTTTTTAGTTTTAAGAAGTGAACCCTGCTCAGGCAAAAGATTAAACAATAGAGGACTGTAGGAAAGGGGGGGAGGGTACATACAAATAGTGTGCTTTCTGCTCAGGTTCTCTGTAAGTCTGGCTCTGTTTTAAAATCTAAGCCTATGAATTTGAAGTGTGTGTTTCCACCAGTATTTTATACAACTGCCCGAAGCTGGGCAAGACGTGTTCACCAATAGAGAAGACTTCTCATGGTGCTTGAAAACAATGGAGTTCTAGAAAGCAATGGAGAGGAACACATTCCAGCCATGATGGAGAGGAAAGCTAAGAGAGTGGCGTGTGTGTGTGTGTGTGTGTGTGTGTGTGTGTGTGTTTTCATTACAACAAATCATCCTCATAAAAGAAACGCTGACAATCTAAACGTGCAGAGACATGAAAAGAACTATAAAGGAATTATAAAAAAAAAAAAAAAAAGAAAGAAACAACTGAAGATCACTTCAGTCATTCCCAAAGCCGTTCATGTCCACTAGACCTTATGATGAGCCAGAAAGAATTTCTGAATAATTGACAAGTCTGGCAGTGGTGGCGGTGTAACAGATGACTTGGGCTCAAAGCCATGTGGATTCAGAAGTGACTCCAACACCAAACGACAAAATGTCCCCTAACTTTCCTTCCAGGTGCCCTCTTAAACTCTATACATAAAAAAACAAAAAGATTTTTAAAAGAAAAGAAAAAGAAATGTTCAAGAATAGTTGATAAACCACAATCCTGGTCACAGAGCCTTAAGATGTATTTCTAACATGAGGCCCATTGGAGCCTTCTCTTCTCTTAGGAATACATTTGGTCTTCTAATCCAAGAAGGAGTCACAGCCACCAGGGGTGGTGCATCTGGAATAGCTGTCCCCAGAACAGACGTCCTTCAATGCACTGTCTCAATTTGAAACTTGGGGAAACTTTTCCCCTTAAAACCTTCTCAGCACAAGCATTCTCCTGTACCTACTCCATGAACGGTTTCCTCTGAACACACTCATCTTCCACCTTTAACCACAACCCCTAACTCTAACGGCTTCTACTTCTGTCCAGATGTCACTCATTTTCCTGCTTCCGAAATCAAGATTTCACTTGTCACCAGCTTCAGATTCCTCATTCAATGAGTTTCCACAGCCTCCCACATCTACTTCCTAGTCTCAGCAACTAAGTATAGAACCAGGAAGGAATTAAAAATGTAATAAAATTCCGACTACCACAAATGACCTAGTTACATGGTATGGATTTGCAGACAACCTAGTCAGTTCATTTTACGGTAATTTAGAGAGATCTTTGTCACTCAAGGAGGAGCAATGAAAGACACAGTGAGTCAATCATCCATGCCTGAGATCCAAGCCAGGACAGCCAACTGTCACACAGACAAGATGTTCCTATTAGTAAATATTTATCCCCTCGTTAAGATTATTCCTCATTATTCTACAAACTAATAGTACTGGGAAATACTCTATAGACTAAATTAAATCCTGAGTGCATAATGACTGAGACTAGGCAGGGCATAGAATCCCTCCTCTCTCCCTTGTTTCCAATTGTATGTTTATCCGATTACAGAGGCCTGCTAAACCCTCTTACTTCCTGTCTCCCTTTATTCTAGTATAGCCTGTGACCTACGACTAAAAGAACTCTTTGGAATCACAGGTCATCACCTCTATGTCATCACTTCAGTGACAAATGGCCATGAACTATCTGTTGAAATTAATTATGTCTAGTCCATCATTCAACATTGTCCCAGTTTCCCTCCCCCCTGCCTTTCCCATGCCTCACCCCATGCATGGTCTCCCTTAGGAGAGACCGTCTGGACTCTGTGTCCCTACTTTTGCAAAGCCTTGTGCATCTCCTTCAGGATGCTTTTTTTTCTAACCCTCCTTTCCTTTGTTAACTGCGTCTCATTCCTCCCACTCGCCTCAGTATATGTGCTGGTGTTTGGGAGACAGTTGACTTTAGATTTTTAGATTTGTCTTATCTCACAGTACAGGAGTAAATGTTAGCCATCGTCGTGATAATAACAGCAGTGCTAAATTGGATTGACATCAATATTCAATTTAGTTCAGTTTTAATCCACTAGTAACTCCTGTATTTCACAGCAACGCTCAGAAACCCACTCTCCAGAGACAGGAGGAGGTGAGCATTCAATCAACCCCACCTCCTCTTTTGCAGCTATCCTGTATCACAAGCCTTGGTGGAGAACCCCCGGAGTTGTGTCAGTCTGAAAGCTGCAGTGTAAAAAAGGCAAGAGGAAGTGGTTAGCCTGCCTCTTCCTTTCCTGATGGCTTATACTACAGGAAGAAGTGTCTAGAAGGGTATTTAAATTCAGAATAAAATTTCAGAAACCATGATTTTAATTGCACACCAACTACAAAAAAAAATTTTCTTCCATTGTCTAAATAGAAGAAAGGCTATAATACGCACTGTCTGTTTTTCTCAGAACTCAGCTATTAACCTTTAAGATTCCTTTCAAGGGTAAAAGCTTCTTTCCTCAGGGGGAGAAAAATGTGTCTGGAGACTAGATTTTAATCTTCTAAGAAAACTGTAACTCCTTTCCTGGATGACACTGAACTCCAAAGCCTGATCGTCAGCACAGTATTTTAGACACTGAGATATCAGAGACTCTTCCCCAGTTTGGAAAGTTAAAACAATAATTTTTAGAAGTCACACACACACACACACACAAAATCTACCTCCTTCTTCAACAGGCAAATATACATTCACAACACCAGATCTGATTACTCAACAGCAAGTCACAGCAAACACAGAGGAAGATGGGGCTGCTGTTTCCATGGAGATGACTTGCCTTGGTTCAGCTCTTCTGGGAATGAAACCAAATCCCCAACAGCAGGAGAAAATCAGCATCAAGAATTCTCTAACATATGGAAACTGCTAACAAACCAGTACAGGGAAAATACCTTCACTCTCTCTTCCTCTCTACCAGGAGAAATACCCTCCCATCAAACTGTTTGAAAAGGCACCTAGATCTTGTTGGTTATTCTGTGTGTAATTCAAAACTGATTACTACCAGGTCTCTTTATTCTTAGATTAAAAGAGCCGCTGTCACCTAGATTCCTCAGTCCGTGAATTCCCAGGGTGGCACTTAGACAGGGACGAGAAACACTTCCTTCCTCCCATAACTCTGCTTATTAATCCTGAAGGGAAATTCAATCTGTAGGCTTACCTCTTGGGGAAAAAATGTAAATGGAATTTTACTCTCTCTAATGCCTCGGAAGGCTTGATTATCACAGAGAGGAGAGAATTATTTCTACATTTTTAAGAATTATTGTTGCTGTTGTTGTTGTTGTCTGGCGTTGTTATTATTATTTCATGTGTGAGGTGTATGAGGGCACACATAGTACATCTGCAGAGACAAAAGGACAACTTTTAAGAGTCCGTTCTTTTTTTTTTTTTTTAATTACCTTTATGATGGCCCAGGTTTAAATTTGGATTGTTAGGCTTGTACACCACACACTACCCACTGAGCCATCCCATCAATCCCTCTCATATTCCTCCTTTTAGTCAAATGATTGCAGTAAGTTCTTCCATGGGAAACAATTGTTTGGCTTCCCCCATTCTTAACATCTGTATCTTTTTTTTTTCCTTTTTTTTGACATCTAACTTCATTCATTCATTCATTCATTCATTTTTATGAGAGTTTTGTTTAAAGTGTTTGAATCACATTCCACCTCCTCCACCAGAACTCTTCCCAGATCCGTGTCCTCATCCCTGCCCTCCTAACTTCGTGGCCTTTAAAAAAGCAAACAAAAGACTTTCAGTACTCATTTGTGCTGCCCAAATACTCTGTGATGCGTGCAAGACGACATTTGCATCTTGTGAGCACAAAGCTAAAGGCCACTTAAAATCTACACTTGAAAATGTCTGTGTCTTTGCCCGAACAAAAATACAATCAACAAGTACTGCAGACTCTATATTCAATGAAAATGGCCATCTCCGAACGGTAAGCACATCCAGCGAGAGGAGCGCACAGGCACAAGCTGTCTCCTCTGTTTTGAACAGCTCATAGCTTCAGAAAGAGAAGTTTCTTTTTTTTTTTTTTTTTTTTTACAAGATTGATTTATTTTATGTATATTCGTACACTGTAGCTGCATTCAGACACACCAGAAGAGGGCATTGGATCCCATTGCAGATGGTTGTGAGCCACCATGTGGTTGCTGGGAATTGAACTCAGGACCTCTGGAAGAGGGATAGGTGCTCTTAACCACTGAGCCATCTCTCCAGCCCCGAAAGAGAAGTTTCTTAACTCGTGTTTACACCTCCCATTTGATCATACCACTGATTTTAATTGCATGTGCCAAAGGAGTTACTACATCCCCTCATGTATTTGTAGCCAGATGGAGACCTGACTTCCCTCCCTCATAGAACAACCCTCATCCTCACCCTCTCCCTCAGTGGTGATGCTTCCTGTCTCCTATCTATCCTACCTATTCAGTCACCTCCAAAAGTTGTTTGGCCTGCCAATAACTTCATTCTTCAGTGAAGGCTTTCTAATGAAAAGTGGCTAGTTGGCCCAGATTAGAGGTATCGATGTAAAATATTACTTGATACAAAGCATCCATGGAGAAGGCCCTAGAAAACAATGACAACTGAGTGACTTTGAAAATGAGTTACTAGCCTGGCTGTTCAAATTCACATGTATTCAATTATAGTGTGCACACACATACATACACACACACACACACACACATACAGTTGTACTCTGGCGCACAGTTGTGACCTCTGGCCTAAATTATTATCTTTTAACAATTAAATGAATAGGGTATATCTGAAATATTGATACTTTTTAAGGATTTACTTCATTATCTATTTCTATATGTGTGTGTGTATGCCCCCTCTTTCTCCATGTGCATGTATGTGTTTGTGAGTGCCTATGTGTGTGTACATCTATGCACATGCATGTGCACCCACAATGCATTTGGGTACAAACAGAAGCCAGAGGAGGACATAGATCCCTTGGGCTGGAGGTACAGGTGGTTGTGAGCCACCCAATGTGGGTACCAGGAACTGAGCTCTGGTCCTCCAATAGAGCAACAGTGTTTTAAACCACTGAGCTATCCCTCTAGCCCCCAAACCTGGCAACTTAAGGACACCCTCCCTGCTTAGGGTACAGGAAAAAGAATTGTCATTCATGTCATTGGGCAACTCCTGCAAGTTAGTACAGGAATGTAGCAAGCCAACTTTCAGCAGTGCACTGGGAACTCACAGGGCAAATCTATTCTTCTCCATTACTCACTGACATATCAGATACCCTTGTTTTACATCAGAATGAATAAGGCACAATTAGAAAAGACTTGTTATGAATGGATAATGATAGAAACAACATTTGTCCTGAAGCAAAGATGAAGGTCACCACCGAAAGACACATTACTGATTTCTACACACAACCATTTCCTTGGTCAAGAGAAGATTCTTTCCCAAGAATATAAGCTATTGCCTCTTCTGTATTATAGATGCTGCCATCTGAAATGCATGTGAAATATCTGCCTTCCATTACCCACAAAGACACCCTTAAGAGACCACTGATTGGCCCTTTCCAATAGGAAGATGGCCTCTCTAAACCCATCCGGCAACATCCAAGCAAAATAAATCCACCCTACAGATCCCAGGGGCTTAATTATTAGACCCATAATTAGACCAATAATTATGATACCAAAAAAGGGGTTCTCCAAATTTATGAAGAGGATATGATCACACGCCTGCCTGCCTCATAGTCTAAAGTATTTGGTCACCGACACTTACACAGGTAATTAGTGGCCTGGGAACAGGAGCTGCCACAGGCAAACTCTACAAAAGGAGCTGGAGGCTAAACCCCATGTGACTAATTATCAAAGTCCCATTCATGAGTTTAAACCCTTTTTGTTACAATTTTATATCAGAATTATATAATGACCCAACGAATATTCACCATCTAAGAAGAGTAAGCAATTTCCTCGTTTACCTCTGTCCGTCATTCTTGATCCAGCAGCTCTGTCTGGGACTGTTAGATGGTCTTGATTGTTATTCAATGAAGAAGTGTCATCACTAGACAAAGAGTTCAAAAAACCACTTTCCGATGCAATGGAGCTGTTTTCTGGGGCCCGACAACTGCTTGCTTCTGAGAAGGCAAGTGTGTGGACCTGTACCGCAAATGTCAGGGGATGTCCCACATCTTCAGTAGCAGGCGAGCTGTTAACTATGTCAAGCCAGGAATGTCTTTCTTTAGATCCCGAGGAAGAAAACCGGCTGGGTGCCTTTACTGTATTTTCCAGAGAAGAGAAAGAACACGCCGTTTCTCTCCGTTTAGGCGAAGAAGAGGATGCCCGACGTGTAGCCTATTTTCCAGAAATAAAATCAGAAGGAAGAGGAGAAAGAGACATTGTGAATTATCATTCTCTCTGTCCTGATTTTATTCAAATTTGCCCAGAATTGTTTCAAAAAGTGATCACAAATTTAAAAAAAAAAGTCAGAGGAAAAATTTGTGACACTCATTTCTGTATGGCAGCTACCAAGGACAATTCTCTAAGAGCCTTTTGTGTGATTTTGAGTTTACCATATAAGATCTCCATAGCAAGGTTTTTTTTTTTTTTACTCAAAACTTTAAGCCTCTCCAACAACATAAAGACTACATTAGAACCATTCTTTAGAATGTTTGTGGGTGCAGTGTTAGCTTATCATCTATTTTTGATTCACAATGAAATGGGCAAGAACAACAGATGGAGGTAATTAATAAAAAGAAAGCAGAGGTTTTAGGTAAGGCCCAGCAGAATACTTCCTAGCAGATGCAAGACCTTTGAGTAGCATTTACCTATTCCTTAGTGTGTGACCAACTATCCATCCGTAAGTATCAAGGTTAAAAAGTAAGCTAAAGACAAGTCACTTTAAAATTTTTAATTAAAAATCTTAGTGTTATTATTTTGTGCCAGGATTGGGGAGTCCATATGCAACAGCACATGTTAGAGATCAAAAGAGTCTATTTTCTCCTTGCCACGTGTAGACTCCTTGTATTGAATCTGGATCATGGAGCACGGCAGCAAGCATCTGTACCTATGAAGCCATCTTGCCAGCCCCAGTCACTCACAACTTTATTATAGTTTCACTGCGTGAGGCAAGAATGTATTTATAAGCCTCTGGATTCATGAGAGAGAAGCCAAGGTTGCTCCACTAACGGTGATAAGCAGGTTGTTGTGGGATTCTCTGAGAGCAGTGTCCCAGCATCCTTTCCAGGGGCAAATGATCACCCTGAAGGACATTCCACCAGTTCACAGACAAAGTACTAAGGCCACATCACCAACAAGGACATTCTCTCGAGGCAGACACCATTTATGCTGAGACTGTATACTAGTTATATTTTGATGCTGCAATATTTTGAGACTTGACAAATGGCAATATTTATATGTACTGTTTCAGGGAAGTTTACATTTTTGAATGTTATCCACACCAAAATAAAGACCCAGCAGCATCTTCCACTTTTAACATTACTCATGAATAAACATCTAAACATCTATACTTATCGTGTTCTGGGTTGCTCTACGTCTCCCATGCATGGCACAAGACAGAAGGTAGTTTATGGTTCAGCTTCATGTTGTCATCCTATTGGATAGTCCTGCCAATTAGGCAAGTGGCAGGATGGAGATCATTAAGAAGAGAAAACATCTGGACCCTCTTCAAGACATCCGAAATATGGGAACCATGTCAGAATGCTTACCTGTGTCTCAATACACTGCAGCACTATAAATTCTCAGCAATCTGAGCTTTGAATGGGAAGGACTGCTACTAACTAACATATGTCTATTTGGATCCTTGGTGAACATAGGCCACCAAATGACCAATAAGTCTCTGGTGCCCTGTTTTTATAAGTATATGCTGTGCGTGTGTGTAATGTGTGTCTACTTGCACACCGGGAAGCCTGAGGATGATGTTGGGGATGATCCTCAGTCTCTCTTCCACCTTATTCATAGAGACAGGATATCTCAATAGAGCCCAGAGCTCACCATATGGCTAGTCTTCCAAGGCAGGATGCTCTAGGGATCCTCTGCCTCCACCTTCAAGCTGGAATTACAGGCAAGCCATCGTATCTGCCCCACATTTACTCCGGATCTGAGATCTGAACTTGTGTGTTCTCTATTTTTGCAGCAAACACAATAACCACAGCCTATCTCTTCAGCCCCAGAAATAAACCTACTCTGAATATTAACCCGACATTAAATCTCATGGTATGGTGGTGTCTCATACCAGTCAGCTATGGTATGAGACAGAAATGTTTCATTCAGCAAAGTATCAAATAGCTTGGCAGCTGCCTTACCTTAAGTCACCCAGACCAATTAACAACTAAGAGATCAAAGATTCATAAGTCCTACTTCTCTAGGAGAGGAACATGCAGGCCACACCTTCGCCAAATAAATGCAGGGCTATTTTACCCGTTAGATGAATCTACAAAATAATTACTAACAAAAGCACACATGCTGCTCCAGCCCGTGGACATTCTTCTATTATGAACTACTTTGATGAAGCTTGCCTTCCATTTGACCAGTGCCCCTCTGTTAAAGGGACCGAACTTAAGCCCTGTCACTCCTGCTCCGCTGCTTTAATGAAATAGACTGTATACTCAAGTTGTAGCTACACTGGCTTTTTTTTTTCTGCCTCCAAAATCCCCTTAAAGGGAAGGGCTTGTTACTGAAGAGCTGCTCATGTCTGGTTAACAAAATGCTGGTAATATTCTTGTTGACTGTTACTCAGCGAAAATGCTCTCCTTCCATGTTCACAAGACAAGACATCATACAACATTTGTGGAGTTGCTTTCTTGTTTCCCTTTTGCTTTTCAGTGCATGTGTGCGTATATGTGTATGCGTGTGGGTGTGTGTACACGTGCACACACACTGCTAGGGGCTAGCTGATAACCTTAAGTGTCTCTCACAAACACAGTTCACTGTGGTTTTTGAGACAAGGTCTACCATCATTTGAAACTAACCAATTAGGCTAGACGGATTGGCCAGTGGGCTCATGGGATGATCCTATCTCCACCTCCTCAGTGCCAAGGTTATAAGTATAGAACCACACCAAGATGTTTAAATAGGTTCTGAGGTCAGACTCGGGCCCTAGGGCTTACAAGCCAAGCACTTTCCCAACAGAGCCATCTCCCCTGCCCTAGATTTAAAAAAAAAAAAAAAGAGTGGCTAATGAAACAAAGAAAAAACAATGAAAAGAACCGGGGAAATTGGGAAACAAATCAAGAAGAAAAAAAGCTTATGTGTCAGGTGTCGAAGGCGGTCAAGGAGACAGAAAGTGATGACATCCAGCAAATTGAAAATGGGGTTCATTTCAGCAGATTCCATTTGGAACCTTTTTTTTTTTTTTTTTTTTTTTTTTTTTTTTTGGAAATAGCATAGTATCAAAACATGGATTGTTGTTATTTCTAAGACTCGGTAGCTCCCAGTAGCCAACACTGGGCACAGAATTCTACCCTTTTGTGAAATGTCTGTAACATATAGTTAGAAAATAGCAAAGGAAATGGAAGCAGAAAGGCATAGGTCTGCCTTCTCTCCTCCCCAACTCCCTTTGACTAATGGGTCTCCCCTCCAAAGCCAGTTCACAGGCCTGGTCTTGTAAGAAGTCTCTCTAGTAGTGGCAAGCTGTGCGGTTACCATACCTGGTACCGCTTTGTACTATACCAGATGAATATCATTTTATTTAACAACTTCTGTTGCCATTGCTGATTGACTGCTAAATCTTTTTTGGTGAGCTACTTGAAAACAGGCTGTTTTTAGTCACTTTTACACTTCCAGTTTTTTCCCTCGCATCTGCACTCGACACATAGTTGATGATAAATTAGTGCCAGGAAAGAATGCACCAGAGAGGCAGCTCTGTGAAGAAAATCTCAGCATGGAGGGTTGGGCTCTTAGTGGAGGGATTCCTCACATCTCCATCAACTTGCTGACTAGGATGGCAAACTTCAGGATAGAGAAGGATTATTAGAGTCAGATAGACACAGTGAACGTTTATAAACGCAAGCAACATGGCTTAATGAGGGAATTGCTAAAAAAAAAAAGATGTGATTTAATTCATTTCTGAATGAGCTTGAAATATTTTCAATGAGATAATCAAATTTGTATGAATGGCTGCAGTTTTCACTTATTACACTTATGGCTCCGTGGGTGGATGCACACGCAAACACACACACGCACATGCCCACGTGCATGAAAGTCAGAGCACAATTATCGTGGGAAATGGTTTCCTCTTTCCATCATGTGTGTTTCTGGGACCAAACTCAGGTTTTCAGGCTTGGCAGCAAGCACCTTTTCTCCTGAGATATCTCCTGAGATATCTCCCTCGCCAAATGATTATAATTTTAACTGATCAACTTGATTAAATTCATATATTTAAATTCATTGTCTTGCTTTTTGTATGATATTATTGTTATTGGAGAACTTTAATTAAAGTGCTACTTAGAGCTAAAGTCCTTTTTTTAAAAAAAAAAATGTGTTCAAAATGCAAGTTCAACAAGATGAAAAGTAATTGACAATGAACACTCAAAGCGGGTAATTAGGAAGAAATGATTCAGCATAAGTCATGGCAGCATTAGTCAGGGGATCGTGGGAAAGGATATGGAATAACAACGAGACGAAATGCAACAAAACCAAACGATAAAGGAGGAAGGACGATATACTGATTTCCTTAATTTATTTATTGGGATGTGTGTACCTGTGTATCTGTGTGTGTTTCTGTGTGAGTATCTGTGTGTGCATGTGGGCACACGTGTGGAAGAGAAGAAGGGGGCACACACCATAGCACACCTGTGGAGGTCAGAGGACAACTTTCTGGTTGGTTCTCTTCTCCTGTGGGTTCCAGGAATCAAACTCATGTCAGTCTTACATACAAAGTGGTTTTACCCACTGAGTATCTCACTCTAGCCAGTTAACTTTGAGCTCAACTCAAGTACCAGGTCTTCAGCAGAATCTCCCCTAACTGGAGTACACGGAGCAATAATCCTACCGCCCCGCTATCCTGTCCTCTCTCCTGGGCACTTCATAGTTTTATCTTCTTCACAATACTTATTGCTACTTGAGGACATTTCTTTGAATGATTAACTTGTTGCCCCTCTTCAACTAACCACTTAATGAAACTGATCCTCAAAGGAGCAACACAGTGTCCTCGACAGGACCTAGTAGGTGGCAGGTACACAAAATTATGTCTCAGCTGCCTGATAGACAAGTGCATCAATAGAAGCAAAGAATACAATGTAAAGGAATATAGTCTTGCTTTCTGAGACATGGTCTCACTGTGTAGTCCAGGCTAGCCTTCAACTTGGATTTCTCTTGCCTCTGTGCCTGAGAGCTGGGATTGCAGGCATGTGACGTCATGCTCAGACGAAAGCAATATCCTTCGTAAAATATAAACATCTTAAAATTTCTACCTACAATATAGTCAGGTTTACTTCTTTGGAATTTGGTTTTCTCATTTTTAAAATTAAGCCAAGGGTTTTGAGAATCATATTAAACTACTCTTCTTAAGGAATATGCAAAGTCTTGCACAAGGGAGTATCACTCTACTCTACGACTTGGAAAAATGACTCAGGAGCTAAGAGTGCACTGCTCTTGCAGAAGAATAGACTAGTTCCCAATACTCATATCAGGCAGCTCACTTATTGTAACTTTAGTTCCAGGAGATCTGATGTCCTCTACTGGCCTGCAAGGGTGATGTACTCATGTGTGCACACCCACCTACACTTAATTAAAAAATACCCCCCCCTCCAGGGTCTTATTATATAGCTCTGGCTGTCCTAGAACTTGCTATGTAGACCAGGGTGACCTTGAATTCAGAGAAACCCACCTGCCTCTGCCTCCCAAGTACTGAGATTAATAGTATGCACCACTATAACTGGCCAATATTTTTTTTTTGAGGAGTGCCTGGGGAATCTTGGAGAGTGTGGACGATAACAACAACCCACTTTTCCACCTATCCATGCACTCAAGTTCCAACGTGTGCTAGGCAGACCTGTAAACATCACAAACAAAAAAACATGGTGAACACAGCTTCTAACTTTAATGATTTGGCAACTAGAGGTCTAGAAAAACGGCTCAGAGGTTAAGAGTATCTATTACTCTTACACGGGATGCCAGTTCAGTTCCCAGCATCCACGTGACCTCGAAGGCTACTTCAAGCATGTGTTATGTGTACATAGACTCAGGCATACATGCTACACATAAAAACATGTTCTTAACAAATGCCGTTATTATATAAATAACACAGACACCTAAAGCCCCAAGTACAAGGTCAGCCATCATAACAGCATGAAAAGGCGTAAATAAAGTGTTTCAGAAATGCAGAGAGAGTGCAGAATAGGGACCAAGTGGAATTATACACATGTATGCAAATACCACAGTGAACCCATTACTGCAGATGCCAACTAGGAGGACTAATACAAATAACAAAATCCAAAAGCAACAACCAAAGAAAAAATCAAAAACAAAAAAAAAATTTAAAAACCAATAAACTAGAGGAACAAATCTGTCCTGGCTTAGAAAGCAGGGATGCTTTGGCGAAGGGATCCATACCTGAATCGGACTGAATACTCCATGTCTATGGAAGGGAAGTGGCATGTGAACCAGGCTTCCTATAACTAGAAACTCCCTGCAGGTATGGAAGGGAAACTTGAAAGACTCAGGGCAAAGCAGACATTTTCCTGGGCGAAGGACAGAGGAAGAATTGGTGACAAGAATGTCACAACAAATGTGGAATTGCCATGGCCTTGAGTAAAAGGCCAGAGAGTAGGGCCATCGTTGGTGGTATATGTTTTGAATCTTAGCACTTGGGAGAAAGAGGTAGGCAGAGCTCTGTGAGTTCGAGTCCAGCCTGCTGTACATGGTGAGCTCTAGGCAAATCAGTATTATTAAAGGCACCTTTTGAGGGTCATTTTAAAGAAAGGGTAGACTAGAAACTGGGAGAGAAAGAGCCTGTTGTTTCAGTGACTCAGGCAAGAGCTAATGAGGGGGTTGGAGTTGGCCAGTGAGAGAAGATAGGAAGAGGTAGTGGGAGAGCCGCCATGCTGGCAGGCTGTGAAAATGAACTGTTAAAGCAAGAGACAAAAATACATAATACCAAGTTTTAGCAAAGTTTGAAAATTGGTTCACTTTCTAAACATAAAGCTTACAATCTTTTATATCCTGGGTAGAAAAATGGTTTTTCCTTTTCCTTTACCCTTATTTCTTGTGTGTGTGTGTGTGTGTGTGTGTGTGTGTGTGTGTGTATGAATGTGTGTGTATGTGTGTATATGTGTGTGTGTATATATACATATATATATATATATACATATATACGTATATATACATATATATATATATATATATATATATATAGAGAGAGAGAGAGAGAGAGAGAGAGAGAGAGAGAGAGGAGAGAACATAGGTTTAGATTTATATATTATATTTACTGGTAAGTCTTCCTACAATTACCCACCACTTGCAAGCATCTGTACCATTTTGTATAGTGAATATTGACCACGTGGCATTTGATAGACAGCTATTCAAGCCATAGCCTGTTTAAATGAAATCTGTATTTCTAAAATTATCCTACACTTTTTGTTCAGTTTTTAACTTCCTCCCCTACCCCTGCCCAGTAAGCCTCTTTTCAGAGTTTATTTTTACTTCCTGCTACTTTGGCTTGCTACTTTAGATAGCTTGTTTCAACATTCTGGGAGACATAAAGGAATTGTTCTTCTGAAAAACATCGAACTGTGAGGCCCAAACCATTCTGTTAAAATAATCTGCCGGAGCTGCCTGAAGCTGGGGTTATAAATATTTATCCCCCTTCATATCTGATTCAACTCTTGGTGGTCTACATTCAGAGCACTCTCAAGTCTCAACCATCTCACTTCTCCAAGGGCCTGAGTGCGACCCAGAAAGCCTCTCCCTGACAAACTAGGTTTCTTCCATGTGCCAGCCAGTGTCTCCTTTTAAGCTCCAAACTGACTTCACGACCCTTCTGTTCATATTTAATTGCTCCCTAGTCACTCAGGATGGAGCATCAAAAGTCTTCCATGGCCCACAAGCCCCATAGAGGAAGGCTACCGTTATCCTAGTGCTACTTCCTCTTGGTCTCCGTCAGACTCGTGCTCACTCCGGAGATATCTTGGCATCACTTCTCACCAACGTGATCTCTGTTTTCTCTGGTGGGAGACTCCTTCTCAGTGGGTCACCCAGCTGACCTAAAGTTCCTCTTTGGTCCACCTTTCCTCAGATCTAACCTGCGTGGGACCCATTCTGATCATCCATGCTTCCTAGCGGGTACCACAGCCCACTCTCTAGCTCCCACTCCCCCAGACTCCTCGTTCATCCTCTACTTCTGCCTGCCACAGTAGATCATCCACCTATGGCGGTCACTGGCATCAATCTCTTTGAACAGGACGTTTCATCCCACAGAGAATGTGAACCATTCATTGATGGATCCCAAGGTCTAAGAAGGGGATTGGTTCATAACTTAAATCAATCAGCATCTCAGGGCAGGTTATCAGGCAGTGCCTTTAAAATTAGACTTGGAAGAAGAAAATACATGGTGAAAGCTTTAGCGGTAATAATAGCTCTTAGAACACTTAATGACTTAGGACACTGGGAAACGTGAAATGAAACGTGGGTTTCTTTTATACTCTTTGAGGAATTGAAGAAATTTAAATAATGAGATCCACAAGTTATCTTTCAAAATGAAATATAATGAACCTCCGTCTATTTTTAAGCCTTTTAAATAAGCCTGGGGGGAGGAGAACTATCATTTCTTTAAGAATCAGGTC
Source organism: Arvicanthis niloticus (assembly GCF_011762505.2). Classification (NCBI taxonomy): domain Eukaryota; kingdom Metazoa; phylum Chordata; class Mammalia; order Rodentia; family Muridae; genus Arvicanthis; species Arvicanthis niloticus. Next base: position 13,263,215 of record NC_133436.1, on the reverse strand, counting down.
ATGTTGTGGCTGGTAACATTGTTCCCTGAACAAGGCACTTGCCATTCAAGCTTAAGGGTATAATTCAGAAATCTGGCTCCCACATAAAATGTTTGCATGGTGGCAAGCAAGCATATATAACACTGGTACCGGGAGACTCACTGGATCTTCCTGGCTAGCCAGCCTAGGTTCTCATGTGGAATCCCAAGGTTGGTTCCTGAAGAATGACACTTGGGGTTAACCTTAGTGTTCATATGCACGTGCCCCACACATAGAAACACGAAGCAGAGAGTGGATCCCCTCCCACTGCCATTCCTGTGAGGCCTTTTCAGTTGGAAAGAATAGAATCTAAAACTCTTCCTCTCTCCCTTGAGCTCCTAGAATGCACTGTGTTCCCTTGTGGAATTCAGCCCATTGAGATTCCCCACTAGGACCCGAAGTCCAAACCCTCAGGTACTGAAAATTAGAATGATCTTTACTTTCTAGGGGTAGGAAAAGCTAGACACTGAATTAATTATTCCAAACCTTGAAAGTTTTTGAGACAACTTTCCAGAATAATATCATTTTATTATGTTCAGTTCAGCTTCGTGAAATAAAAAGTCACTGCCCAACTGTTAAAAAATAATACGTGGAAAAATTTTTATCAACCCCCTGCATTTCTATATCTGATCATGGCTAGCCTGTATCATCCTGAGTGAAACAATAACTTGATTTATGCCCTGGATGAAAGTTAGCCAGATTTTTCTTTTGCTTTCAATTCATTTGTTTAAATAGAAAGCCCAGTTTTATTTTAAACCAAGTGCCTTATATGTCTGGGTTTTTTTTTTTTTTTTTTTTTTAGAAACAAGAGAAAACAAAAACAAAATCTGCCTGGGAAATCTGTGAGCAGAAGGTACGTTCTCTGTTACTAGGGGGGAAACATCTAACTATTCAACATTTGTCCTAGTTTTCTTTTGGTTGCTGCAATAAACAACATGACCAATGACAACTTGGGCACAGTTTGCTTGGTTGGCTAGTCAATCCATCATCAAGAGATGCCAAAGAAGAAACTCAAGGCAGAAACCAAAGCAGAGGCCACAAAGAAACACTGGATTTGCTCTCTGTGTCTTGCTCAGCGTACTTTCTTATACCACCTAGACTAGCTATCAGCCTAGGGATGGTACCACCCACAGTGGACTGAACCGGCTCCTAACCAACAAAATGCCCCCACAGAATTGCCTGCAAGCAACCTGATATATGTATTTTCTTAGATGGAGATTCTCTTCTCAGATAACAGTAGCTTGTATTAAGTTGATAGAACACTAACAAAGACAACATTTGGCTGACAATTTTTATCATCTGTTACTTTAGAAAATACCTATCAAAAGACTTACAACCTCTTAGGAAACAACATTTAAGGGCTGGGTAGGCAGTTCAGTTGGTAGTGTGCTTGTCCTGGGTTCACTCCCTAGCACTACACAAAAAAACAAGTCTGGTGGTGCACATCTGCAGTTACAGTAATCAACATTAGGGGGTGGGGGGTGGACAGAGACAAAAAGTTTCAAATCATGGTTGGCAATACAGAAAGTTAAAGGTCAGCTTGAGTCACTTGAGACACTGCCTCAAAAAAGACGGGCAAACACATTTGATTAATGAATTGGGGGGGGGGGGAGTAGAGACTCTTCTAAGTCTGTTAACCTAACTTTTAGGTCTCATAAGTTTCTCATGTTTAAATGTGCCGTGCTGGACTTTACACCTATGGAAGGGCAAGCGTCGTGGTGTAGTTCCAAAAAGGTTTCCTCTGTCAGGAAACCAAAACAGTAAGATCAACTTCCTTATAACCTTGGGAAGCAATTCAAAACCAGAAATAAAACAAACAAACAAACAAAAACAGACACTAGATCCAATATAAGTGATGAATAAATCTGACACATTAAAACCCATGGCCAGTCATTTATTAAAAGAAGCCATGGAAGTATTTAAATAATAAGTGAGAACAGCTCCCTTTTAGCTGACAAGCACACATGACAAATACATGTTATTTCCAACACGGAGAGTCACAAACTGGAGAATACCATCACCGAGAATGAGGAAGAGGAAGAAGAGGCCAAAAACTAAAAAACATCTAACAGACACCAAGAGAAAATACAAATGGCTCTAACCATGGGAAGGGGTTTGGCCTCACTAGTAATCAGTAACAAGCAAGTAAAACACTGGTGTTTCTCAAGGTTGAGGATTAAATGATCCTGTAAAGCTATAAATTTGCCTAGTGGTATAGGTCAGATGTAAAGCACATGTTAGCATGCAGGAGGTCCTGAGTTCAACCAATTAACCCAAAACAATAATATTACTAGTGACCTATTAATTAATTTTTTAAAATCTATATACCCAACGACCCCTGTAGAGAATCTGCATCCATACATCCAAACACGAAGTAACTCTCCAAAGCCTTGGCATCCAAGAAGACCTGAACTTCCAACGCACTTTGAACTGTTCTTTGGAAAACCACGTGCCAGACCACATGCAACCTCACTGAGCTGAGCCCAGCTGACATCTCAGCTTGCTGATTGTTTTGCTTTTCATGCTCTGTATTTAATATCACTTTAAAGTTCATCTCTTGCATCGTTGTATCACAGGCACCTGGGCAATGCACTTGACATTCCTTCTGAGAATAAGTAGGGTATAATTAATACACAGTGCCAAGTGAGTCTCTGCAGGCGTTGGCCTGCCACTCAAAGCCCTTTGCATCTCCATGCGTCTACTGAGTGTGATCCGGTCCATCTGTGGGTTATTAACAAGATTGTCATCCCCGTGGGTTGCTATGGAGAAGGCTTAGTCTAAGTCAGCGCCCTGAGTCAGCAGCCTGACTTGCTCTTTGGAAGGCACCTTAACTTTGTCCATCCTAAAAAATGTATTAGCCAAGGTAAGTAATCTGTGTATAACTGGAAGGAGGGACGTCCACACAAAGGATTAGTGACCAACAGACTACTCACATCTACACGTTCCACAGGAGAGGATGTTGCGGAAGCGTGCGGAGGGGGTGGTGTCTCCGCGGCTGTTTCAGGATCTTCCTGCTCACTCTCACTGTAACATTCTAAAACCGGAAGAAAGATGCTTCAGGTTCCAGGGCTCCCAGCATTTATTCCATAATGAATTAGCAAAGGTTTTTTTTTTTTTTTTCCCTCCATCTGCCTATTGCAATGTCAATCTAATTCAAAAGGCAAGCATCCGAAAAGGGGAAAAAAATATAAAAGAAGTAGAAAGCAAGAACTCTATGGCACTACCTTGTTGAAAAGAAATTCAAGGGCTGGGAGAAGCAAGTGGTCCCCATGGTGGCTTCTGCAGCTAGAGAGCACCCAGCGTGCAAGATGGGGTCAGGGGGCTATTATAACTCAGAAAAAAACTTTTAAAATACCTTTAAAATGTGTGAGTCATTTTAACCCAGTCAGCGATGAAGATGGGAATCAGAAGGAACCTTGGGAGCTGAGTCTGACTGATAACTCACTCATGGCTGGTACCCAAACAGCAAAAGGAGGGACTTGCCTAAGTATAGTGCTGCACCATAAAAATGGAGATTCCCTAGACTGATGCTGAAAGATGAAGCTTTAGAGCTTTAGAGACAATATCACACAAGGTCTTTAAAGGCCAGAGTAGAGTAAGAACGCTACACTGCTATGCCTGCGGACTGGAGACTAGCGTAACTGTCCTCTAAGACCACCACCCAGCAGCCGATGGAAACAGATACAAGACCCACAGCCAAACATTAGACAGAGATTGGGAGTCTTTTGGAAGGAGTTAGGGGAAGAAAGGAGATCAGGTCTCCACAGAAAGACCAATAGAGTCAACTAACCTGGACCCTGGGGGTGGGGGGCTCCACTGAACCACCAACCAAAGAACAAGCATGGGCTGGACCTAGCCCCTCCCCCTCCTTGCACATACATAGCAGATGTACAGCTTAGTCTTCATGTGGGTCCCCCAACAACTGGAGGAGGTGCTGTACCTGAATCTGTTGCCTGCCTGTTGCCTTCCTTTAACTGGGCCACCTTGTCTGGCCTCAGTGGGAGAGGATGTACCTAGTCTGGCAGTGACTTGATGAGCCAGTGTAGGGTGATACCCAGGGGGGGACTCCCTTTTCTCAGAGGAGGAGAGGGGATATGGGGAAGGGGGTGTTTGAGGGGGCATCAGGAGGAGGGGGCTGCAACTGGGATGTAAAGTTGGTTAATTAATTAATTAATCAAACAGAGTCTTCTATACAGGTCTGTCTCCCCCAGTTGATAACAATGGAAGGTTACCTCATAGAAAAGAGGACCAACAAGTTAGATGGCAATTGCACAGGATTGTAATGAACTTCGCTTATTGGTTCAAATTTACCACATTTTCATTTCCAAATTCAAGATTTTGTAACTAAGCATACAAATTTTTCCTTACAGTCACTGAGTGTCCCATAATGTAAGCATTTCAGACACCAGAATCTGTCGGCGGCCCTGGCACCTGCAGCCTCTATTCCCCACACTAATGGCTAAATAATGTTATGAAGATGTATGCGCCTGTGGCTTGTGCAGCCCCAAAAGGAACAGAGTGGAGGGGAGGGGAGGGGGGATGGTGTGTCTCTCAGGCTGATCTTCAAGTTCAGAGAACGATTTCAAGGTAGCTAATGTCAACACCCAGCTGGTGGAAAGGTTAAATTGTCGTAGGATATGGTGGGATGAGATGTATCTGACGAGACGGTGACACACGCAGGCCCATGAGTAAGAACTCCATAAGGAGGGCACTACACATTTGCATTGGCAGGTGCTGGAGTAGCAGTAAAGCCTGCAGCTGCTCAAGTGTGGGTGAAGTGTGAAGTCACTCCGAGCAGGCATGGGAAACCAGGCTCCATGGTGAGGCTGTGTGAAGATGGTTTTCTGTCCCTCTGAGATCATTTCAAATGCCAGACTCTTTCCCCCGGTATGTGCCTATACATAGAACGAGTTGTCTCTTCCTTCACCCTGATTCATTCTAGCCTAATATTCTTGCCAAAATTTCAGAAATATAAAAATAGAATATACCTTCATCCTTTGCGGTGGGTTCCTGGTGGGTCACGGCAAATCCAAGTTTGTTTAGCCACCTAAGATTCAAATGGAAAGTAAATGTTTGAACAGTCAGCTGGACCCCTGATCCACTCCCCTTAGACCCTGAACCTGCTTCCTGTATCATATTTTGCATAAAATTCAGTCCTATTTCTACACTGAGTATTTCCTAAAGCATCATGAGTTTGAGACACGGAGACCTAAGATTTCTGGTTTCACAATACTGGGCTTTCCAAGGGTCTACATTATAAAAGAAGTGGGGTGAGACATTATCCAGTGGTTAAAGAAGAAAGCTAAGAAAGGTATTCTAATACATGAACAAATATGTCTTCCTTAGTAATTATGTATTTTAAGCCTTTGTATTTCAAGCTACTGGTCATCCAGTTCAGCCACTTGACCATCAAAGCTGTATCTCTTTAATTTTTTCAAATTTATTGTCATTATACATGTGCATTATACATGTGGAAGCCAGGAGACAACTTTCGGGACTCAGGTCTCTCATTGTCCCTGTAAGTGGTTTCCAGGTGTTAAACTCGGGGAATGGGGTTTGCCTGGGAAGCTGTTTTCCCCACAGAGCAGTTCCGGCCATCTGTCATTTAAATAATGTCAATTGATTTCAGAAAAAAAAATATCCATAACATTCATTCTTAAGTCAGAAAAACTTTTACATTGCTCAGAAGACAATCTGACTAGAACACAGAAGAGATCACTAAAGGGTGGGAATGTTTACGTTCTAAACTCTTCCTGGGAGGTAAAACTTGGCAATGTATTGATTTATTTCCTATTGATTTATGTATTGATTTATGTATTGATTTATTTCCTATTGCAATAAGTCTAGATAAATCTTAACAAACTCAAAGTCTGTTTTTAATTCTAGGCCATTGCTATGCCTCCTCAAGATTTCAGTTAGGAACATATTATAAAAATAAAAATACTTTAAAAATTAAGAAACAAAGCATGCCTGTTTCATATATTCCTATTTACACAATCTAATATTTGAAGGGGAAATGTCCTTTGGGTACAGTAGCTGCCTAGGGGACCATTTCCCAAGTGTTTCTGGTTTTCTGTTTGTGTTTTCAAATAGACTGTATTTCATATTCCTGGGTTTGTTTTTTTTTTTTTTTTTTTTTTTGAGAAACCAGCACGTTCAATGATGACTTAAGTTAATATCAAAATAATAGCAATGGTTCTACATATTTGTTGACTCTTTACACTTTTCTTTCAGTCCTGTTCTGCATCATGATACTCAGCTTGCTGCACTGGCACCAAGGCACAAACACCACACTGTCCCAAATCTACAGCTGTCAACTTCTCAGAAATTCCTACCCAATCTTCAACCTTGCTATACTCATTATTTAAATATATGCTATATATTTATTATATATTACATGCTATATATTATATATAATATAGTATATTATATATTATATACAATATATATTACATGTTTATTATATATTATATATTATATATTATATGTTATATATTGTATATTACATATCACATGTTATATATGATATGTAATATATGATATATGTTATACATTTATTATGTATTACATATTATACATTATGTAACATATATCATATTATTATATATTATATGATATATGTTATACATTATATGTTATGTTATATATAACTATATATTTTAAATTTTTGTATTAGACAAGATGAGAATCTCTACAAGATGGGTAATGAGCCCAGTGTCCTTAAAGATGTTCACTTTAGTTCCACAATAGACTCAAGTTCTCTAACAGCCACTAGGTTGGACCAACACTAAGGCACAGACCATGCTGTAGGTAGGCAAGAATGTTTATCTAGTCACTAAATGATAACAGATAAGATAAAAGAACAGGGTCAGAGCACACAAGGGCTATTGAAGATGTGTGGAAATGTCTCCACTTTGGATCACACACACTGCTCATTTGAATACTGTATAACCTAGATATGGGGAGGTATTTTTCACTGAAGAACCAGCGGGCATTGGAAATGCTATTTGTGTCTAAGAAAAGAATGGAAAATAAAAATCTGAATCAATTGTTGAGCTAAACATGAAAATAGAGATAGTTTTGAGCAGGCACCTTGATGATATCGTTCAAATTTTAAATATGTACCTTCTTTGCCTAGTAATTCTGTGAATATCTGTTTGGACAGGAAAAAAAGCACACATTTATGTAGAAAAATATAAGGCTTATAACAGTAGAAAGAAAAAAAGCCCTGTGCTAATTGTTAATTGTTGAAGTTTGGTCTTTTGCTACATATTGTAAGCTAAATACTGGTCCCCAAGATCTGGTTGCCTCGGGGGTAAAGATATCCTCATGTACACTGAGTGATGCTATGTAATCTTGCTACTTAATTTTAAACTATTGGTTGAATAAATATGCCTTCAGTCTGTATCTAGGCAGAAGAGAGGTAGGCAGGGCTTTGGTTCCTAGGCTTGGGGTCTGGTAGGAAGGGGGAATTGGAGAGAGAAGAAGATGCTATGGAGTAAGGGATTGGAAGAATTGGCCTTGAGGGCTGGCCAGTCAGAGTAAGAGCAGCCCAGGTGGAACATGGCAAGTTACATCTTAGAGTTATTTACAGGAAAGTAGACAAAATAGCCATAGAGGGTTGATATCTGCCTAACTCTAAATGCTGATAAAAGCTTATTACAAATTTAAAAGCTTTGAATCTTTTATCTGGGAATTGAATGATCAAAGACAGGGTAGAAACTCCCCCAACTAATATTAATTATTACTATAACAGTTAATAATTATCCATTAATAAGAAACTGGTAAATAATGATCTGGATTATATGAATACTGTGTTATAATGAAGCTAATAAAGATATTCATAAAGGGACTTGTAATGATTCAGAAAAAGCTATTATGAACAAACTGTTAATAGGAAAAAAGTACAGGGCCATATGTTTGGCCTGCCCTAATTTTCTATAAAACTGAAGCATTCACACCTTTGCATGAACTGGTGCACACAGTGTGAAGAGGGAAAAGCATCAGACTGTCAAATGTGGATCACCCACAGGAAGAAGCTGAATGGAAGGCGGGAAGAGTCAAAAAGCCCGTGTGTTTCTATTTCTGTGTCATTTGTTTTTTACAAGATGTTTTATGTATTTCCTAACAAACATTTAAGATTATAGAGTAGGAGACTTGGGAGATGATTTTTTGGATAAAGTCTTTGCCACATAAGCATGGCATTTAGATTCCCAGTAAGAGGTAAGCAGTGGCATTAGTCGATATCCTCAACACTGGGGTAGGTGGGCAGAGACAGGTAGATCCATGATGGGGCTTACTGGCTACACAGTTCACCCAAAGTGATGAAGTCCGTGTTCAGTAAGAAATAATGTCTTACAAAGTAAGGTATAGTTAACAGAGAAGGCACCCAGGGTTGACCACCATCCTCCACACTTACACACACAAACATACATGGACATGCACGCATATGTGCACACATATGAACATGTGTGCTACACAAAAGTTTAAGGCATATGTTCTAAATCAGATAAAATACACTATATTTCATGGTTCACTTTAAGAAGACCAACAGTTTAAAGTTTATACCCACCAAAAGTTGTAGTTAGCCAAAGAGTTGAATGACTGAAATCTGAAATCACTGCCCATCCTCCCCACACTTCTTCCCTGCCCACCAACTCATTTCTAGCTGCATTAGTGACTAGTTTAAACAGGCTACATCAAGAGAAAAGGAAGAGTTTCAAGTGTCATTAAAAATAAATCTCTGAACCGGGCAGTGGTGGCACAGGCCTTTAATCCCAGCACTTGGGAGGCAGAGGCAGGCGGATTTCTGAGTTTGAGGCCAACCTGGTCTACAGAGTGAGTTCCAGGACAGCCAGAACTACACAGAGAAACCCTGTCTCGAAAAAAGAAAGAAAGAAAGGAAGGAAGGAAGGAAGGAAGGAAGGAAGGAAGGAAGAAAGAAAGAAAGAAAGAAAGAAAGAAAGAAAGAAAGAAAGAAAGAAAGAAAGAAAGAAATCTATCTATCTATCTATCTATCTCTAGGTATCATCTACATAATCTTGTAGGGAAAGGACAAACCTATTGATCCTTGTTGGCTATTGGAAGTATTGCATTAAAAATAACAAAACCCAGTAATGGCTGTGATGATTAGCTTCATAAAGTTGACACAAGCTGGAATCATCAGGGCAGAACATCTCATTGAGGGCATTGCCTACATCAGGTTGGGCTTGTCTCTGGGGCATTGTCTTCATTGTTATTGATGTAGAAACACCCATCATAGTGAAAAGCGCCATTCCCCTGGCTCTAGTCCTGAACTGTATAAGAATGAAGAACACTAGCTAAGCACAAGCAAGGATCCAGGCACTTATTCTCTCTGCTCTTGACTGCAGATATGATGCTTGGAGTTCCTTCTACTACAATAACAGACTGTAACCTAGAATTTTAAGCGTAATAAACCTTTTCTTCCCTACACTGCTTTTTGTCAGCATCTTTTAGGATGAAGTAGAAGTGAAACTGAGACAACAGATTTTCAGATATAAGAAATCATCATGCATCCAGGCGCAGATGAAATGGACTGTGTCATCATGAGTAGCGAAGTGAGCAATTTAAGGACTATGATTAAAATTATCCTTTAAAGTATAAAGATAACTGGAGATGTTCAAAATGAGGGCCCAGGATACAAGAAATTCAAATTTCAACTTAAGTCTTGTTCATTAGTTAGGAAACGATACATTACACAGACTGGCAGTAAGATTTGACCTTGATTGTGGTTGACAGGTATTGAACTACTAGCCTATGAGATAAAGGTATCTATCTATCAATAAAATGCACAGGAGACCTGCCAGTAAGTAGCAATCTATGAATGGGGCGGAGAGCCTGAAGATAAAGAGTAAAGATGGAAACAAAAGCTGAGCCAGTGGGAAACAAGAACAGGGAGTAAGTAACCTTGATGTGTGACTTAAAGTGCCTGAAACACAATGGATCCCAATAATCTCCTAAGAGTCTAACCTTCTCTTGAGAGGAACTGTATTCTGCTGTGTAGGAGTCACTCACCAGGCAACAAAGCCCTCCAAAGGACTATTTCTCTGGGATGTTCTCTCTCACCACACCCTCGTTGAGAAGATGAAAACTACTTTGAAAAGATTAGCCCCAGGATGGGTGGGAAAGATGCTAACAGGTAAAACGGAAGATACACAAAGCTCAAGATGCTGTTAAAGGGACTATCAGGAGGGGATGGTGGGTAGCCATGTCTCCCTGCTGCCACAGACCAGAGCCATCCCTGTGGACCTCCCCGGTGACTCAGCTGCAGACTAGCATTCACCATGTCTGTGTTCTAAGTAAGTACTTTTAAAGCAGGAGCATTACCCTCCTCTGGATGCTTGCAGACTGTGTCATCGAAAATCAGCTGGATTGAGTCACAGTGCCAAACAGGGATGAGTGTTGATGAGTGTTGACCTTTGAGGGGTATAAGCCCTTTTTTTGATGTGTCTCCTCTCTCTCTCTCTCTCTCTCTCTCTCTCTCTCTCTCTCTCTCTCTCTCTCCTCTCTCTGTCATGCTCGATAAACACAAGGGTAGAGCTACAACCAGAAAGAGTGTAGAAACAGACACTCTTCTTGTCTGTTGTATTAAAGATATATTTGAAGGACATAGCTGTCAGTTCCTTCCCCAATAGCTAACCATGGTTTCCCAGGTTCCTATGAGCTTTTTGCCCTCATCTGAAGTGAGGTGAGGGTAAGCTAAGTGGTTATTATAAATGAGAAGCCCCCCCCTACCCCCCAGCTAGGCAGTGCTGCAGAAGAGGTGACCTGAAGCAGGGGTGGGAGATGTGTCATGATAGGTAGCACCTATTTTATTTTGCTTTCTAAAACAAGAAGGCAACGAAGGATTGTGTATGAAAGATAAACAAGGACATTACCATGTTCAAATAGAAAGCCGAGTTTCAGTATAAACTCTATGAATAGAGGGATTATGGAGGTGGAGGGTGTCAAGTATTATCACCCAGCATTTTTGGCACTGGAGCATACCATAGAAGCTACATAAACTACCTTATTATATGATAGTCTTAAAGACACCAAGAATAGGCCTTTTAGGCTAGTAGGATATCCTCGATGTCTCGAGGCAGCTTCATGTGACCCTGGTTCTAAGACTCCTTCAGGTCCTTCTTGGAATGTGAATTTTCATCTTATGGTCTCTGTCCAGCTGCTCTCTCCGCTCACTGGCTCCTTTAGAAGAATTTCACAGCTACTTCCTAAAACAGCCATTTGGATAAGTGTGCTTCCCCCACAAAGGGCTACAAATGCTAGAGAAGAAAGCAAGATGGTCTTATAATTGCTAAAGAAAGTAACTAACAGAATAAGATTAAGTAACAGAAATAAATTAGACAGCAACTGGTGTGATAATTGGCTTAAAACTCTAATGTCAGACCGAAGTGAGTTCACCCTCTTAGGGATGAGGCACACCAGTTTCATCTACTTACACATTCATTTCCTGCAAATTCTCTGCTGCAAAGTAGAAGGTTTTGATCTGTGGGTGATTGATCTTAAATGCACTAGAAAAAAGAAAGCACACATGCGTTAGTGTTTTTAAAGTAATTGTTATATTAAATACCTATTATATAGTCCTGACTTCACTTAGTAAAGTGGGAGTCAATTTATCATGTCAGGGCTACATTTTAGCCACTCAAGAGTTTCCACTTAATTGTAAGTCTCTCTCTCTCTCTCTCTCTCTCTCTCTCTCTCTCTCTCTCTCTCTCTCTCTGTGTGTGTGTGTGTGTGTCTGTGTGTGTGTCTGTGTATCTGTGTGTTTCTTTTTTCACCTGCTATTTAACAGAATAGAAGCAATTAAATTCAAGAGCCCCTGAGTTGTCACTTAACACTATTTGAATCTACTCATTCTAGCAAGATATTATTTACATTCAACCAAATATACAGCAGCATTTTATTTATAGGAAAACAGTCAGGTATGCAACTTCCATGTCCCCATGACTCCAGAAGCCATAGATGAGGGAATCTGTATTGGTAAAGGAAAAGTGTGAGCTAGGTATTAGTTAAATGAAATTTATGACCCAGAGGGTCATAAATTTATCACACCAGAAGGTCTACAGAGCAGGACAGGGTTTTGGGTCTTGGGAATTGCTTGTTTGTTTGTTTGTTTGTTTAGTGACCAATTAAAAAAATCAAGAATATCAACACAACCAATACAGAGCAAAATACAGCTGCTGCATCCATATAACGAAGAATAAAAGCTAACACTGGATCCTAAGACAACAACTCATTGCTGATCTGTGAAGAAATGTCCCTTACCAATAATATGGGACAAGATATTGAAGAAAGAAGAGAGAGATGAGAGAAGATACAAAAGTAAGTCACAGTTGGGTGCTCTCTTGAAATGATCATGAGACCAGAGTGTATATGCAGCTTTTCAGGCAGTTCTGAGCTGTTTCCAGACACTATAGGCTCAGTGCTTGTAAGCAGAACAAAAAGCATGATCTGGCACCTCCTTCATTTCCATCCTTGCTCACACTTCATCTACAGCAGGGTGCAATCCCAAACTAAACACATCAGATCACTGAATGGCAAGGCTGGTCGTCATAATACCATGAGCCAAGATGATCTGCTCTTGCTGTAGGGTCTGCACCTCTGTCTGATGACCCCTGCTTAGCTATTTGTTATTTACAAGGTCAAAACCTTGACATCAATTCCCTTGCCTTTGGAATTGGGTGAGTTAAAACCCATTCATCCCCCCAGGTCGACATATCAGAAAATGAGAAGTAAAACATTTCGATGTAGACTTTCTATAAGCATACGCTTAAACAGTTCCGACTCACAATGCCCAAAATGCCCGAACATTTGAGTTCCACCTGCACCCTACTTACAAATCACCCCATTGCTAACTGAACTTTGAAAATAGCTACAATCCTGGACCAGGGCTTTGTGGGGGCAAGGGAAGTACAACTCACTTTTTTTTCTTGCATTCAGAGGCTCTTTCCACTGTGAAATCTGACAGGTTGACAAATCCATCAGCTTTCTCTGCCTGAAACACATACCACACACTAATAAACGCTGAGATCCTAGCCTTTGGCATACTGACAATGAATAGAAAGGATATAAATGAAGTAAAGTAGAATCCACAGGAATGTCCATGAAATAGCCATGGACTTTGATAGTTCATTTATAGGAAAAATTAATATTCTAAAAAAACATAAACAGAATATTCTTATAAGAAATTACATGATACAGCTTAGGAATGGTCAATATACAACAGGCCCTGTCCCTGTCCCTGTCCCTGCCCCACTTCTGTCCTCATGAAACCCACAAAGTTAACCCACCCACGTCCTGCTTCCTGCTGAGCCTAGAGGCAGGCTCAACATCATTTTCCCCCCACAAGTGTGGTAAGCCACAAGCACAGGAGATAACATCTAGTTAGCAGTCCTGAGATGGTGGACAGAACCCAGGCCTTGAGGTTGGTAAACCCACAGATACACATCTCTCTGGCTGTCAGGGTGTCAGCAATCCAGGATAAATGGAACACCTAACAGACACTCAACAGGGATGATCTTTTTCCCCAAGTCTGTAGGCAGTGTCTAATCAGAGCCACAGCTTATGAAACCGTAGTGCCAGGGGCTGATTCTTATAGAAGAAAGTCCCCAGGAAAGAAAGACACTTCGGATGACACAGGAGGCGTGTTGCTTTAAATCAGTAGTTCTCAACCTTCCTAATGCTGGACCCTTTAATACAGTTCCTTATGGTGTGGTGACCCCCAGCCATAAAATTATTTTCATTGCTACTCCATAACTGTAATTTTGAATCTGTATTATATAATAATATAAATATCTGTGTTTTCTGATAGTCTAAGGCAACCCCTGTAAAAGGGTTGTTAGACCGCAAAGGAGACAGGACCCAAAAAACAAAACTCTTCACAGAGAATGCGATCAAGACCCCACCTCTCTATGAACCAGTTGACTTATAATGTATGAACAAAGTTGAGATGGTCTGCAAAGAAGTGGGGTCATTTGTCATAAATGGAGCACTGGTCTCTTTCCATGCTCACTGAGCAGAGAAACACAATGAAAAAATCAAAATGTAAGTGAAGTGGCAGATATTAGGAGATGAATAAAATTTTATTTTGAAGACAGAGTACTAATTTTTAAATCAGCTAGGTAATAAATTTGTCCCAGGGTGACTTTAGTTAACTTTGTCTCTCTGACTCGGTTCCGTATCACTGAGAAATCAACTTATCCTTTCTTTTCAAAAATTAAACTGAAATAGTCAACTCCATTCCTAGCCTCTATCTCCTACAAGACTAGATTTATCCAAGTTTGCAGCTGCATGTTCTCCCTTATGAGAATGAAAACTCTGTACTAGTGAGAACTTCTCTCTTTAAAATATTTATACGCACATCCATATACTGAATGCATGTATGGATATATTGTTTCTTAATAGGCTATTTAGTCACCACATGGTGGCTTCATCAAACTCATCTTTGTAGGAGGAGCTAAGGTGGGAGGAGTAAAAAGAGGAAGAGGAGAAGGAAGAGGAGGAGCTAGGGGAGAGAGGACCTGAGAGAAGGGAACATGGAAGCGAAAGTGCACATGTCTCTAGCAGTCAAAGGTAGTTTGTATACCTAGGTTGGGTATTGGGTTACACCTCTGATTGTGTGGGCATCTTGTTATTGAGCATTACCAAACATATAAAGCCTTTGAATAATTTAAGCATTAGAGTCTCATTTTCTACCGAGCTGAATGGATGGTGGGATGGTCTGGGCTCAGCCCAGCCTTGTGAAGACATCATGGAAGACTGTTAGAGCCATCTCCCACGCTGGCATCTCATGGGTGGCAGGGCCGGTGTTTCTGGCTGGCTGTTTCTAGCTGTGGCATGCACAAGGCCTCTGGCCACTTCCAGCTGCAGAGAGCTTGGCTTCAGGCCGAGGTGCATGGCAGCCTGAGCTAAGCAGAGCCGCCGCCACATAGATAGTCGGCCCATCCAGCGGCCTTAATATCTTTAAATATCTAACTCAACACACCTTAAAAAAGTATTCAGGGAATGTATAATATATGAGTTGATACTTTATATAATATATAATGTTTCCTGTGATTATATGAATAAATATAATTTTGGGAAACCCAGGTCCCATCAATTCCATTGCTAGAAACATATCCAAAACAACCACATTCAGATGCTCAGGTATATATTCACAGTCACAGAAGCACCATTCAGAACTGGCAACAGACTGAAACAAATGAAAAGATCATCAATAAACAAACCGTGATAAATCCACACAGAGAAATATTATATATAGCCATAAACCCCATGAAAGACTGACAGATGCTGCATGGATAAGGCATGAAAATATTGTGTTAAGTGAAAGATTTTAGTCACAAAAGGTCACATATTATTTGATTCGATTTACATAAAGTATTCAGAATAAGAAATACATAATGAAAAAAAAAAAAAAAGCTATATATCCAGGCCCTGGGGAGTAAAGGATTGGGTATAGCTGCTTGAAAAGAGTAGAGTCCTTGTCTTGGAAATATTGTAGGACTAGATAGAGATTGTCATAGAGTATTATGAATGTACTAAATTTCCACTCAAGTACTGACTCCATGGTTGGTCTTCTGTAAAATGGCCATATCCATAAAACATCAATACGATGCTAAAATAGTTTCATAAAAATTCCCATATCTGGTCTTGAGAAAAACAGCCATTTATATTAAGCCTTTGTTGCCACCTCCCCCTAACATATATCTCTATGCAAGTTGTTCTAGATTTTATGAAGCCTCAATACTTTCTTTGCTAAATCCCATCAAAGTCTTCTGTGACCCAAGATGGACTCTAGTGACTATCACCACAGTCCAGTCCTCTCTTGTGCCTCCTGGCTTAGCTTTTCTGATACACAGCACTGCTCTTCACCTTGCCTCTAATTACCCCTCTTCTGAAGCTTCCATGGGGTCTTCTGCTATTTCTCAAGTATCAGAGTTATTGGAGTTCCGTCCATAAACCTATGCCCTCTCCATTCCAGCAACTCTGGAATTCATATCCAAAACCTGTAACTTGAATTAAGATTCCATTCTAGAGCCCCTTGCCTGGCTCTTTTTATAATGGCCTAATATAGGACAACTGAAATATTCCTTTTGGTCTCCATGCACACATATGGGAACATACATGCCACAAACACATGAAAAATAAACGAATATCTTAAGCCATTTGGGAACTAAGATTCCTCTCATGAGGGTGATTTCTTATTTTCTGGAGACTGGTTTACCTGCTGAGAAAAGAGCTGTAGTCAAAGAAGGTGGCCCACACACTGGGATCCTTTTGCATACAAGCACTAAACCTTCTGCCTCTCCATAATACAAGCTGTATGTGGTCCTTGCTGGAAGCTAAGCAGGTCCAGCCTTTAGAATTAGGAACTAAATAAGCATCCCTTTTCTTTATGATCTACCCAGCCTCCGGTATCTTGTTATAAACGATGAACTGAAACAATCTTACCCAGAATTCATGCAGGGAAATACAAATGTGTGCTATGGTTGCAGCTTCCACAGATGGTTTATTCATCTATTTCTATCATGTTGTGCCCTTTCCATCACCGTTAGCATTTTGTTAAGTTACTGAAACTGCCTCCAAAACCAGACCTCCTCTTTCTAATTCTCCTTCAATCCAACACAGCATCCGTATAGCAGCCACAGCAAATCTCCACATCACAAGCATGCTTCAAGTCCCTTCTCTAATTAAAACCCCGCATGGTTCCCAGTTGCTCTTGGATAAAGCCTAAGTGCCTCAGCAGAAAGCCCTTTATGACTGAGCCCTAAGGAATTTCACAATTCCATCTTCTCCAACATCCCTGTCCTCTAGTCAACCAAAAAACAAACTGGAAAATTAAAACAGAGAAAACTATGTTTTTAATGGAGCTAAATTAGAGCTAACACCCAATTTTTGTCATGGCATATGCCTCTAGACAATTTAATTGCAATGCGATAAGCTTATTTTATATGTCGATCACATGTAAATCAACCAACAATGAAACATACAGGGGCTGGAAAGATACTCAGTTGGTAAAGCATATACTTATGCTTGCCACATAAGCACAAGGAATTAGGTTCAACCCCCAAAACACAAATGTAAAAAGCTGACTACAGCAACACACAACTACAACCAAACCCTGGGGAAGCAGACGCTGAAGGATCCCTGGGCCTTGCAAACTAGTGTGTCTATTCTAGTCTGGGAACTTCAGGTTTAGTGAGAGAGCCATATGAAAAGGTAAAGCAGAGAGCAATTGAGACACCCAACATTGACCTTTAATCTCCATATACCTGCGCATGTATGCACACACAAACACACACTAAATAGACAAATAGAATAATAAAAGAATTGTAGACTTTTGGTTTCTTTTTAAACCCAATTGTGTTATATAAACATGTTTATGTTTCAATCCCAGGTGTGAGATACGAAGCGACTTCAGATTGTCCGCGGCAGCAGACTATCTGGCTCATGCATGCCGTGGCAGGGGCATGATTCTGCCAGATGCAGAGAGCTTAATTCTGATACCTCTTGAGAGAGAATAAATGCCAGAGCCCACAGAGGAACCAGAGAGCTCTGAAGAAGGAGGAGGCAAGGCTGTTCCTCCTGCTGATTCCTGCTCACGCTGCTGCTGCTGATGATGATGATGGTCGAGAGAAAAAACATGAGAAGAAGCTAGAGATATCCTAACTAGACAAAGATTGAACTTGCCCCAGGGAACTCAATGCTCCTATTCAGGAGGAAGTGGTTAAAGAGCCATGCGTCCTCATCCCCTCTAACCTTCTTTCTCTCCTGCCCAGTGTTGAGGGGTGGGAAAGGATTAGGGTAGAATGAGGGTTGGAAGGAAGGTAGAGGTATAAAAAGAACCCAAATAAAATAGCTAAAACAAATAATCCTAAAATAAATAAATAAATAAATAAATAAATAAATAAATAAGCCTCTACTAATATTTGTATTGCCTTAGACGTAAATTAATGGATTTGGTGCTTGTCACTAAGGGTGAGTCTCAACTCTAACCCCATGACCAAAAATTCAGTGTAAGGAAAGAATAGACTATTAAAAGTCACCTTCTGTGATGTGCCCCCAATAAACAGTGTAATTTTTTAAACTAATGAAAGACACATTATGTATCTTTGTTCCAGTAGGATCCTTTCTGCATAGACGGAAAAGACTGAGGCTCTTTATTCAAATGGAGATCCAAAGGCACTTGAGTGGAGCCACTGCATGTTTCCCTAGGAACCCTCCTTCTCATATGCAGCAGCACTTTTTCATTGTTCTGAAGACATCTGAGCCATATTCAAAGTCACAACTGCTATGTCAAAAAAACGTCTCTTGTTTATTTAACCCGGAAAACAAAACAAAACAAAACAAAAACCAACCAACCAAACAAACAAATGAAAAACTCAGAAGCAACAATCACAATGGGCAACTTCTCTTGGAATGCTAGCTTCCTCCTCCTCCTCCTCCTCCTCCTCCTCCTCCTCCTCCTCCTCCTCCTCCTCCTCCTCCTCCTCCTCCTCCTCCTTCTCCTCCTCCTCCTCCTTCTCCTCCTTCTCCTCCTTCTCCTCCTCCTCTTCCTCCTCCTCCTTCTTCTCCTCCTTCTCCTCCTTCTTCTCCTCCTCCTCCTTCTCCTCCTTCTCCTCCTCCTCCTCCTTCTCCTCCTCCTCCTCCTCCTCTTCCTCCTCCTCCTCCTCCTTCTCCTCCTCCTCTTCCTCCTTCTCCTCCTCCTCTTCCTCCTTCTCCTCCTTCTCCTCCTTCTTCTCCTCCTCCTCCTCCTCCTTCTCCTCCTTCTCCTCCTTCTTCTCCTCCTCCTCCTCCTCCTTCTCCTCCTTCTCCTCCTCCTCCTCCTCCTCCTCCTCCTCCTTCTCCTCCTTCTTCTCCTCCTCCTCCTTCTCCTCCTTCTCCTCCTTCTTCTCCTCCTCCTCCTTCTCCTCCTTCTCCTCCTTCTCCTTCTCCTCCTTCTCCTCCTTCTTCTCCTCCTCCTCCTTCTCCTCCTTCTCTTTTCTTCTCCTCCTCCTCCTTCTCTTCCTTCTCCTCCTTCTTCTCCTCCTCCTCCTTCTCCTCCTTCTCCTCCTTCTCCTTCTCCTCCTTCTCCTCCTTCTTCTCCTCCTCCTCCTTCTCCTCCTTCTCTTTTCTTCTCCTCCTCCTCCTTCTCTTCCTCCTCCTCCTTCTCTTCTTCCTCCTCCCTTCCTCCCTTCCTCTTTCTCTTCTTCCTCTTCTTCCTCCTCTTCCCCCCTTTCAGATCTGTCCCAGCCTGACTCATTAACTAAAATGCCTAACTTGAATGTTATCATTGCCTTTAACTAGTTCTGACTTTTGAACAAGTCACCTGAACGTTGTGTAGAAAGGACCTGCTAATTTCCCCAGACCCCCAATGTGAGTTTTAAAAGGGTTGTCCTTGAGCCACTGTGCTAACTTGCCAGTCCTAAGTGTAACCACACACAGTTCTGTGACCACACACCTATCATTATTTCTGCAAATCAGCCCATCCACTTTCCCCAACACCTTTGATATCTCCCATCTCCGCAGAGCATCACTGAGCAGTTGCTATCACAAGGCAGAAACAAAGTCTTATCTGTGTCAAAACTGGTAGACTTCAAACATCAAGGACACAGGAGCAAAGATGCCGGTCCTGCCTCTAGTGTCAATCATTTGTGTTAATCCCTCCCTTGACCTCTTCTTTCTCTCTCATTGAAAGCTTCCATATATCCATTTAGTCAACAGATGTCTTGGGTCCTCCTCACTGTACCTCATGCATGAGGATATATTAGTGAACAAAGCTGAGATCTCTTCTCTTCCCAAAAATTGTCAACATGAACCATGTAAATGACATAGCATCTCGTAGATGGTAGCTGTGTGACGGACACTGTGTAGGTGAGCACCATAATGGGGCTGTGGAACTCCTGTAGGGCAGAAAGCCTGCTTCAACCTGATGATACTAAATCCTACCACCTCACACTCTTGTGTGAGTGTCCAAGACTCATCATTCCCATTCTCACAAGTCTTGGACAGATCCTGTCCTGTTTGTCTTCAGAGTCAGTAGTGGGTTTCTTTCACAGTTCTCTAAGAAAGTTGTGATCTGGTTGTCTGCTGATGTACCTACTGTCAGGAGTCTCTTGAAGCAAGTAGCTGTTTCATTTATATATTCTTTATTTATAAGGCAAGCATCCATTGTGTGCAGAAAAGATAAACAAGTGTTGTGAGTGACTGAGTGATAGAACATGATACTTTTTCCCCTTTGACAATAAAGAAAAAGTTGAAATGAGGTATGGAAACTACCTTGGAAAATATCTCAGCGTTTTCTAAATATCACAATCATAAAATTACTGCACAGCCCAGCAATTCCACTCCTGGGTATCTACCCCCTGCACCAAACTTGTGCCCATGAAAAGAGTTACATGCAAATATTTATAGATGCATTAGTCATAGTGCCCCAACCAGGGAACAACCTAAATGTCCATCAGCATGGTCTGCTCATCGTGCTCAGGAGACAGACCTCTATCAACATTACAGAGAAAGGAACAACCATCTCATGCTAAGCTGTACACAAGCCTTGAGAAGCTCACACTGACTGAGAACACGAGAGACAGTATGTTTCTCTGTGTCTCCATTTTTATGAAGTCCAGGGAGGTAGAAGGGGAGGCAAAGTCATCGGGTTCGAAGTAGGGTGCATGGTAAATGGGTGCTAGGGGCCAGACTGGTCCCAAACAACTGACCTATGATGAGCTTGTTATAATGGGATTAAATGGGGTAAGCACTGTGGTACAATAAACATCCCTCAATTAAGCTGAAAAAAAAAAAAATGAGATGGAACAAGAGTTTGGGGCCTAAATCCGGTGAATAAGATTCCTCTTGCATGGTTAGCATAATACTCAGAAGGTGAAATCCAAGATCCTGAGGATCTCACTGAATATGATTAACTCAAACTTTCACCAAACACTGAGTTCATGCCTAATTACTATTACAATCTAAAGAGACGCCAAAACTCTCCACTTCCCCAGTGCCTTTACACTCCCTTCTCTCTCTCTCTCTCTCTCTCTCTCTCTCTCTCTCTCTCTCTCTCTCTCTCTCTAACACACACACACACACACACACACACACACACACAAGAAACAAAGCCAAAGATGCCAAAGATATGAACTCAGCTGTCCTTTCCCAGGCTACTGCAGAACAAAGGGGGCTAGACTCTTCTAGCATACACATGGGTGCGGGGTTCTCCTAGTACACACAGACTTGTGACCAGTAGTAAAATCCAAACCCTCGTTTCCTAAAATTTCAGCTAGAGATAAACTGAGATTGAAGAGAGATAAGACGGATTGTCCTGAGCAAGCGTCACAGAGAGTCACTCTCACACAAAGGTAGAAATTAAATACAGACCAAAGGACAGAGCTACAGAAGCATGCCCTTTGACCAGAAGCCTCACTTCTGAGGTCTGCCCTACATACATCTCATGAGACTTCATGTGATAACGTGTGGCATGATTTGTATTCGCACATGACTATAAAGAACACACATGAAACAGGTACCTGCCTTTCTAAAAGGCATCGACTCCTCACTTGAGCCCACAACCAAATCATGCCAAAACCTGACATTACATCACTGCCTCCATCTTGTCTGTCTCCTTTATCTTAAGCTACCTTCCCCCTTTTCAGCTTGAAATATCCATCACTGAAGGACTGTCCACCTGACCTATCTCTCAAGGCTGAAGACGTAGAGATAAAATTGACCTAGATTTTTAGACTCTTTACATTCTAGAAACAGTGGACTTTACAGGAACGATCTGCTTCCCTCCCCTCCACCCCTTTTATGAGGAGGATTTTCCATAATGAATAGGCTGCACCTTCAAGCTGAAGTGACCACGTCCTGAGAGCTACACTGATCCCCTCTAGCTGTGACAGTCATACGGACTTCTTAGGACCACATGCGGAACCAGAAAGAGGAGACAGTAACGAGCAGATTACACTTTGTGGTGAGCAGACCACGCCTCGTTCAGGACTGCTTCATTATGCATATCCCCTGGCCCCTGACCTACTCCATCATCAATTAAGCCTAAACCTATGGTTGGGACTCCAAAGATGGACTTGAGGCACTAGGTCCCTTAT
Organism: Arvicanthis niloticus; assembly: GCF_011762505.2. NCBI lineage: Eukaryota > Metazoa > Chordata > Mammalia > Rodentia > Muridae > Arvicanthis > Arvicanthis niloticus. Next base: position 13,241,097 of record NC_133436.1, on the reverse strand, counting down.
CTCCACAATAAACCTATCCCCTTTTTCTGTGTTTTACTATAACTTGTCTCTTTTATATTAGTTCAGTGGTGGCTGAACCTACCTTGTACTAGTTATACATGAGTTCACCATCATGGAAAAGTTGAATAAAGTGTGGAACCCACAGGCAAAAAACTATAAGTACTGACATACATAATATCTTGAGAGTAATTTATAGGATGCTAAGGAAGAAACTAACATGAGTATGATTTGAATTTGCATAAAAAGGAGGAAGTGGGATGTGACTCTTGCTTACACTTGTCAGCTGCATACAATGCACGTTCTTGCTTATACTTGTAAGAGGAATCGGTGGGAGAATGAATCCAAAACAGAGGAAGAGGGTGAGTGAGTAACGGAGGTGAATACCTGGTTATGTGGTTCTGACTTTTTAAATGGGCAAGTGACTTATATTTTTACAAAGTAATCAGAACCAACAACCGAAGAAAAGAAGACATTCATCAAATTGAAAATAAATGGACATGAGGAAAACTTGAGGTCGGACCTGCATGAGTCTGAGCTACGTCCTCTGCATGTACATTACGCTGTGTAGGTTGGTGCTCTTGCGGGACTCCTAGCAGTGGGTGTGGGGACGTCTCTGACTCTTTCGCCTGCTCTTGAGAGCCTTTTCCTCCTCTGTATTGCCTGTCCAACCTTGATATGAGGGTTTGTGCCTGGTCCTACTGTAACGTCTCAGTCTATGTGCATTTGATAACCCTGGGAAGCCTGCTTGTTTTTTTTGTTTGTTTGTTTGTTTGGTTTTTTTTTTGTTTTGTTTTTTTTTTAAGGGAAATGGAGGAGGGGTGAATCTAGGGGAGGGGAAGGGTAAGACTGGAAAGAGTAGAGGGAGGGGAAACTGTGGTCCAATGAAATAAATAAATTTGGAAAAAAAATTTTTTAAAGAAAGGCTGGTGATAGATCATACACACTCCTAATTGCCATGACTCCAAAAAAGACCTGGAATATAGAATTTTTCTTGTCCATAGTTAGTGAAATATAGTCTGCATAGACATAGTGATAGCATTTTTCACCAGCGATCTTGCTGTAATATTTCTATTATTCACTTAGTTTCCGTACCTCCAAATGGCTCAGACTCTACAGCCTCCCTTCCTCTTCTCCTGCAGTGAAGTTGACCCTTGTTCTGATAAGTAACACATCCTCTCCTCCCATCCAGAATACTGATAACACAGCAAGCACATTCCATTCTGCAGGCATCACCTGGGTTGGTAGCAGAGAAGGGCCCTGACCAGCCCTAGGGGACAACAAGTACTCCAGGATACAAGAACTCTGTGCCTTTGGCTTATTCTTCCTTCTCTCTACCTCTTCCTTCTTTGTCTCTCCCTTCCTCCTCTTCCTCCTTGTTCTTCTAGATATAAGAAGCAGCTGTCACAGTCAGTGTGAAATACCTCAGGAACATGACTGTGAGAAACAGGTCAGAACTAACACTGACTGAGCACTAAGCATAAAAAGCAAGGTACCATTCTCTACCTTTTGGATAAAATTAATCCTATTCTCCATATCAGAACTCATGAAGCAAACGACTTTAACCCACAACACCCAACAGAACATGGTTATAACATGAGGAAATTGTACAGGATTCATACAATTCCAGAATGCAGAACAGGCCCTAGAAATCAGTAATTCTAACATGAGATGGAAGATCTTCCACTGCCCTAAAGAGAGCTAAAAAGAGAGACCAGAAGAATCCACAGTTAACACGTGGTGCAGGAGAAAGAACCCCAACTGTAATAAGACATCGGTCTGCAAGCCACTTACCACCTGATCTTAGCCAGGGTATGAGTTCCCTGAAACAAATGTTTCCCAGCAAAAAGGCAGACATAACCAATGACTTCAAGCTAAATAAAATCAATGTGCATGTATACAATATCATAAGATAGTATAGGCCCTAGAAGGCTAAGAGTTCATCATCATTCAGCCACTATACAAGAAAAAAGAATCACTCAGGAGGAGAAAGCCAATGATAAGCTTATTGACTCAGACTCCTCAGTGAGCCCTGGAACAGCTGTGCCTGTGTCCCAGTTTTCCCTTGTCATTTCTGCATCAGATTAGTGGCTGTGAGGGGGAAAATAATTAAATTACTGGGAGCATAATTACGGTTGCAAGCTTGCTAATCTGTTTGTACATTATTTGGGGTATATTTTATTAAAAATATTATTGCATTTAGGTATCTGTGATATCCTATAAATATAATTAGACTTTTGATACCTAGAGAATTTCTTCTTACAGATGCCTAGAGATGTATATTCTATACAGAAAACAATTGGTAAATGTCTTTGGCTAATAAAACAAAGCCTTGGTTTCTTACGGAACCCAGAGACTTCTGGGTGTTAATTCTAAACGTGGACCAGGGTTCTAGAAAATCCCAATGATTCCAGGCTGCTAAGGGCCCAGCAAGAGATAGAATCAAGGGCTCTGAGGTAGGCAGATAATGTGTGGACAATGCTCACACAATGTGACTCAGCCTATCCTTTGGTTCTAACCACCTGGGGAACCCTGGCCAGACTTCCCACTGCCAGCACTTGCATCTCTCTGCTAGAAGGTCTAAGCCCTGATTCCATTCCTCTGACTTGCAGAGGAATTCACAAACCAAACCCCTAGAATGGGCTCCTGGCTCATATCTAAGAAGGCTTAGTGCATAAATACTCCAGCCCCTGACACTTAGCATGCAAACTCTGGATTGTTTATGTTTCAAAAGCATTGAATTCCCCAGGTCTGTTAGCTTGGGTTACCCACAGCCATCCTTGGCTATTCCCTACCTTCTCTCATTTGTCATTCCCTCAGCAAGCTAGTTGTGGCTCTGGGTTTGTACGTGCCATGTGCACAGATTGAGGCAATCACCAGTGGTAAAAATGCATACGAGTGTCTATACCAAAGGAGCACAAAAACAGTGAATTTGCTTAATATTAACATTGTATTAGGAATTATAAGTAATGTAGCAATGACTTAAGGAACAAAGAAGGGTGTGGGTAGATTGCATGCAAATGCTACACTGTTTTGAACCTGAGTATCCAAGGTTCTTGGTATCCACGAGGAGTCCTAGACCCAGTCCCCTCCACAAACCACAAAACAACTGCATTTCCTGAATTATTTCCCAAAAAAAGGCTACTCACACTCAAATCTTCTTGGGGTTTGCTTCTGAGAAACCTAAGCAAACCTGTCTTTTCCACAGGGAAAATAAATAAATAAATAAATAAACAAACAAACTCCTACTCATAGTGACCATCAACAACACAATTTCTTCTAATCCCTCTTCATTATCACCTTCTAAGGAATACCCAAGGATATGGCCACTCCCTACCACAGTAGGTCCTACCAGAGAGGGGACCATGAGATAGCTGGTGTCCTATCCCATGTCTATAAATCATTTCCTGGCCACTCCTCCTCTCCCAGTGATATCATGTGATAAGTGAAAGTCTATTTCTCTTACAAAGACTCGTTTCAGAAATTTCATTTCCAAAAGCAGTTAACATAGGACCTTTGCAGATTAAAAAATTGGTGGTTGTTCTCTGTGATGGAAAAAAAAATCTCAGCACATGAGCCCTTTCAGGAGCTATCCTTGGCCAGCCTCACCTGCTCTCTTGGAAGCCTAGAACCCCAGAGGGGCTATCCTTTTCATCAATGAAGGCCAGCTTCTTCATCAGCATAGCCCAAATGAAGGCAAGGAGAGCAAGAAAAATGAAAAGAGAGCTTTGAGAAAATTTGATTGACTTTTATGATCATAGAATAAATACTATCTCTTGATAATTAATAAATTGAATGTGCCATCCACAGTTAAAGCCCCAAGAGTAAAACAGTTGCCTGTGGGAGAGCAATCCAGTCAACACTGCAGCTTGAGTGAGAGTAGACCTAAGAAGACCTCACAGATAGCTGAGGAGCTATAGCTAATGGCTGATAAGGGAAGCAGAGTCTGTTTTCTTTAAGAGTGTGGGCTCTGATAGGTGAGACACAGATCCATGAGTCTACAGCTAACACAAATTGGACTTGGTAGAAAATACATAAACGTGTGTGTGTCTCTGTGTGTGTGTGGCAAAGTTAGGAAGGAGAGAGGATTTAGGAGGAGGGGAACAAATATGATCAATATATATAGTTTGCATATACACCATTCTCAAATAATTAACAAAAATTAAAATATTAAAAATAAAATTTAAATGAATTCATCTTCACATTAAAAGCAATAGCAAAAGAAAAAAATAAAGGAACATAATTTAAGATTCATATGAAGGTAACCCAAAAGGACATACATGGAAACTCAGGGACAAAAAAAATGGAGCAGAGACTGAAGGAAAGGCCATCCAGAGACTGCCCTACCTTGGGATCCATCTCATCTGCAGACACCAAACCCTGACACTATTGCTGATGGCAAGAAGTGCTTGCAGACAGGAGCCCAGCAGGGATGTTATCTGAGATGCTCTACCAGCACCTGACTAAGACAAATGCAGACACTGATAGCCAGCCATTGGGCTGAGCCAGGGAACCCCAATGGAAGATATAGGAAAGGACTGAAGTAGCTGAAGTGGATTGCAACCTCATAGGAAAAACAACTATCAACTAACTGGACCCCCCAGAGCTCCCAGGGACTAAACCACCAAAGAGTATACATGGGTGGGTCCATGGCTCCCACTACATATATAGCAGAGGATGGCCTTATCTGGCATCAATGGGAGGGAAGGCCCTTGGTCCTATGGAGGCTTGTTGCCCCAGCGTAGGGGGATACCAGAGGGGTGAGGTGGGGGTGAGTGGATGGGTGGTGGAGCACCCTCTTAGGGGTAAAGGGGAGGGGATGAATGGGGGATTTGAGGAGGGGAGACCGGGAAAAGGGACATTTGAAATCTAAATAAATAAAACAATGACTTTTTTAAAAAAGATTCATATAAGATTTAAGTGGTGGGTGTCAATACTAGGGATTTAAAAGCAATAAAAAATAAGGACAAATAATGAATAGTAATCCTTAAGATATCACAGTTATGAGATAACACATAATCTGCCACCACACAATATTTATTAAATCTTCAAGGAGCTTTTCAATCTACCTAAGGTGTTTTCATGAGTTCTATGGCTATCATTAAGACACTATTGAAGGCCAAATAACAAGAAGCAGCACCTCTGCTTCTAAAAAAAATGTAGAATAAACATTAAAAAAAAAAAAGACAATACACAAATGTCCAATAAGAACAAGGGAGAGATGTTCATCTCACTGGGCCTTAAGGAAATGCAAACAAGATGTTTAACACCTTGTACTCATTAAAATGGTAATTACCAGAAATAAGTAAATCCTGAGAAAGTTCTAGAGACGCTATAACCCCTGTGCCGTGTCAGGAGAAAGGGAAAAGAGCTGTGTGCTACAGAAAACTGTTTCCGCAAAAACTAAAAGTATGATTATCCTGTAATCCTACATATACACCCAGAAGAGTTCAAAGCAGAGCCTCAAAGACACAGTTGCAGGTCCTTGTACTAGGGGCATTTTGACACTGGATGAAAGGTAAGTCTAGTGTGAGCATTCATCAATAGACACAAACAGATAACTAAACGCAACAGACAGATGCAGAGGACGTCCTTAAGAAGAAAGGAAGTCAAAATTTGAAGATGTCATGCTTTGTGAAATAAGCCAGCCATCAAATAAATAAATGATAGACAGATGATAGATAGATAAATAGATAGATAGATAGATAGATAGATAGATAGATAGATAGATAGATAGATAGATAGATTAAATATATATGACTATACTTACTGGGCAGAAATACAGTAGTAGTTAAACTCATAGACACAAAAACTCTTTGGCAGTTGCAAGGGACCAGCAGAGAAAGAATACAGAGAGTGGGTTAAGGGGTTGAGAGTTTCAGTTTGGCAAGATGAAGGGTGGGGTGTGCTGCACAGTAATATAAATATTACACTCAAAGCCTGCCGCTGAAATGCACCCTTTAAAACACTCAAGACAGTAACTTGTATGTGTGTGCGCGCGCGCGTGTGTGTGTGTGTGTGTGTGTGTGTGTGTGTGTGTATACTTCATCAATATTTTAAAACAGTAACTTTTGAATTTTACAGCCAGAATTCTAGGGTCATGATTTTTCAGTAGAGAATGAGTGTAGCCACCACAGGAACTGGGTAAGATTAAGTGTGAGGAGACTTAAGAGAGGGTCATGGGCTGACAATGGGGACCATCACATTATCTCTTTACCAGGTGTCAGCCTTCTATCTGTGCTTCTGTGTCTCAGAGGAAGAAGCTGGACCCCCAGAGTGGGTGTGTGCAGCATCCACTGTGACCTGTCTCCTGCCTCTGAGCCTGGGGGCTATCTTCTTTCTCAGCATACCATTTCTTTATATCCTTTCTGAAGGCACTGTTTTGAATATTTAGTTCTGACCTTAAATTCTGACCCCTTAAGTATACCCAATCTCTAAGTTCTTTTTCCCTTGCATAGCTTCCTTTTGAAATACACAGTATAGGAGATTAAACACAGAGCCCAGTGACAAATGAGCTTATCATCCAGCCTCTTTGTGGACGCAGCTGATTCTGTCCCTTAAAGGGGCCTCTCTGAGAGGGATGATATGTCTTCAAGTAGAGACTTCTAAAACGTCCTCGCATCAGAGCACAAGTTTAGCTTTCACGGGCTACTTCTGCCATCTAGGAAACAAACTTATACCACATCAATCTCTGCCCCAACCCCAGGTCACCTGACCTCCTCCTGCAGAGAGTACCACTCCATCAAAGAACCCTGATCCCTTCCATTCTACACACCTGTTCTATGGCTTCCTGTGAGTCACTGGGTATCTTTTCAGGATAGGATACAGTCACCATGAGGAACCATTTATAGTACCCAAAAGTACATAGCAAAGTTCTGCACCCTATAACTACAATATCAAGCAGATATATTTTAAAGCATGTACAAAATTGCTGTTCTTTGTATGTGCTCCTTTTGTGTCTTTACGGTGCTTTTGATCTTCGTTCAAAGCTTTCAAGTTAGCTCAGAATTATACACAGATAGTGTTCTTCTTCAGTTTATTACTAGAAAAATGGATGCACAGAGAATTACTTCAGTGATCTCCCTGTTGACAAGCTGTACACATATACTAATGCATATTAACTTTTATAAATATGGATACTGTAGCTATACATATAAATACATTGTATATTAAATACATAACACTTCTTTAAGTAGGTGAGCATGTGTTTGTGTTTTCCACCTGGTAGTTTGATTTTAGAAAAAAAAAAAAGTTCTTCTTTTAAACCCATAGATTGACTTTAAAGAAATGAAGCCTCATCGTGAGGTCACCTGGTCACTAGCATGTCCTGCATTGCTTTTGTAGACTGCCAGGGCTACATCTTTTCTGCTCTACTGCAATTATAGGCTGGCATAACGTTTACTAGTTTCATGTCACTAATTTATGTCAGTGTAGAAAAGTTTCAAACCACTGGATTTCAGCTCAGACAATAAATATGGAGTTCAGGTAGATTAGACACCTACAATTCCCATTGAAATGGGATTTGGTCAGGGAGGATATGAGAAAATTTTATATATCTCATTAGTAAGTAACATTAAAATTAAATTATTCCCCCAAATATTGATGCCTACTCTGTATCTTTTACTTTCAGATGTTTAAAGATACATTTAAATTATACAAATGGGACAAGAAGATGGCCCAGACAGCACAGGCACTCGACACACACTCCTGGCAACTTGAATTCAGTCCATGGAGCCCGTATAAAAGCAGGAGAGAGCCAATTCCACAGAGCTATCTTCTGACTTCTACATATCCCCTGTTCCATGCATTGAAGACCCCACACACACATACACACACGCATATATACACTCATACACATACATACACGCATATATACACTCATACACATACATACACGCATATATACACACACCCATATATACTCATACACATACATATACACACACAAATATACATACACCCAAATACACATACACCTAAATACATACATACACATACATACTCACATTCACACACACATATACACATAAGCACATGCAAACACACATGCACACACATATGTATACACATAGACACATAGACACTCATACACATACATAAATGCATACACACAAATACACACACACAAATACACATACTCATATTCACACACACACATAGTCACATACACACATATACAGCATTCAAATGCACAAAATAGCAAATAAAAATATATATTTTAAAAAGCCACATAAGGAAAGAGTATGTCAATGAAAAAAAAAAACATTTTTCAACTTACGACAATTTCACTAAGATATTTTCCAAAAATGTATACTAAGAGAATATTATGCATGGAAGACACAGGACCGGAGGCAGGGAAGATGCCTTCTTTCCAGGGAGAAACGAACCCACTTTTTGCTTTTCTTTAGCTGAAAGAACAGCCCTCTATATCTGCCAATCAATCAAGACAGTTCTCTTACTGGGAAATTCTGGCTTTCAAGTAAGATTTTCTTGGAAGGGCCAATTCTACTCTACCAACGTATTCCAACTTGAGTAGAAAAGACTCTCAGGAAACTGCTTCCAAGAAAGGCACCTTCCACATCTAAGCGCCTCTGAGAGCTGCGCTTTGTTCAAGTACAGCCAGTGCTGATGTAGGACAGGACACGGTTACCGCAGTGCACTGGCATGCAACCGTGCTGACAATGAGGGAGAGACAGGGTCACATTTGTACAGACAGGTGAGAGCCTCAACGGACTAAGAACTCTCCAGGGTGAGTACTAAGCCAGACACTGCCCTGCACAAGGCATGGGTGGACCTGAAATCTCCATGAAGCAGGGCCAGGTGGTTCACTCAGCAGCCCCATCATCTTCCTGAATTGTTGCTGCCTACACAAATAATATCAATATTCATTAAATTATTCTCTTAAAAAAACCCACAAGTTTCTAGCAACTTGACAAGTAATAAAAAAAAAAAACACACACACACACACACAAAAATAAACCAATTATGCAGCCAAGGATGAGCTGATACAAAATTCTACATTTTACCCACAAATTTCTTCTCAATCCTCATGTTAGTTTCCCAGGCACTAAAACTTGGAAATCAGACTTATTTTAGCCTCAACTGCTTTGTCTCATATCCAAGGACTCTGCATATGGTGCCCTCCATCAATGTGGTACATTCCTGACTCTCACTACTAGTAACCCAGTGCAAGAATCCACGTCTGAATGCTTGCATTTTCTGACAAGCTCCTAACCAGGTTTCCAACAACACCCACCTTCCCAATTAACTACTGCTAACCTCATGTTTCCACATGCCAGTTCCTTTACCAGCCTGAGAATCTTCTTTAACCCCCTCCTGCCCAGTGGCCTTACCTATTTGTGAACAGTGTAAACAGTCTGAGTTCCATATTTACTAGGCCCAGGTCATCTGTCTGTCACACAGTCTACAGAACAGAGCCCAGCTCTGGCGTTGTAATATCTCAGTGTTGAACCCAGCTCTGCCAAGTTACTTCCTAGGAAGCTCTAAGCCAGTTCCTTCAGCTCTTGGTGGTCAGTAAATTCACTTGGGAGTAATAAAATTGATGGCAAGTGGTTGCTATGGAAATTAGACATAATGCCTACAGTACTAGCTTGGTGCAGCTCAAATACACTATCCCACCTTTGGTTACATTAGACCTCAGACTCAGATGCTCACCCTACCCTCATCCTCTTCTCCTGAAAACTCCAAAGGAGGTGTCAATCAAGGATGGGAACAGCCATGTGGCACCTATTGCTCCATTGAGGTCCTTTCTAGCAAGTCCCCAGTTGAATCATATTTTTTTTAAGAGTAGAAATGGAATTCCTGGAAAAATATTTCCTGTCAAGAAATATACTTGAACAAGATCTCATCTCCCAGAATCCTTTAGGCAAAGGAAGTGTCAGCAACTCCTCATTCCTGTTTACCTGAGAAATCAACAAATCTCAATCAAGTACATATTCAACGCCAGACACTAAAGTACTAAAGATTAAAATCCACGATCTTGCTACGGTGATACGATGATCAATTATGAAAGACAGGCATCTGACACACACTCAGAAAGAAGGATCTGTGTGACGGTCAAAATATTGTAAAATAATATAAATGGAAAAAGACAGCGTAGCTAAGTTTAGGTCTGTGGTAAGTCTACATAGAAGATGTACAATCAAATTAAAATTTGGCTCTTATGAAGAAGAAAGGCTTGCTGAAACCAGGCAGGAGGAAAGGCTTCCAGAAGCAGAGCCTTTCTGAGCAGGGAATCTATATAGACAAAGGTGTACATAGACCCAGAACACATCAATAGAAGTCAAAGCTTCCATAGCTAAGGGTTGGGGTAGGATGTGGAGTAAGAAGAAGGAAGAAAAAGATACCCGTTAAGATGATACCCAAAAGTGGGTTTGAACTTTATCCTAAGAGCATGGGAAAGCGAGAGTATAGAGTTTAATTCCAGGTTTTTCACTAACTGAGAGTCTTGTGGCTATTAGATTTATACACGGTGCCGAAAGAAGTGGTGTGTGGTTACATATGTTCTGACGCAATCCAGGCCAACAAAATGCTATGTGAAAAATGATTAACGACCTTTCCTAAGAAAGTCTGGGTAGTGGTGCTGGGAGAAGCAATGCAAACAGAAGAAGGTGGACCCCCCCCCACACACACACACACATACACTGATTGCTGAGTACCAACAACAGAAAGGGGAGACGAGGAGGGTGGCAAAGTCCCTGGGCAATAATGACAGCAACAGGGATGAGCAAAAGCATCTGATAGGGTGGCTTGTGCATTCAAAACAGAATGGCCACTTGTACAGATGACCTCTCAGTTCCCCTTTGAAAATGGGGTAATATAATATCACTTATCCTGGTCCCCAGGAAAATTTCGTGTGGCATATCATAATCGGGAATCAAAGGGGCCTGGGGAGGAAGCAACTTTTATTCATTTCCTTCATATATGACTGAGACAGTTTACACCAAGTCTCACTCTTACCACCTTTTAAAGTATGTCTCTGAGGTAGGAGGCTCTCTGTCTATCTCTGTCTCTACCTCCCTCTGTCTCTCTGTCTCTCTGTCTATGGCTCTGACTGTCTACTTCTGTCTCTCTCTGAATCATCTCTATCTCTCTGTCTCTATCTCTGTATCTATCTCTGTTTCTCTATCTCTGTCTATATCTCTGTCTCTGCCTATCTCAATCTATCTCTGTCTCTGTCTCTGTATCTGTCTCTGTCTATCTCTACATATCCCTGTCTCTGTCTCCCTCCAGAGATTGTGCCCTAGTCCTCACGAATGCTAGGCAAGCACTCTACCACCGAGGTATGTCCTCAGACATTTTATATTTCTTTTTCATTTTGAGACAGTAATTCACTAAGTTGACAAGACAGACTATCTTTGAACTCACTCTGTAGACCAGGCAGCCTTCGTACTTACAATCCTCTCTCTCTTGGGTAGCTAAGACTATAATCTTGTGCCAACGTACCCAGCTAAAGATTGTTTGGAAGAGCCTGCATGCAAAATACGTAGAACACCCCTTGGCATATGGTAGATGTTCCATGGGATAGACCATCATACTACATACAAAGTCACGAAGAACAGGGGTGGCCCTCTAAGAAGAATAAGGAGCAGATAAGGAAGATTATAACAGTCGACCCTTGGGTGCCTTAGCTATTGAATCTAAATTCTTAAAGTAGGAGACAGAAACTTTGTGTTTTTCTGTGAGGGCGTGTTTGGCTGTTACTTTGCAGTTGATATTCACACAAATAGTAGGAATATGACTGCTAATTAAATCTTCATTGAGGTCTACCCACAACAAACATACAATTACGATGTCAAGAATGACTGTGGCAAAGAGAGAAAGCGAAAGAACATGGGAAGTCTTCCATGGAAGACTCTTTCTTCTGTACACCATTATAATCCTCTACCTCCCTGGCCAGCCAACAGCAAGCTTATTCTCAAGCTAATGCTACTAATTTCATAGTACTAAAGTAAATGACCAACATCCCAAAGCTTACTTTCTGCATCTAATGAAAGCACACAGGATGGGGAGCCCACAGGCATCTAAGACTCCATCTTTTTCCATCCCTAGTCTAAACCAACATGGCTGCTCCATGCAGAAGAGTGAGATTCCTTATGCCTAAGATTAGGAAGGTCTGAAACCTGAAAGTAAACCACTCAACTCTCCTAAGAGAAACAGAAGCTGAAGAAGCCAAATGAGCCAAGTTGTAATCCTGTGGGCCCAGAGAGGACTTCTTCATATTCTGCTAAGACAGGGACAGTGCCATCTGGACAAGTGATAGGAAAGATAAGCCAAATGGCCTGCTTAACTCTGAACCCTGCTACGTCCCACAGATGCAACATGTTCCAACACCCAATTCATCCCACAGGCTCAAGAAATCCCCAGGGCTATTTATAGGGCAACTCAGATCAACTTGTCTTAAGGAGGATACAGGTGACAATCACTTTGTGATAACTACCCAAATGCCACAGCCTAGAATAATGGGAAATAGAGGCTGGAGAGATGGCTGAGCAGGTGAAGGTGCTAGCTTGCTGCCAAGGCTGACCACTTGAGGTAGATCCCAGGGACCTACACAATAGAACTCAATTCTTTCTTGTAAGTTGTCCTGTGACTTCCACACATGAATGGTGACATACATATACCCAAATACACACACATGCACACACGCACATACGCGCACACGTGTGCACACACACACACACACACACACTAAATAAATAAATAAATAAATAAATGTAATTCAAAAATTAAAAATAACAGAAAACACAAAATACTTATGTTAACCTTAATTTCCCTTAAGAAGGAAGTTGTATTGTTTGGAAATCTACCCAACAAGCCTGGGTTGGCTGCATTTAGCACCGGTCCCTTAAATGATTTAATAGAGCTTCTCTATTGGTCTTTCTTCTACAACAAAGGGACCCCAGTTCTCCCAAGATGTGCAATAGATTCCCAATCCCCAGGGTCAGTGACAGATGTACCTGCAAAGCTCTACAGAGTATTCAACAACACTAATATCCCTCTCCGAATGTCTCCAGCCACAAATGACAATACAATAACTTCACTTCCAGCTCTTCTTTTTCTGCAGCCAAACCATGAAGCTCACCCCAGTAGTGTGTGGCCATCAAAGGACAAATTCAGCAACCATCTCAGTGAGTGTTGCCCTCACAACACCAATGTCACCATGGAACAATGTCACCAGTCCCTACCCAAGGCTGGCATACAGGTTAGTCATCCCAAACTAACCCATTTCGTAAAGGTCAGGAGAAGAGAAGGTAGTGAGAGAAGGAATGGAGGTCACTTCCCCGAACTGATGAATTTATATCCTCAGTAGAGGGCAAAGCTGAGTCCCTTTTTAATAGACCTTAGCAATGCAAACTTTCCCACAGCAAATGACATCCAGACAGATCCTGGAACTATTAGGATCTCACAGAATGATAAAATCGGGGGAACCCGAGGGCTCTTTCCTTAAATAAGGATATATTTAGGGCCCCTTTTCTTCCTCGCCAATCAGAATAATGAAGCCAGATGGCTTCTCCCCGTGCAGCACAGCTCACTAACCTACATGGTTCCTGGGGCAGAAACAAGTCCTCTAACAAATCCACTGATTTGCTCTGCTCCAACTCGCAGAGATTCCCTTCCCCATGGGGATCCTCTGGACAAGGCTCTGGAAGCCACGCTTTGCTAACAGGGCTAGGGCAGGAGGAGGAGGGGTCACTCACCATTTGATTGCTGTACCAGTACAGCGATGACCCCTTCAGCACCACCCAGAACTTTTTCCATTTGTTGCTTAGGAAAGTTCCCTTTTCCTTCTTCTTGTACAGCCAACCCTGGCAATCAGCATGGCCCAGATCTTTACAGGATATCCTTCTCCGACTCATGGTGAAAAACCCTGCAAGAGTTACATGGACAGGTGAGTGGGACTTGTATTCAGGTAACAAAATAAAAGGCAAGTTTTAGTTGTTTGCACGGCAAGGATTGGACGTTTTCATTCATGCAAAGTGAATATTAAAAAAAGAATCATGTATCCGTTCTATTTTTAAATCTCCATTAGGTGCCTAGAAAACCCGGGCAAAGAGACTTATTTGCAAGTATGGGTCCGAAAACCTCAGTCAAAAAGAGTATGTCGAAAACGTTAGACTCTTGGGCTGGAAGCCACATTATAGTAGATACACGGGTCCTTCCCACAATAAGAGAGGCAGTTATGCAATAGACATGGAAGGGTTAAAGCCCACCTAGAAACACGGTGACTTCCCGGACTCAGTGCCAGCTTCTCTAAGCTCCGTGGCCAGAGCACAAGGAACTGGTCCAAATGAGAACAGCATGCCGTTCTTTCTTAAAAATCAATCCAAAAGCAACCCCCCGAAATTAATCTGGCCCCCGTCTCCTGATATTAAGATTCAGAAAGTCAAGAATCTGATCCCCCACCCCACTCCACCTCAAGAAGGCATCCAGGAGAAAGAAAGGAAAAAAAAAATCACACTAACACAGACAAGGACGGGATAAAGGAACAAAAGGGATCGAATTACCTTGAGTTCTCTTCCTGGGCTTCTGACGCAAGGGAACCTGCTGGAAATGCAGGAAGGAAAGAAAAGAGGAAATTTCTGATTGTGTTGTAACATTTGTGAGGAGAGAAGGAGGGAGGGGGTGGCAGTGTTTATGAGCGGGTGGATTCTAAAAAAAAAAAAAAAAAAAAAAAAACTCTCCAAGCAGAGCTCAAGGGGAGCTACCAGCTGAGGCACAAAATGTGCTAATTAGAATCGATATACATTGAGCTGAACCTGGAGAAAAGAGTAACAAGCGTTTATCTGTAACGCTTCCTGTTCCTCCCACGAGCTGCTCTTGCTACTACTTAGGTTAAGATGGCACGGGGTTTGTTGAAGTTTTAAAACATCATGCAATACATTACAAGAAACAATATCTTTCCTTTCTCCTCTTAATTTCTAGATCATATCGATTAATTAAGTAAAACTGGAGAATAATTGTTTCCATCTCAAACTATTAACTTTGTGGTCTTGCTAACACGAAGGATTCTACCTAAACCACAGGAATTAAATTACCCTGGGAAAGAAATTCCTTATCTCTTCTTGTGTGACCTCAGGGACTCTAAAGCCTCCTGATCGAGAATTTCTTATTTGCAGCCTAATATACATATCTCATTCTATCTTTATCTCTGAATATTTCTCACATGTCTTAAAGAAGATAAATATTCAAATATTCAAATCAGACATGATGATTTATACAAAATACACACATTTATCATAGCACACTTTTATCAAGTTATGTGAAATCAGATTCCAAAAATCTGGGAATCCCAAAGAAAAAAATATGCTTGCAAATGCCTCTCCTGCTCTGTGTGGGTCTGTGTGTATATGTGTCTGTGTCTCTGTGTGTGTGTGTGTGTGTGTCTGTGTCTGTGTATGCGTGTGTCTGTCTGTGTATACAAATATTAGACAGAATTTTAGCTTTAAAAAACTTCATTTTTCTTCTACAGCATTTAAGTTGAAATTCTTCAGGTTTAAGTAAATTTCATTTATGTTAACAAGCAGAGACTTTTTAAATGTTTAACCATGCAATTAAAAGGTTGTTCTTAAAAGTTGGTAGGTAATCTCATAAATTTTGTGGTATTCTAGATACATCTGGCTAGTAGTCCATATATCTAATTACTGATGAATGGTATTTGTGGTTCTGCTATATGTTTGACAAGCGAATATGATCTACAGTGGAAATAGAATAAAAATTTTAAAGCCACAGGCCAAGATTGAACAAGAAAAATTCACTCTATATTACCCAAGGAAAAGTCACTATAAACCCATAAATATGTATGTGTGTATGATTTCTAATATAAGTCTCAAGCAGATCTGCCAAGATTTATTTGTGAAAATATTCTGATAACTAAAAATCTCGTTTCCATAAATAGTCACACACCAATGCATCATGGAGTGTACAAAGATAAGCAAACACTCAATAAGCAAAACCCATCATTGTAGAGTAAGGATGACTTGCATTTCCCTCTGCAGGGAGGACGGAGTTAAGGTTGTGTTTCTCCATGCATACCAGACCAGGGCAACCCTGAGTTGGCTTTTTCTTTTATGATCATCCTTTATTCCCTTGGATCATTGACTGATCTCTTTGAGGCTAATTTTTAAACAAATTCAACATGTGTCAATCATGGCATGCTAATCAAGTCTAATCATACTATCATATTAAGGGGCACCATCTACCCTTCCTTTCCCACATATTTCCCACATTACCAAATTCTTGGTCTAAGATTTCCTACTGTTCCTTAGTCTCTGTGCTTATTTTTTATTTTTATCTATTTTTTTAAATATCACTATCCTGAGATCAGGAAACACAGTTAGTACCTACTGGTTATTCAGTATTGTCCAAATTGAGAGCTGGGGCTGAAGACAAAGAGAATAAATGAACTTCATCATCAGTAAGGCTTGGGGAATCTGGGATCCCAAGGAGCAAACAAAGTAACTGAGAAGCAGGGCAGTGGGAGAAAGCAGAGATGTCCAAGCTGATTCCTAGAAGGTTGGAAGCCTAGGTAAACACGCTGAAACTACATTGTTTCAAACAGCAACAGCAACATTTAAAAAGAACCAGCAAGTAGGACACAATGCCTAGAGATAGCTATCAAATCTGGAAGGGAAGCACAGAAGTGGTTTTACGTTCCTTGGCTCCTGACCCATGGAACAGGGAACTGAGTCTCCAGTCATTGTGCGATGGCTCCCAGTGACGCTGCTGGCTCTTCAGCTCCACCCTAAAGCCTAAGATGGTTTCCAGAGACATCCAAGTCAAAAAATGTGTCTTCATGTCTCCTAAAATCATCCCTGTGTCTACAGCTGGATTCTCTCACTGAGTCTGGGTTGAGAGTTGAACATCCACATCAGGTCAACACAGTTCTCTGAGCAAAGTGCTCCAGCACTCCCAGCAAGCTCCGTGGATCCAACCCTGCCCTGACAATCCTCCCGCAAGGCAAAGTGGCTCAGTGTTTGCCCTGGCCAGAAGCAAGCTGCACTTTAGAGAAATAACAAACTAGTGGGGGTTTCGGTTTCACTTGTTAGATGTGAGTACGAAACCCCCAACTGCTCTACAAGAACGAATGAAAACAACCTTTGAAAGCTTTACTGAGTCTAAGACATTTTCCTCCTCACAACAGGAAGTGGAACCCATGAACTAGTCAGTTTCGAAGCCTTCATGTGGCTTTCTCACTGGGTAGGTTGAAAACACTGACAGGCGCTTGAGCGATTTGTGAGACCATTTCGACCTTCACAGACGCTTAAAGTTTGATAAGCTATTTCTCCCAACTTATTTTCTTCCTGTTTGCATGACACAGAGAAAACTGACAACTTACTCTAATAAATAAATAAGTTTTCTCTAAAATAGATCTAGAAATTGGAGACAATTCCTGAGGAAGTCTATATATGTTGTTTTTAATGAAGAAAAGTAGACTTTTCTTTTGACTTTGGAAAGATGGCCATTTAAGGACTGAGGAGATGGCTCAGTCAGTAAAGTACTTGCTGCACATACGTGAGGATCTCAGTTAGATGCCTAGAAATCCAGATGTCATGATGTGATTGTAAGGCCAGCATTAGGAAGGCAGAAACAGGCAGATCCCTGGCAGTTGCTAGCCAGGCTGACTAGTCTACTTAGTGAGCGTCAGAACAATGAGAGACTCAAATAGCAAGATGTATGGTTCCTGAGAGTACTGCCTAAGGTTGGCCTTTGAGTCCCACCCACACACACACACACATACACACATGCATATACACATGCACGTTTAATAATCCTAGTCTCTAGCAAAAATCACATCATTTTGTGTTGATATTCTAGTTTCATTTCTGTAAAACACCATGACAAAAAAAGCAACTCAGGAGAGAAGGTTTTATTTTAACTTGTAATTCCAGCTTTAAGCGATTACTGTTGAGGAAGTCACAGTTGCAGAAACTTGAAGCAGCTGGTCACATCACATCCACAGACAAGAATAGAAAGAAATAAATGCATATATGCCACTTGCTTCCTTGTGCTCAGCTCACTCTTACATAGTCTAAGACTCCCTGCCTAGGGAATTGTGCTGCCCACGAGGGTCGACTGGGTCTTTTCCCATCAATTAACTTAAAGCAATTCCTTACATACATGCCCCAGGACAGCCCAAAGTAGACAATCCCTGACTGAGATTCTCCTCCCAAATGATTCTAGATTTTTTTACTAAGTTGACAATTAAAGCTAACCGCTAAAATGGACAAAGAGTTTTTCCTTCACAGGAACACTGGCTTTTAGCATCTGTCATTATCTGTGGTATCAGTTCCTCACAGTAAGAACTACCATTCCTTACTTACCAACTAAATGACAAAATCTCTGAGTTTGAGGTTCTCCACAAACACTTGACATTTCCACACGCATATTTCTGTATTGTTGGAAAGCTAAACTCAGTTTTCTAAAGGGAATTGTAAAGCGTTTTATTCGTAAAAATCTACCTGTGATAATGCACTTAAAACCTTGCTTAAATTTGTCAGAAGACTAACCACTTAAACATGATGTAACACCAACCAAAATATGGAATGAAAATCTCTGGTAGTGAATAATGAAGACAGGGAGTGGGAGTCTGAGCTTGTGTGTGATCACCTGGGAAAGCTATATACAGTGGCAAAGGCTGGGGAAAGACCAATACATAAACAAGAAAGAAGGGGAGAAAAAAAAGCCCTTGAGAAAAACTGAACAGGTATACCCTGAGTCAAACTCAGGAGAAGAATGTCATGGGAATGAGGGAGAGACTGTAGAGAGATCCAGAGAAAGGTAGGTCCAAGCCACCAAATTATGCTGTTTGAAAGGAAAAGGTTCATTAGAGAATTTCTGTGTTATTATTTTTCTCATCACCGTGAAAAACTACCTGATAAGAGCAACTAAGGGGGAGGGGCCTATTTGGTCCCACAGTTTCGGGAAATACATCATCATAGAGAAGGTGCAGCAGCTAGGTCTGGGGCAGCGGAAACTTGGAACTGACACTTTAGGCCAGAAAACAAAGATCAGAAAAGGAAGCAAGCAATTGCCCTCAAGGCTCCCCCCTAGTGGCCTTTCTCGTGAAGCATAGGCCTTGTGTCTCAAGGGTTCTAAAGCTTCACCAAACTTCGATTACCTGGAGACCCCGCATGTTCAAGCACACAAGCCTGTAGGGGACACTTCCGATTTAGACCATCACAGGAATCTGGACTATTTCAACCCCATGCTGTTTGGAACCACAAGACAAATTCCAGCAGGTTCCAGGATGCGTGGGAACTAAGAAGCTATACACGGAATTGATGGCTACGGGAAAGAGGAGATGTGATCCTACCAGGCCGACTCACAGCCGGAAGATGGATAAGGCCACATGCTTTCTCTCAAGCCAAACTTCCTGTTTAAACTCACTGTGCTACGTGAGTGATGTGTACTTGACACAATTTAACAGCACAGTATGGGACATGCCAGCTACCCAGTATGCTGAATTATTGAATGTCATTTCATTCTCCCTCCATTATTTTTGACACCTTAGAAAATGTAAGATATAAATATTGCTGTCTTGCCAAATTCCCCCTTCGTCCACTTCCTTGGTCGCTCCAGCTTACTCTGCCCTAAGCATGTTTTCATCCCCACATACAGTTTAGTATCTTGTAGTGATAGTTAAACAACAGCACTAATGCAGTGTCTTCATCATTTCGCTTTTGAGGGTTTTTGTCATGCTGATACACGTAACTACGGATTATTGTTAGTGTGACGATGAATATTCTGTGACTTCCTTATCCAACTGGTTCATAATGAACTTGTATGTTTTTACAGTTTGTGCTATCACCTATAAATTCACAATTAACAATTCTATATAATTCCCATTTTACGTATATATGCATGTTACTCTGGGCTTGGTATTAATTTGAACTAAAGTTGCATGGGAGTAGTATATATGTATCTTCAGGTATTCATTTATTTTCAAATTGTTTTTAGAGTGCCCACTTATAATCCCATATGAAACATACAATTTTGTCAAACTTTTTTTTTTTTTTTTCGAGACAGGGTTTTTCTGTGTAGTCCTGGCTGTCCTGGAACTCACTCTGTAGACCAGGCTGGCCTCGAACTCAGAAATCCACCTGCCTCTGCCTTCCAAGTGCTGGGATTAAAGGCATGTGCCACCACTGCCTGGCTAAAACTTTTTATTATGTTTGTTTGTTTATTTATTTATTTATTATTTGTGTATGGACACACACACACTCAGTGTCCAATATTGATTTTATCTCATACATTGAGCTTTCTATTTTAAGAAGTATATCTTCTTTCTTAATATTACTAAATAATTTCAAGACCCATCTATACTTTTTCGTTTGGAACAAGGTTTTTGAAAGCTTCTAAAACATTAAAAAAAAAAAAAAAAAAAAAAAAAGATTTTTAGAATCCCATTCTTGATTTGTTCATAAGAGTTTAAAACTCCTAACTGAAATGATAATCTCTTATTTTTTTATTTTATATCCTACCTTTACTGAAACTATGTTTAATGTGATTTGAAATTTTTCTCAGTGTGGATGGCTATGGGTCACTTACCAAAAAAAGAACAAATAAAATGTCATTTTGGTCCTAGAAGCTGGGATATCTAGGCAAGGTCAAGTTGCTAACAATGGAGATGACCTCTTCCTGATCTGCAGACACCCGTGATCTTAATATTTTCTCACAAGGCCAATAAAAAATTCCTGTTCACTAGATAAGGTCACAACTCCCATTCATGAGGGTACCACCCTCATGACCTATGGCCTCTCAACACATCCCTTAACAGCATCCCATCTTGAATTGGATTAGGTCTTTGGCGTGTGAAAGTGACAGAAAAAAGATACACACACACATTATCCATTAAACACATGATATTTATATAAAATTCTTCTTCCTCTTCTCATCCTTCCTGTTTCCATCTCTTACCTTCCTCTCCAGTGGTTTACAGATTGCCTCAACTTAATAAGAGCGCTCCCTATAATCTCACTTGAAATGTTCATGAAGAATCTTGCATACCCAGTCACTCACTCATCCAGTTGACTATCCTTTTTAGTTCCTGTTTTTGAGCTGGCCCGAGTTTCCTTCCTCCCTAAGATGGCCAAATGTGTAACTGTGGGCAGCAGTTTGGCAACTGTATTCTCTTTTTTTCTATCCACAGCCTTTTTCATACACAGGGAGTGTCTCAGTTTGTCATTGTCACCAGTGAGTGGCCCTTCACTCCCTTTATGGACTGTTTTGCTCCCCCTCTGAACCTGCCATCGAACGCAAACATCTTTCAGATCACCAAAAAGGAACGCATCAGGCCCTTGGCTTCAGTTAGACCACTGCCTTTCGGGTTTGATTTTCCAGAGGTGAAGAGCAAGCTTCTGACTCTAACTATAACTTCTTGTCTTTCTGTTTCTCTTTGACTATCATTGATACTTGCCCGAAAGAAGACTCGAGTGTTGACAAGTGTGAACT
This sequence comes from Arvicanthis niloticus, assembly GCF_011762505.2. Lineage (NCBI taxonomy): Eukaryota > Metazoa > Chordata > Mammalia > Rodentia > Muridae > Arvicanthis > Arvicanthis niloticus. The sequence goes on along the minus strand of NC_133436.1, from coordinate 13,219,626 downwards.
CACAGCCATGTGCTTACATGGGAGAGACACACCTCATTTACAGTTATCCACCCTTGAAATTACAATTGAAATGTCAATCTAGTGTCTCTTCTTCTGGTTGTACCAACAAACATCTTCTATATTATTATTATTATTATTATTATTATTATTATTATTATTAAATTAAAATCTGCTTATTATTGTTTTTTTTCTCTACTCTGCAGAAGTCTTGGGCACTTTAACAGCACACCTCTGTAAATGTTTTTCCTTCTTCTGTGCTTCCCCTGGTTAACCTAATCCTTTGAGACCCTGTCAAATGCCACTCCTATGTGGAGCCTTCTCTGGCTTCAGAAGACGGTTAATTAGCTCCTGTGTAGTTCTTTATTTTGCTCGTCATTGGAATGATTGCTATGTATGACCCCCCAAGGCCCAGCATGGCATGTCCTGATCTGCCCTCTTACTCACAGATGAGGAACTTACCACTGTGGTTAACACAGAGATCACTTATAACTAGTGGGTCAGACCAAGTCTTTTGTTCAACTGTGTGTTACTTTGCTTCTGTTTCCAATCTTGTTGGCTGCTGATGCCTATGAAGTAGGTATCATGATTTCAATGTTTATCACCCTGTGTGGCTCACAGTGATGGGCGTTATAGTAACACTGCCCACCCAAGGTACAACACAGCACTGTGAGTCATTCCTGTAGCCTTTTCTCCACCCCACACATATGCTCCATCACTGCCCTGACCAGATCATCTCCTAGTCTCTCATCTGTATGCAGTGTCATCATTACTGCCTTTGTCAAATTCTATCTTATTCTATCATAAACTAGCAACACCTCATACATACCCTGTCTCACCACCTACAGTGTAGACCTTGGACAGTCTGAGTAACATGCCGCCTCGGCTCTACTTCAAATAATTCCGCTCATAATTGGCTCTTGGCAGTCAGACCGAGCCTCTGGCCGAGACTCCAGGACAGAACTCATGTTCTTACAGACATCTTCAGCTCAGTGTCTAGTACTGAGCCCAGTGTCTGACACACAGTAATCAAAACACCATGCCTTGTGTCTGGTTTTGCTTCCTATACTGGCTGTATTAGGGGGGGTGCATTCCCATGTTCCTGCCACTGAGTAATTTGACAAACATCTGGAAAGCCTCCTGCTGCTGGATGACTCTGGGCTGCGAAATGCTTTCTTATGAGGAAAGCATTGGTGACGTTGGACAACCTAAAAGTTACCCCAGTACATTTCTTGGTCCAAAATTTATAGGGAAAAATGTTGCCCTGACATTAACTAGTACTAAACTTCAGCCTACCTGGAGAAAGACCTCAGTTTATTCTTGAGAGTAAAATGGACTTGTGTTACACACACTTTACTCAACGTATTATTTTCTCAAATAAATAAACAAACAAACAAACTCACAGTGTCTTTTTCAGCATGTCTCAACTGTCTCATGAACCCAAGACAATCTCTTGTGATGGGTGCCATAGGAACAGATGTTTTACAATGGTGAAGAGCAAGCACCTCCCACCTACCCATTAACCTATCTCTAGTGGTCCCTGAGACTTTCCCAAATGAGGCTCGGTGGGAATAGACGGGAAATGGGTCTCCGGGGTCTGATCTGTGTGTTAGACTCATATAGGGCAACACTGGCTCTCTTAGTTCAGCCAGCATTTATGCTGATGTCAACCTACAATACAAAACTGCCAGTTTGGTTTCACCTCCTTTGACGAGATCTGACATGTGAGACTAAACCCCTTATTTCACCCCTAACTACTACCACTTCCCTGGGGCTCACATTGCAGCCCAGAAAAAGGAAGTGTCTCATAGGTTTCCTAAGGATGGGAGTCTGAAGATATTAACTGCCATAATCACATTAAATACTAGGTGATAAATGCTTTATGAGCAGTGGGCCAATACAGAGTCTCTTGTGAAGCCACACAGGAAGTCGCTGTGGAGATAAGCACACACACACACACACACACACACACACACCCCACAGCTGAGTCCAGACAGCATCAAAGAAAATAACATGACTATAGTGCCAGACATGACCACTGGAACATGAGCACACAAGCCCAGGGCCAGACATAATGACCACTGGAACAAAGGCACCATGACTTGCTTAAGTAGACTTTGTTCAAGAGAACCCTTTTACTTGATATCTTGTCTTCAGGCAGTATTCAGTGAAGAAATGTTATTTAAAATAATTCTCTAGGAAACACAGTCACAAAGCTTTGATCTGAGTTAATTTTAGTGTTTATTCTTCACAAGTGCCACCTCCGAAAGCAAGACTTGCTTAGGTAAAAGAAGAATGGACAGGAGTAGAGGTGTCAGGCCTGCCTCCTTTCCTGTGGTCCTGTTATCTCAACGTGCTCGCAGAAAAACAAATGCCACTGAAATGGCATTTCTAATAACGTCTTAAAGAATAATATATGATATATTGACTGACTGATTGATGGCATATGGATGGCAAGCAATACAGAGTTGAATTCTTAGACACATTAAACCTCTCTCAAGAAGCAATGACCCAGATCCTTAAAAATTTTTTTCAGACCACTGTCTATAAACATTGTCTCTTTGTTTATTCAATAATCACTGATTAGAAAATATTTCATTGCCAAGGACCTGTTGCCAAACATACTCTCGGACAATTTCCAGTCAGACATGGGAGAAAGGTGATTTGAGGCTGGGAAGATGGCCCATTTGGTAAAGTGATTTCTACACCGGAATGGAGACCTGAGTTTGATCCCCAGCATCCATGTAAAATAGTCAGGCATGGAGTCACACATTGGTAGGCAGACAGCAAGGGACATGGAGATTGGAGGGTCTTCTGGGACTTATTGGACAGCTACTCTAGCCAAATGAGAGTTTCCAAGGAGAATCTCCATCTCAAAAACTAAGGTGTAATGCAATTGAGGAAGATACCTGATCTTGGGGTATGGCCTCCACAGACACACATACACACTCACATAAACAGTCACATACATACACATCATACACACACACTCACATGCACATTCATTCTCACACACACATACATATACTGTATATACACACACTCACATACATATACTATACACACACTCACATATACACACTTTACACACACACTCACACATACTGCACACATACATACAAACACACATACACATACTGCACATACATACACATATACACACACTCACATCACACACACATACAAACACACTCACATACACATACTGCACATATACACACATATACACATACACTCACATACACACACACACAGAAAAGAGAGAGAGGGAGAGGCAGAGAGGCAAGGGATGGAGAGAAAAAGAGAGAGGGTATGATGAATCAAAGATAATTCGGTCTGCCCATGGATGCTCAGAGCATTCAGAAGCACAAAGAAGGAAGGCAAGTTCACTGGAGTTCACCAGAAGTATGCAGTCAAGAACACCTGTGAGCTGTTCACATCAAATGCTTGAAAGAGAAAGACCCTGGTCTTTGAGACTATGATACAACACTGCATGGCTGATCCAGGGAGCACCAACACAGAGTGGCAGGAGGACCACCCTGAGGGGCAAAACCATGTCACACAGGGCCTTATAAGCCATGTTTTAAACTGTTAGATGGGTATGAAGTCCAAAGGCTAGCCGCCGAGCCAAGCCGATGCATCCCACTGAGCCAATGTAGGAAGTCCAAAGGCTAGCCACGGAGCCAAGCCGATGCATCCCACTGAGCTCATGATTTGGCGTCATGGGAGCTACGTCTAAGAAAATCTGCTCTATGTCTTTCATTCTCAACTGTGAGTCTGCAGTCACCAATACCACCGCAAAATAAGCTTCCTGGCCCTTTATAGTCTGCGGCAGTGTGGATTGTGGAGTTCTGCACAGTTTCTGGCAACGGCACAGACCACAGGCATCTACCTGGGCCCTCAGCCGCAGCACGGACCACGGACATCATGACCCTAGGCTACAGACATCAACAGGCTTGACGGAAGCAGCATGGGCCATCCCTACCCCCACCGTACCCCGCCCCACCCCAAAAAAAGAAACAGTCTAGACAGTAAGCCATTGGAGAGAACTCTTAAACCTTGTGATTAAAACCTGTTAATGGCTTTTGGCAAGGTGGAAATGAGAAAAGACTTGTTTTCTTTAAGGGGCTTGCCACTTAGAGTCTGACCAATCTCCAATGATATATAGGCAATATAAATTAGACTTGGTTTCTCTCTCTCTCTCTCTCTCTCTCTCTCTCTCTCTCTCTCTCTCTCTCTCTCCTTTTTTCCTTTGGGGAAGGCAGTAAGGGTTGGGGGTAGACCTGGGATGACTAAGAAGTAAAAGTGATCAGCATGCACCGTGTGAAACTCACAAATAATCATTTAAAAGACTATGTTAGGAGGATAGAAAAGAAAAAAGAAAAAAAAGAAAATCCACTCTAGTATTTAGGTAGACTGAGAGAAAGAGATAGCCAGGTAACAGCCCAGTGAGAAGAGGGGAGGACCAAGCATCGTACTGCAGAAGGCATAGTACCAAGAGGGAAGGAAACACTTGGTTACATTGCCTTTCACTTTAAAAAAAAAAATTCCACCGTTTTCTTTCAAAGAGAAAACGGAGTACTGTCCAGTTTACAAATAACCCAACTGTAACCTAACTGGGCACTGCTACACATAATAAAATTTGATATATTTAGAATCTAGTTTTAGGTTTCAGGCACCATTTAGCATAACGGTCCCAACAATGAACTGTCTGGCTAGGCACAGCTACGCCACCTGAGCCTATCTTGCTTACTCCGTGAGACACCGAGCCTAGCTTCTTTGCAGTCCTGCCCCAGGCAGCACACGAAGCTCAGCAAACATTAGATTAGGGGAAATGAGGTGTAATAGGTCAGATGTGTCAAACAAACCTTTGGAAACCTATGGAACAAAAATAGGTCTCTGTCACACTTGACTTAGGGAACACATGACAGCAGAAAATTGAAGTAATTTTCTGAATGGAAAAATAAAGGAGAGTAAATGTCAAAAAAAAAAAAAAAAAAAAAAAGCTGCTGGGAGAAAGGCTTAAGAGCCATGTTACAGAACCTCCCAGTGCCGATAGCAGCAAGAGAAATAAGAGGAAAATAGACCCGCTGAGGTAGCTGGGCAAAATTCTTCCATTACCACTCAACTTACATTTCTAGAATCAAAACACCCATCCACTGTGTCCAGTGACCACCTCTCCCTCGCCTTCATTTTAAATGGTGACTCTATAGATGTGACAATACATACCTGACTAATCTCTGTTTTCGTTTTTGGTTTCCTGCCCTGTCTGTCAGAGTTTTCACTAGGTCTCACGACAAAGCTTCTCCTACTATTTAGATTGGATGTAAAGTATGCTCATTATTGTATGTCTGGGACATGAAGTGATCAGGAAGCCACACAGAGATTTACCAGACACCTTCCCTACCTATTAGGGAGATGCAGCTTTCAGGAATGGTCCAAGAGACTCCTTTCCCATTCACTGTTGGCTTGGAAACCACACTCACATGTCCAATTTGGCACCAAGTCTAGGCTCCCTTCTTCTGATAAATCTTTTTTTTTTTTTTTTCAGGCAGGGTTACATACATCCTGGGCTAGCCTGGAACTTTCCATGTATCCAAGGATGACTACATAGTGAACCTCTTATCCTCCTGCCTCCACCTCCTGTGTGCTGAGAGTAAAGATGTACACTACAATGCCCAGTTTGTGTGTTGCTTGGATTCGAACCTAAGGAACTACTTTACCAACTGAGCTATAGCTCCAGCACCTGCATATCACTTCTGCATCTATCAAGAGGTCATAGATGTGCTGAAAGATACACAACTTACAGCCCCATGCCAGTCCACATCGCTTCTACGACAAAGGCCACATCCCAATGACAAACTCACTCATTCTCCCTGCATAAGTTTGCCCATACACTTAATACACTTGCTCAAGGTTCACATGTATTTCAGGCAAACAGACAGCTATAGTTTTTAAAGGAATCCATAACTGCAATACAATTATTAATAGAAATTTTCCTATAAGAGTTGATAAGAGGTTTCACCGTATCTTAGTTATTGCCTTCTTAAGACACAGAGAGAGATTTTCTTCAGTACATGGTTGTATTCCTTGGTCTCTGAACAGCCAGAGGTCGTAATGCTTAGAGACCATAAACTGAAATCTGATAACAGGGTCATTTGATTCCACTGAAGCTGATGAAATGAAGGACAAATGGGGACTTGAAGTCAACTCGTCTCATATTTTACTTATTCATCTAAATAGGGATTTCTAAAGCCTGCGGTGTTCCAAAGCATTCTCATACAGGTACTTACATTGCCTTCTGTGGCCATAATTGATGTCAGACTGCCAGAGACAAAAGCTACAAGAGAAAAAATATTTTCAGTTAAGTGTAGGCTGATACTGCTCATTAAATCATATCCCTCTAAGTAGAGGGAGAAGGTATTGATTCATAAACTTCACAACAATGATAATTCATTAATTGGCTTTTAATCTCAAATTTAATAAATCAATGTCTTAAAATAGAATTTATAAAATAAGCCATTTTTGTTTGAACATTATCAGTATGTTTCTGGCAATGAACAGGACACATATAACTTAGATACTTTGTTGCATTTGGGGGTTTGGGTTTTTTTTGGGTTTTTTTTGAGATAGAAAAACATTTTGCTCTTAGTGAAGAACAGTATGAACATGTGGGCAACATGGAATTATTGAACCATTGCTATTATCAAATGTCACAAATGCAGCCAACCCCTCAGAAAGTCCCAGCTGCAATACCAAGAGAAGTCTTTTTTCATGTCCCTACTTTGTAGTGGAGTACCTGAAAAAATAAGGTACTCTATGGCTTTGAGAAAGCAAATGAAGACAAAAGGGGAAAACCTGACCTCTCAAGACACAGAAGCTTGCTGAAGTCCCAGAAGTCACTGACATGCCTGAAAGCAAGGCATTTCCTAACCTGCCCATGACATCTGCTCAGATCCATATCCCTTGCCCCATCAACCTGATCTCTTACCACAAAGGTCCCCCAAACTTGAAGACTGCTACCACGTTTTTTGCTATTTGTCTCTTTAATACTTTGATCTGTTGTTAACAAACAAGGTAGTGGGTTTCATTTGGACATATTTATGCAAATATGCTATTATATCTTGTTTAAAGATGCTCTCCCTTGCCAGGCAGTGGTGGCGCACGCCTTTAATCCCAGCACTTGGGAGGCAGAGGCAGACAGATTTTTGAGTTCGAGGCCAGCCTGGTCTACAGAGTGAGTTCCAGGATAGCCAGAGCTACACAGAGAAACCCTGTCTCAAAAAACCAAAAAAAAAGAAAAGAAGAAGAAGAAGAAGAAGAGGAGGAGGAGGAGGAGGAGGAGGAGGAGGAGGAGGAGGAGGAGGAGGAGGAGAAAAGAAAAGAAAAAAAGAAAAAAGAAAGAAAGAAAGATGCTCTCCCTGGGCCCAGGAATCCTTCCTCTACCTCTCCAGCACTGGGATGACAAACACATGCTACCACGCCTGGGACATCCATATGGGTTCTGAGGATTGAACTGAGGACATCATATTTTTGTGGCAAGCATTTTTTTTCTCCCCAGGACTAATTACGTTTATTTTTTTCTATGAATACCATAGTCTCATTTTCTTATGGTTGTATAAAATTCCATTGTGTATATTCACTGTGCTTTCTTTATCCATTTATCTGTTGGGAGATATCCAACCTGGCTTTATTTCTTAGTTATTATGACTAAAGCTACAATTAGGCACAGATTTGCACGTGTCTTAGAGCCCTTTGGCCTCATACCTGATGCAATATGATACTACTTTTTAATATCAAAAATTTCATACTTTCTTAGATGCCAATAAGACATTTATTTATAAAGTACAATGGAAACGCAATCTAAAGACTGATACTTTAAGCATGTAAAAGTCACAAACTAGAGAAATTATCTATGCATTTAGTATACACCAATAACAAAGTAATAAAGTTACAGAGGAAAGCGTGAAGGAAAATTCAAATGACTGACCCTTAAATATTAGTAGTAAAAGAAGTACAAAATAAAACAGTTTGATTCCATTTACGATTAAGTGGTGAAAGCCAACTTTAGAGGAAGAGGAGGGCCGGAAGAAGACAGCCATTACAGATGTGCTGGACAGCTGTTTGAGACCACAGCAGTGATAATGGTAACTGTGTGACAACTGAGACTCACTCAGACTTTTCTGTGTGACATAAAGTATCCTCAACACTAAGATGCCTAGTAGGGAAAGATTTTTGAAACATATTGCTAATTAAAATGTGGGTCAAAATATATTTGCTTTTTTGTTTGTTTGGTTGGGTTTGGTTTAGTTCTGGTTTTAATATTTCAAGACAGGGTTTTTCCCTGTAGCTCTGGCTGTCCTGCAACTCACTCTGCAGACAAGGCTTGGCCTTAAACTCAGAGATCTACCTGCTCTGCCTGCTGAGTGCTGGAATTAAAGACATGTGCCCCCCACCATCCTATAGGTTGAACTATGTACAGAATTATTACCAGTTATACTGGCACACTTATGGTTGCACCACTCTGGAGGCTGAGGCAGGAAGATAATGAGCTGAGCTACAGGCCAATCTGGGCTACATAACCAGATTATGTCTTTACAAAAAATTATTGGATTATTCCATTATGTTATGCATGAATATAACTTTAGAGGATGGAAAGATGACTCAGTGGTTAAGAACACTTGCAGCTCTTGCAGACAACCCTGGTTCGTTTCTCAGCACCCAGGTAGAGCAAACTCACAACCCTCTGTTCTCCAGGGAGTCCAAAGCCCTCAGTGGCCTCTGCAAGCACCTACACACATGGCCACTCATCACCCCACAAGAACAGATAAAAACAAATCTTTAAAGACATATATCAATGTAGTAAGAGAAAATAAGTATGAATATATTTTCAGAAAAACAAAAAAATAAAAACAAGAAAAAATGCCTACAGTGATTATCCATGGGAACTGGAATAGCCAATCATTTATTTTTTATTGCCTTCATATTTATTTTTCTATAATAAGCTTTTATGTGTAAAATAATAATGCTGATAGAGACTCCTATGAATATTTTATTGACTAAGGCGATGTGTTTTTAGCATCCATTGATTGAGAAAATGCATCATAAGCTAAAGATAGTTGGAAGTCAGCAGCACTTTTAGGTAGAGAGAAAAAAAAATAACATAGACGTTAAGAGTAGATATTTTGGATCTGGGCTAAAATAGAAGTAAAGGCAGTTTGACAACCTGCTGACTGAATAAAATCTTGGGTAAGTGACTGACTTGGGGCCTCAGACCCCCATCTGTGAGATGGAGTTACCTAATCTGTAATCCTTTCTTGGGGTTAGGCTAAATGATGACAGGTCTTCATACAGCTGAAGGCATGACCTAACTCATCATAAAATCTCAAAAATCATTGCATTGTAAAACATATCCATTGGTCAAGGGAGGACGTGTTAATAGCCAGCTGTGTAAACTGTTTAATAATATATAATACAACCCTTTGAAGGCTATTCTCACTCGTCCTGAATGCTTGCTGGCCTCCTCTTCATTACAATACAGAAGCCCACTTTCTTGTGCTTCTTAAGTATGTGGTATGCAACCAGACTCTCTGATAAGTCTTGTAGTGGGCTGGCCTAACACGGCTTGTATTCTAATGCTAAATGCTGGCCTCCAAGATTTGGAGTCAGCATGTGGCCTTTGGGACCCAGCCCCCAAGTTAATTCTGATGGGCGAATATAGATGCCAGCAGCCAATATCTGAGGAGAAGAAAGATAGGTGGGTTTAGGTTTCCCAGGCTTGGGACCAGGAGGAGGAGGAAGGGGAGAGACAAAAAAGCCACCATGGAAGAGTAAGAATGAGTAGGAGAAAGAGCCACCAAGAAAGAAGAACATTCAGGAGGAAGAAGGAGACCCGCCATGTAAAAGGGACAAGAAAATGTGGCCCAGAGTGGGCTGCTCAACTGGATCAAGAGCAGCCAAGATGGAACATAGAAATTAGTAAATAGTAACTCAGAGTTATCGGTATGGCGGGTAGGCAGTTGCCCAGCTATTGTGCTGCTTAGGGCATATTAAAATATAAAAGCTGTATGTGTATCTTTCATCCAGAAATATAAATGGTCTAAGGCAGGAAGGAACCCTGAGTTGAGATTTATTAATTACTGTTTACTGTGAAAGTCTCATTCACATGTTTATTGATACATTTCCAGTCTTTGTGCCCTGGATGTTTTTAGTAAATATTTCTTGAATTAATGGGTTGGATACACCAACAATAGTATTGCTTAATTATGAATTTCCATATAGAAACCTATGGATTCTCATTTTTTTTTTTGTTTTTGTTTCATAGAACACTACCATCACAAATGATCCATTACAAATTTTCTTTTTGATATGTAGGTCATGGGCATGAGACAATACTATTGCCACTCTTTCTTCAACTGAAGAGCAAATGAAATAGCGGTCACTGGCATGGGTGCAGTGGGCATCAGGGCCAGCTGGGGATGGGTATTCCTGTATTATGCTATCCCTCTGTGAGCATTTAGTTAATAACCCCAGAGATCTTTAGTTTGTTTGTTTGTTTGTTTTTAAGTACACAGGCAAAATCTAAACTGTAGAGGGCAGGAGAGATGGCTTAGCAATTAAGAGCACTTCCTGCTCTTACAGAGAACTCAGGTTCCATTCCCACAGTCAACAACGGTCTTTAACCCCAGTTCTAGGGGATTCGATGCCCTCTTCTGGTCTCCATGGGCACCAGGCACACATGTGATATACATACGTATATGTAGGCAAGCATTCATACACATTGGAGAAGAATGAAAGTAATCTAAACTCAATTCATGTCTCTCCTCCATGAAAAACAGCCAGCCATACTTGGGGGTAGGGGGGATGGGAAGACTTGAGTCAGCATGTTTCCTAATTGACAATGAGAACAAGCTTACCAGCTGCACTAGAGGACATCGAGGGCATGCGCTGGTAACGGTTAGTTTATAGCTCCAAGGTTTCAGTGCAAATATTGTTGTTTACACAATAGCTTTCAAAAATAAATGAACCCACACACCTATGGTCACTTGATATTTGACAATGGAGCTAAAACCATTTAGTGGGAAAAAAAAGACAGCATTTTCAATAAATGGTGCTGGTTCAACTGGTGGTCAGCATCTCTACAAGTGCAAATTTATTCATTCTTATCTGTTTGTACAAAGCTCAAGTCCAAGTGGATCAAGGACCTCCACATAAAACCAGATACACTGAAACTAATAGAGGAGAAAGTGGGGAAGACCCTCAAACACATGGGCACAGGGGAAAATTTCCTAAACAGAACACCAATGGCTTATGCTCTAAGATCAAGAATCGACAAATGCCCAGGGCTACACAGAGAAACCCTGTCTCGAAAAACCAAAAAAAAAAAAAAAAAAAAAAAAAAAAAGACTCGACAAATGGAACCTCATAAAATTACAAAGCTTCTGTAAGGCAAAGGACACTGTCAATAGGACAAAACAGCAACCAACAGATTAGGAAAAGATCTTTACCAGTCCTACATCTGATAGAGGGCTAATATCCAATATATACAAAGAACTCAAGAAATTAGACTCCAGAGAATCAAATAACCCTATTAAAAATGGGGTACAGAGCTAAACAAAGAATTCTCAACTGAGGAAACTCGAATGGCCAAAAAGCACCAAAAAGAAATGTTCAACATCCTTAGTCATCAGGGAAATGCAAATCAAAACAACCCTGAGATACCACCTCACACCAGTCAGAATGGCTAAGATCAAAACCTCAGGTGATAGTAGATGCTGGTGAGGATGTGGTGAAAGAGGAACACTACTCCATTGTTGTTGGGATTGTAAGCTGGTACAACCACTCTGGAAATCAGACTGGCGGTTCCTCAGAAAATTGGATATAGTATTGCCTGAAGACCCAGCTATACCACTCCTGGGAATATACCCAAAAGATGGTCCAACATATAACAAGGACACATGTTCCACTATGTTCATAGCAGCCTTATTTATAACAGCCAGAAGCTGGAAACAACCAGATGTCCTTCAACAGAAAAATATATACAGAAAATGTGGTACATTTACACAACAGAGTACTACTCAGCTATTAAAAACAACGGATTCATGAAATTATTAGGCAAATGGATGGAACTAGAAAATATTATCCTGAGTGAGGTAACTCAGTCACAAAAGAACACACATGGTATGCACTCACTGATAAGTGGATATTAGCCCAAAAGCTCAGAATACCTTAGATACAATTCACAGACCACATGTAGTTCAAGAAGAAGGAAGACCAAAGTATGGATGCTTTGGTCCTTAGAAGCGGGAACAAAATACTCACTGGAGGAAATACAGAGACAAAGTATGGAGCAGAGACTGAAGGAAAGGCCATCCAGAGACTGCCCCACCTGGGGATACATCCTATATACAGTTACCAAACCCAGACACTATTGTGGATGTCAGGAAGTACATGCTGACAGGAGCCTGATAAAGCTGTCTTCTGAGAGGCTCTGCCAGAGCCTGACAAATACAGAGGCGGATGCTCACAGCCAACCATTGGACTAAGCACGGGGTCTCCAATGGAGGAGTTAGAGAAAGGAGTGAAGGAGCTGAAGGGTTTTGCAACTCTGTAGGAAGAACAACAATATTAACCAACCAAACCCCCAAGAACTTCCAGAAACTAAACCACCAACCAAGGAGTGCACATGGAGGGATCTATGGCTCCAGCAGCATATGTAACAGAAGATGGCCTTGTCAGACATCAATGGGAAAAGAGGTCCTTGGTCCTTTGAAGGCTCAAGGCCCCAGTGTAGGGGAATGAAAGGGTGGGGAGGCAGAAGTTGGTGGGTGGGTGGGTGGGTAGGGGAGCACCCTCATAGAAGCAGAAGGAGGGGAATGGGATAGGGGATTTCAGGAGGTGGGGGAACAGGAAAGGGGATAACATTTGAAATGTAAATAAAGAAAATAATCGAATTTTAAAAAGATAGAAGAGAAGAAAAAAATGAAAAACCAGAGAAGTAGAAGTGGAGCCAGATGAGAAAAGGTTCAGCAAGAGGGAAAGGAGACATGAGAGGGAAATGGGGGTAATGAGGTCAGGATGTCAATGTCATAATGAAATTATTATATAAGCAATATGTGTTAATAAAATCATTTTAAAATCTCCAATGCATTTTACATATGTGAAAAACTATTTTTAAATTTTCACATATATAAAGACCAACACTAAGATTATGATTAGTTTTGAATTCTTTTGTGCTAGCAATGGACCATATGCACTCATGGCTGTATCCCACAGTTACAGAGAAAGGGCAGCATCCTTGTGGTTAAGGAACATGTACTCATGTTCTCTCCACCGTATTCACGGCTATTGTGCAAGTATGTAATACATTCATGTTGTTAAATTATTCAGGAACAATAACTGAAACAATAACTCACCCCATGTTAAGTCAATTTCTGTAAATAATTATCCCACCGAAAAATTCAATTAGGTTTTATTTAAGTGTTTATGCTGTAGCGCAGATGTGAGAATTTTCAATAGCTGGCCAAGCCTAAACATATTGTGTTCTAGGATAAAAATTCCAGGAGAAAAAAAGAATCATAATATGAATCTCAGGAGAAAAGAAAAAAAATGTAAAATTATAAGTTCTGAAGGTAAAGTTATTTAATAATGGAATTCATCAAATCTTTGTGATATTTATTATATGCAATTACTGAGATTTGCAGTGTTCTATAACCCACATGTTTTACCTGTATGATATTAGTTTATATGACAATGTAGGGTACTTGGGTATCCACCAAGCTTCCAGGTTATTTCATATGTACAATATATACATATACATACACATACAAACATACACATACATACCTAGTGCACTAAAACATGCAGATTAGAGACAAACATAATTGTGTTTAAATCTCAAGTCCATCACTTGTTAAATATACAAACTTGTAAACGTTGCTAGTTCATCTGATTAGCGGATACCTCACGAGTTAAACAATAGTGATAACGAACTCACAGAGGTTTTGTGAGAGCTAAGTAAGACAGCTTCCGGCAAGCACTCAGGCACAGCGAGTGCTCAGTAGGTGTGAGCGATTGCGTAGAATGGGAACAATTATCTAGAAATAGGTTTGTTATACAAAACTACTCTTCCAAACTGAATGAGTGCACACTTTGGAGGTTCGGGCAGGTGGGCTGATGGGCCTCATCAAACGGAACTGCTCTCACACTCTGGGGCTGATTAAAATCCCTAGCTGGATCTCCCCACAACCATTGCTGATCTCAAGAGTACACTTTTCTCAGTTACACGGATGACAGTCATCTTCCTTAGAGAAGTCCTTGAGACTCAACGGCAGGTAACAGAGCCAAACCAATGATGTCATGTGCCTCTCTCTCTCTCTCTCTCTCTCTCTCTCTCTCTCTCTCTCTCTCTCTCCTTTTTAAATCTGTGACTTGAAAGGCATTGCATTCCTGACAGGTCTGCACCTGGAGAGCAGAAAGCATCATTTATTGTCTGAATGAATTCTCGCATTAACCTCAAAGAGGCTTTACTTATATATACAAATGAAGAATCGTTCCAGTTTGCTTTAAGCACAAACATCTTCCTTGTACCAAGTGATACCAAGTGCATTCTAGCTGCTTTGGAGACTGTTAAGTCAGAAGTGTCCACTATGGGCCCATATCATTTTGAAAACAGTAAATAGATCAGGGCTGTGGTTTTGCAACAAACACTGTACTATTAACGAAGGCTGGTATGGTCACTGTTTTTAAGAACTAAGAGTAAAAGTTTCATTGCACGGATTTGTAGGTTCACAAGACCTAGCAGCCGTGTTTGATTAGAATGATGACTGTGAGGGAAAAAAAATGGCTGGGGAACCCAGGGTTCCTCCCTCCACGCTGTGGGTAGTCAGCTGGGAAAGCCCTGGGTTCCTCCAGCTGGAAGTTAGGCCCAGCTGGTCTCCACGGTTCCTCACGGCGCGGCCCCAACACACGATTTCCAAGACCGGTTTATTGACATGGTGGATGGTGGATGGATCTGGATGTGCCTCCCCCCAAAACCCAGGGCGGACCTGAGTTAAATAGGGAGGGGAAGTCGGGGGAGGTTTTGGGGAGGAATGCTTAATTGGCTCCACCCTCTGGCCTTCAGGTACCATATTAGTATGTAAATCTCTAGGGCCTGGGGCCTGTTTATCACGTCCACCTGTGTAATTTAATAAGCAAAGGCTTATCACTTTAAAGTGTCAAAAAAAAAAAAAAAAAAAAAAAAAAAACAAAACTAGGGCCAGTGTCATAAAAACATTTGCTTCATGAACCTGATAACATAGCTAGATCCCATGGTGGATAGAGAGAACAGAAATCTAATAGGTGGTCTCTGATCTCTATACAACTGCTGTGGCACTCATGTGTCCAGACTTAGACCCCATATACATAAACATATGCACAAACGCATACATGAACACATGTACACATGCGCACACACCATATGTATGCACATACACATGCACACACATACACATACCATATTCATACAATACACATGCATACACACACCATATGCATGAACATATATATGCACACATGCCATAATATCCATGCACATACGCATGCACACACATGCACATATGTGCACATGCACATACATGCACATGTGCACACCATATGCATACACAGACACATAGATATGCATACACACAACAACAGTAAAAATGTTGTAAAAAGATCATAACTATGATTCAGAAATAATTTTCCAATTCAAAATGTGGGCTAGGCTCACTCTCCTTTTCCCAAGCTTTAAGTGAAAACATCAGAATGCTGAATTAATACTTCTAAAAGCACAGCTTAACTCGTAACCCATTTGCTCTCTGAAATCACAAGGCTAGCATTTGATAAGGCATTAGAAGAGCAATTGGCAGATTTATAGAAAGCTGAGGAATACAGGTAAACTCTGTATCCTTGCTAACACAGAAACCAGAGGAAACATGGGGGCAGCGGTCCTTCCTCCTTCGGGTGTTAAGACTCAGTCATCAAAACCATGCAGTTGATATAGCAAGGACCATTCCCCCTTGACTGACACCTGGAGCATTCGGTCAGCAGGCACGTGCTGCTGATGGGCCATCACAGTGACACCATAAAAATCAAAGAGAACATTCATCTTGGCTCCTGTGTAAAAGCATGGGACATGAAATAATTCATTAGTTTTGCCAATTAACATGAACTTTATCCTGTCGCGCCAGAGCAGGTGTGAAGAGAGCAAATCCATAGTGACCTGACATTAGGATATGCATGGTGACATATCCTAATGGACATGTATGGGTGCAGGTCATTTGGGATTGATTCTCCAGGAAACTGATAGAAACCAAGGCAGTTTTATACAAATTATTTCCTTTTTTTTTTTTTAATTTTAATTTCAGTTCTGTCAGTCTGATTTCAACTCATTTTTCTTACTTCAGGAAATTCTCCATTTTGGTTCTCCCTCTTCCACTCACTTTGTTCAGCATCTCTCCCATTCTCTCTGCTGTGGTGAGGAATTGACAGATGGCTATGAGAATCACGGGCTTTTTTATAAAACAGAAAAACTGTGATGCTTAAAATTACTTTATGTTCAACACCATTAGAATCCTGGAATACATCATCTGAGGAGACTGACAGGCTCCTTCCTGCCTTCTCCATGTGTTCTCACACACACTGTCAGCCCTGACAACCAAGGCTCCTGCACATAACTCTCACATACGTGAGTGAGAGAAAACCCTTCCTGCACTCAGTGTCAAACTTTGTTCCCTGCTGACCATATCACCAGAGTAACAACAAAGTAGCTAGCCAAAAGAGATCCCAGGCAAGCCTCCTCTGTTGTCCCCTGAAAGGATCTGCCAATACCTAGCACAAGTAACTGTTGGTCACGGTCTTCTGGGAGGCATGAGGCTCCTCTGAGTTGCCACAAGCATTTCTTGCTTTTTTGCAGGCTTCCCGAACTCGAAACTCAAAGGTTAAAGTCTCCACCTACAGCATACTCATAAGCTGGAACAACAGGGTACCTGTCACTGATTGCACCCCAGCAGAAGCTTCTCCTATTCCCCAGAGTTGGAACCTGGCCACCCCTTTCACTGGTGTGTGGGGCAGACCAGTACCCTAATGGGTATAAATACTTAATTCTACAGTTACTTACATAAACAATCCCTCAAAAGAATATGTATATTCCATCCCTAGACCACATGCATATATACACTCTAATGCACACAAACATACCCTACTGAGAGCCCTGTTCACCAATGGCTGCAACTTGTAGTTAACTCTGCGTTCTCTTTGCTGGCTCCAGATCCAAGGGACTTGTCACACTAAGATCCAAACTTATTGTGGGTTGAAGTCCAATATGAGAGGTAGGGACTCAAGGGGTGTTTTTAAGGGTTTATATTTGGCCAATGCTCTGCACTGCATAAGAAATACAGTTCAAAACCATGGCAAGGTCACAGAAAGCATTGTTCACAAACAAGTGACTAATTCTTAGTCCCACTAAAGACTCTCCCATGATTCCTTCTTCTTCCTATCATGGTAGAGTGCCAATTAGTAGTAAGTTTATTCCACTGAAGCCTTTGGAGATAAGAACAGATGATAGACTCTAAGGCGGGTCGAGCATGACATATAATGTCCCTTCTCTTTGTACCTTTACATCCCCGCCCCAATTCCTTCACAGGAGTAATCATGGTATTTTCTCTCCATAGAAGAGAGTTTGTTTGTTCCTTGGTGAAATCGTGGCAGTGTGTGCATGCTCTGAGGTAGCCAGTCAGTTCAGATCAGACTTGTAAATACCATTGGACTTCACAGCCTTCCACTGTGATGAGTATTCCCTGTGTATCAAGGGCTTCTGCAACTGAGAGAAAACCAACATAAAACCAACCCCTATCTTCCATGATTACTCTGATGTTGAAACCAAAATTTCTCTTTTGCCTGGTTAGTTCTTCTCTCTGGCTGTACAAAAGCAGTGTCCAATGCCTGTTAGTAGGGAAAGCCCATGCAGAGCTAAACCTGTGCATGGTTGGGGAAAGGGCTGCCTTAGTCAAGAAAGGGGTCTGCTCCTCTTGCTGGTAGGGGCACAGGATGACATCTGGCAGTACTCTCAGTCTTTTTCCAGACTTCATTGCAAATCTGTATGGTGACATCCCCTACATGTATGAAAGTGAAGACACATACCCAAAATTAACCTGTAAGCCTCACTTGCCTAAGGACCAGGTAGCCTCCTGGAATGCTGGGAGTTGTAGTCCTTAGAACAGAATACAGATTCATGGGAAAGTATGGGACCCTATAGCTTTGTCTTAATAAGCCCTTGCAACAATAAACTTTCTCAATAAACCCCCTTCGAAATTCCAGGGAGTTGTCTTGACCAAAATCTATCTCTCAGTCAGTATGTAATATTTAATAAGGTTTACTTCAAATTTGGCCCAAAATGGCGGAATTGGTTTTTCTCCAGTGAATCTCAGGATTAACATTAGTTGGTTAGAAAGCCAGAATTCATACTCAGGTCTTAGACTCAGGCCTAGAGCCCTTTGCCCATCAGCTGTGCTGTCTCATTCAGTGTTCTCTGCCCTTTCTCCTTCTTTGTGGTAAGCTTGAGTTTTCTGTGAGCAGTAAATCTCAATACCCATCTTACAAATGGGTGACTCCGACAACAAGCCAGCTCAGACATACAGAGAAGGCTAAAGAATATCTGTTGATTTACGTAAACCTTACCTCTGATTTGGAATAAATATAGGTAGGCAGGCAATTTATTGATAAGATACCCAGCAAGCCCCGTAGTTAGATGCTTACCCAGAGGCCTACATGTAGGATCACAGACAAGCTGCCACGGGGTAGAATGAAGGAGTTTGTTGGGAGAACATAAACTCTAGGAGACACTAGAGAGCCAAACATGAATTGTGCTGGTGACAAATGTCCTTTCAGATATTTTATTTAAGAACAGTGGGGTTGAAATCCTAGCTGAAATCCTAACCAGACAGGCTATGAAGTCTAATGTCTCCATCTTCCCATTCTATTGACATTCTCAGTGATCTAAGCAGGGATCTAAGATTTATCTTTGCTGCCGAAAGTGTGTTTGTGTCTCCTAACCTCTAAAGTAAGAGCTAAGAGACCTTTTTGTTCTTCAGGATGAACTAGTCCAATCAATGAGAGACATTCTTCACATCTTCCAAAATGCAAATTAAAAACACAATCTATATGGGCAAATGCCTTGAGGAACAGAATAGCTTTCTGCGGTCATAACGTGTATGAAAAGAGACACCTAGTGGGAACACATGTAAGTACAACATTTATTATAGGAAGTAATAAGGTGCCCCTTCTAATTCTGTGAGTTTGCATAGATTTGAGTTTAAGACAGCACCTTCCAAACTACTAGAACCACAAACCAAGAAATAGAAAAGTCTGTAGAAGTGCATTTTGTGTTTATTTCTGAAGAAAGTGCTTGTTCTTTTGTCTTTTGGATTTGGCTAGCCTTCTGAGTCAAGTCTCAGAAAGTAATACAGGCAGACACTGCAATGCAGACAGCACAAAGCGGCTAATACTGGACACCCACCTTCCCCTCCCCTTCCTGTAGGCCTATGTGCCGATTTCTGTTCTCAGCTCTCAGCAGATGTTGCGGGTGAGATTTTCCACTTGTCTATGGGTTGGTTTATTCTGGTTTGTAATTGGGTAAAGCCACAACTGGGTTTATTTTCCACCTGGCTTCCTGTGGTCCCTGCAGCTTCCTGTCGTCCACCCACTACCTTTGCCCTTCACTCCGGCGTGCGTGCCCATGCGCCCCACCCTCACTTTCCCCCTGCGCCCACCATCCCGCTTTTTAACCCACGACTCACTCTTTCTCCTTCCCCTCCCTGATATCATTTTAACCTCGTAGGTAAAAGTCGCAAAGTATTTTTAAAAATCTATTTTTACTCTATGACCAAGGTGTTAAAGTTCGGTTGTGTTAAATTGCAATTTGTAATGATCTTGTAGATTCAAACTCACAGGATGTTTTTTTAACTATCTTTATATAGAGTCTCTATATGTTATTCAGACTGGTCTGGAGCTCACAGCCTTAAAAGATTCTTTCTGAGTCAGCTTTCTCAGTATCTGGGACTTCAGGCATGGGCCACAGTACCCAGCTTATCTCACGGGACTTCCTTTAGGTTCATAGGACTCTTTCTTTCTTTCTTTCTTTCTTTCTTTCTTTCTTTCTTTCTTTCTTTCTTTCTTTCTTTTCTTTCTTTTCCTTCTTTCTTTTTCTTTCTTTTCTTTCTCCCTCTTTCTCTCTTCCTTCCTTCCTTCCTTCCCTCCTTCCTTTCTTTTCTTTTTTTCTTTATTTCTCCCTTCTTCACTCCCTTCTTTTCTTTCCTTTTGTACAAATTCTCAAGTTCAAACCCCCACATTACCACTCATAAGATTGTACATCTGAAAAAGACCATTTCCTCTAGAGAAAGCTGAGCTTAATTTCAGAGTCCCCAGAACTCATGCACCAGCTGGGCATGGCTACATTCATCTGTAAACCAAGCACTGGAGATAGAGATGGGGGCAAGACACAGGCGATCCTGGGAGCCCATTAGCTAATCTAGTCAGAACTGGATCCCCAGGTTCAATGAAACACCCTGTCCCAAAAAAATAGGATTATGGGTGATAGAGAAAGACTCTTAAAGCTGACCTCTGGTCCTCATAAGCACATGCACAGGTGTGTGCCAACATACACACATGCATATACCCCAAATACCAAAAAAAGAAAAAAAAAGAAAAAGAAATATACAAAATTAAGTCCCCATTATTAATTTATATAATTCATGGATTTTAGTTAGAGAAAATATTCTGAGTTCAATGTGTTTAAAAACAAATGTTTGTGCCGGGCGGTGGTGACGCACGCCTTTAATCCCAGCACTTCGGAGGCAGAGGCAGGCGGATTTCTGAGTTTGAGGCCAGCCTGGTCTACAGAGTGAGTTCCAGGACAGCCAGGGCTACACAGAGAAACCCTGTCTCGAAAAACCTAAATAAATAAATAAATAAGTAAATAAATAAATAAAATAAAAACAAATGTTTGTGCTGGATCTGAGTGTATATTCTGTTTTCTAACTATGGGATTCTATCTATCTTAAGGGTCTGAACTCATCAACCTCCACATGCATCTGTGGCTCTTACCATGCCCTTAAGCTATTCATTTTTGAGAATTATGCCATCATTGTTGAGTTCTTTATATCTCTCTACAGTTCTAAGAGTCATGGCTGCTTAACAGACTTTATATTTTGGTGGGAAGGTGAAAGAATGGATCTCCCATGTAGCTCTGGTTTGAGTTCAGTAGGGTGAAATGTATCAGCCTATAAATGATATTGGGATAATTGTTATTAACTTAAAGCACGAAATTTGACCCTTATCTGAAACCATGTCAAAAATCAAGCGTTCATAATACGGGAAGAAAAAGAAGACTAGTTCTAGAAGACAAGACAAGACGGGTATCCTGTGACCTTGGAGTGGTAGAATTTGTTTATACTCACTCTTGGCTTTCAGTTAATAGACATGGCACCTTTTCATTTACTTATGTTTTCCTTAGCTGTTCCCAATGATGTTACATAGAACAGTAAATTTATCCATGGAAATGTAGCATATGTTTTCTAAGATATGTGTTTTCTTAGGCATTTTATATTCGTGTTATTCCTTACATGAGGAACTATACTCAGTTTAACATAATGACCACATTCGGGTAATACTCCATGTTTAGGATTCTACATGTTAAAGTCTATACTCTGAAAATATTTGAAGTCTTAATTTCTTCTTTTTTTTTTTTAAAAAAATCATCATAGCTTTTATTAATTCTTTTACAAGCGTCTCCAATTCTATGTTGTTGGGTAGTAGTAACAAACATCTTTGGTTTATTCCTGATGTCAGAGGGAAAGGTCCTATCACTTGTTCATCAACTGTGTCATAGGAGAATGAGGAACCTTCTTCCTGATAATGGCCCAAGTCGAGAATCCAGGGAAGGTCTGCTTGGCAGTTAACCTTAGATCTTTCTCTGTAGTTAAGTTTGACAGGATGGCTGGAGCTAGAAGTTTGACTGCAGAGATAATGTTTTAGTTGTGTACCTGGAGCCTGGGGTCCCTGGGCTTCTTCCTTATGTGATGTGCCAACCCACCCCGATCCATGCCCAAAGTCTGCATCTATCTGAAGGGCATTCTTAGAATGTTTGGACTTTGAAATGAAGTTCAGCTTTCATAAGAGGAAGTGGTCTCTTTCAGATAAAAAGTCTTATGAGTTGTAACATGGGGTAGATTTGAACCTGAGAATTTGTACACAAGGAAAGGAAAGAAGGAAGCACACAAAGTGTAAAAGAGGTTTTGCCTGTTGTGCCTAAGCCCCAAGCACTGTGCTAGACACATGGTCCATCATGTTTGATGAATGAATAACAGCTTTTGTTGTTATTAATGAGGAGTGAGATCCATCCTAGGCCCTATGCTTGTTCTTATGTCAGATAGGTGAGCTTATGATGGACAGGGTCACAGAGATGGGGAGAGGCAACTCTCGAAGTAAAAGGAGCTGGCGAGATGTAAAAAGGAGATGCTTTGGATAAACATTGAGAGGTGCAGGTCTGTGTGCAAGTAAACGAAGTCTTTCCTTCTCAGAATCCTTTGTTTTAAATCTGTTCCTATTAAACTCAGTAAGTTTAAAAAATGTGAAATTAGGGGCTGGCCCTAGTTACTCTTGCAGAGAACATGGGTCCAGAACAACCTGCAACTCTAGGTCCAGATAATCCACTGCCCTCGTGTGCCCCCCGGACCCCTGCACCTGCATGCATATGGTGCACATATATTCATGCAAGCTTGCATCCATACACACAGAGAATAAAATAAACAACCATTTTACTTTTTTTTTTTTTTTTTTTTTTTTTTTTTTTTTTTTTTTTTTGAGTTTTCGAGACAGGGTTTTTTTGTTAGCCTTGGCTGTCCTGGAACTCACTCTGTAGACCAGGCTGGCCTCGAACTCAGAAATCCGCCTGCCTCTGCCTCCCAAGTGCTGGAATTAAAGGTGTGCGCCACCACTGCCCGGCATAAATAACCATTTTAATGTTATATTATGACTAAAACATTCAAATTACTCAGCTACTTAAGTAAAGTATAAGAACTGACATGCATGAAGGATTTGGGAAAGTTGTTTTATAGAGATGCAAAACTTTTACAGTAAATGTCATCAAAGACTAAAGGACTCCTGAAGCTTCTAGCTACTTCTCTCCTTCCGTAGTTTCCCCCATGATAGGAAAGGCAGTGTGAGTAACTAAGGCCGACAGTCCTGGCAGAGGTGACGCATGTCACTCACAGTTGAGAGAAGACTAGCCTGCTGCATACTCTCTTCCCCAAGGTGGCAAAGCCTTGAGGGCATTTACTGGCAAGATGGTGCCACAAGGCGGCAGAGTTTGCCTCAGCCCACATCCTTGATGGACTCCAAAGCTGAGATCCCTACCCCTCCTCACCAATTGGCACACTGTGTGGATTTCTTATCCATTCTGTGTGGATAAGAAATAAAGGTTTGTTATATTGAACTTCTCAGATCTAAGGGTTAATTTCAATATCACCCCAGGCAACTACCAAGAGTTCCTGTGGCTCATTAATTATTAACAAAACTCCTGAGATTTTTGTTAAGATCTGTTTGTATTTCTTTCCTGTGTAAACTGACACCCAAAATAGTTAGCTCCCTTTTTGTGATGTTATTGGGAACGGTACGAACATTTTCACGGAGGAAAACAGGCTGAATAACAATGGAAATGTCAGACAAGAAGAAACTTTCTGGACCCTGAAACTTTACTCTTCCTTTCTCAGTTTCTTGCTGTCTACAAAGAGATACAGAAATCTTTCCCAGAAAAGAACATGCCCTACTCATTCGTAGAAATAACTTCAAAAGATTTTGAGCTTCCCGACGAATACCTCATCAACTGGATTCTACCCCTTAGAAAGCTATTTTCCTATTTTTGAGCTGAAATATTGGAAGGAAAAGATTTTGTTCACTAGAAAAAAAATAACCACACAAATGTTAATCTGACCTTTAAATAACCTAAACAGCTTGCTGATTCTGTTTTTGAGGAACAGTCTCTGTGTCTCTAGCTTGTCTATCCTTGCTTTGTAACCCAGCTGTCTCGTTTCTGTTTATAATGTCATATTTTGTGCAAAAAAATAGGCATATTCAAGGATACAAACATATGTGGTCATCCATCCCTTTATCGCCAGCACACCAGATTTTAATACAGAGTTTATTTTAAAATGGATCAGGAATCTTTGGGATCTAAGTTGTTTCTCTATTAAAGAAATGAGACTTGGCCCTACACATTGAATTCTGGATAGAAAAAAAAAATTCGTTGGTGCCCTAAATCACTTGGTAACATAAATCAAATCAAGTGGGTCTTAGAATGTAACACTGATAGACACAACAAGAAAGACAAAATGAGAAAAACATAACCCTGTGTTCATAATTGCATCCTCAAAAAACTCATACCCACTGCCCAGCAGGAATATGTCAAAATAATTAGACAGGCACTTTATGCTTAAGAATTCTGGGAAGGACTCAAAAATAGTTGTGGGCTGAGAAACGTAGGCACATGTGAGTGAGAACTGAATATGAATCACTGGCTCCCACTACACATGTTTAGACTGGACAAGCTTCCTTCACCATGGCTTACTGACCTCCCCTAAGGATGGAAATTGCAAGAATATTTTTGCATTAGCTTAAGGATGTCTCATAAGCTTAGTGGATGCCTCAACTCCTTCTCTTGTAACCAGTCAGTTAAATATATATATATATATATATATATATATATATATATATATATATATATATTCAAAACACTTTTTCATAAACTGTAATCCAGAGGTATTTCAATGTGTGCAGAACATCCTGGGGAGGCGACAAGAGGGAGATGAGAAACGGAAGCCAAGATGCCAAGAGCTACTACCAAGCAATAGGCTCGCGTGGGCTTGAGTGGGAAGCAGAGAGGACTCTGTGTGTTGCCTTCGTGCTGGCTTCAGAGGGAACCAGAACAACCCATGATGACAGGAAAGAACTGTTCTGAGTGTACAAAACTCTGCACAAGAGTTACCTTACTTTTAAAGGCCAGAACCTGTGGGGCTTGTATTAAATGAACAAAAGCCTGTAAGAGATAGTCTTCCCTTGGCTGATACAGGAGCCTTCACCACCAGCCTCATAAGCACTCTGTTATGTACTGGGCATTCTTCTAAATACTGGCTTTGTATAATACTAATTCATGAATTCCTGTTCCACCCTTAAGGGGCACTAGCCACCCTCTACCCTGCTCCATTAAACAGAAAAGAAGTTGTCTGACCTCCATACACTTGTCTTGGCATAGTCCCTTCCCCTGCAACAATTGTAATAATTTTTGAAAAGAAAATTAGTCACTTAAAGGTTAACTTCCAAAGACCAAAATTCCACAGCTGATAATGTCCAGGACAAGACTCAATCCCAGCCATCAGCGTCTCAACCTTCCTAATGCTGTGACCCTTTAATACAGTTCCTCATGCTGTGGTGACCCCCAACCATAAAATAATGTTCATCGCTACTTCATAACTATAATTTTTTATACTGTTATGAATCATAATTTAAATATCTGATATACAGGATATCTGGTATGTAACCCCTGTGAAAGAGTCATTCAACCCCAAAGGGGTCTAGATCCACAGGTTGAGAACAGTTGGTTTACAGCCTGCTATCTTCACTCTTGTAATGTGTCTGATTGTTCTTCAAGATAAGCATTTTTAAACAATTCTTTTAAAAAAAATAAATTATCTAGTTTGATCATTGAGCCAGTTGCTACTTTACATCAACACAAGGCATTATGTAACGAGGGATTTCAGAGCCCGTCTGATCCTGTTTCCCAATCAATGATGGAGATGCCCCTCACCTAAAGAGTCTTCTAGAAAAAGTTCTTGACTTCTGAAGATGGTTAAATAGCTCATTTTCACCAACACCTTAGGAAACCAATTTTGTAAGCCAGCAGTGAAAGTATAAACATACGAAAGGTATTATTTAAATTACTCAATACAACATCCAAATTTTATAATAAAGCATTCTGTACCAAAGAAGGCAAAATCTAAATCCTGTTAACTATCTCATCAAAAACAACTCATATGGGGCTAAAGGAGTGGCTCAATAGTTAAGAACAATTGATGCTCTTATAGAGGATCCATGTTCAGTTCCCAGCTCGCAACTGCACACACAACTTGTAACCTACTAGGGATCTGGTGCCCTCTTCTGGGCTCCATGGGCACCTACATGTACATGACACCCATACAACGTTCAGATACACATATGCATATACAATAAATGTTTTTAAATGCCTATCTCTTATACACATATCAAATAAGAGTATATATTTGAAGACATCTGAACACCTGAGCTATGCACCAGCATTGACTTTCACATTACTGATTTGGACTCCTGCACCCAGCACCACCATGGGCTTTTACTACAAACTAGAAGGAGATCTCCACTAAAAAGATTGTGTGTTGCTTCAAACATAGTAGGCCATGTCATTGGAAATGGTAGAAACTACATACTTGAGAGAGTCCTGAATATTATCATTTCCTGGCTTTCAAAAGAGGTAAGAGTATTGAATTAATAGACTAATATATTCTGAACAATTACCACAACTTTAACTTTTTACATAGAGATATTACACTCTGAAGTAATAAATCCCTTACATTCCCCTGCAAGCTTAGAATTATGGTTCATCTTTTAAAAGATAAATAAACCAATAAAGAGTTGTATGGCACAGCTGAAAGCTAAAATATATAATCTTTCTTAAGTCATTTTATAAATCAAAAGTCAAAGGAATGGTAAAAATATTTATACCTATAATTATACAATCTTGGACAAGGTTAGATTTTAAATAAAGTAATGTCTTTAAATTGTTATACTTTTACTGTTATGTGCTTTATTTCATCTTAATTATTAATAAATTTATAATAATAAATACCCATTTATAGTACATCCAACTTGGATCTGGGCATCTAAACCCACAGTTGTTCACAAAATCAAATCATCTCATGATATGATCCTATGGTGCTTACATTAAGCCAGTTACATTAAGCTCTACTCAGACTGAGAGGATGATAAAATAATTAACCCTGAAAAAGTTACCCATAAATAAATAAACAATTTGCCTCTTGTGAAATAATCACTGCCCAGAATTCATTTCAGGTGAAATCCAAAGGTAAAATGGAATTGGAAATTTACCAATGCTTTGATGGTTCCTCTTCATATTAACCTGGGAACAAGCATGCTTACTTTATTCTGATCAGGCTCATCAATTAGAAAAACAAAGAAGTGAGCGGGATTTTCAGGTTATAAACATCACTCAAAGAAAGAGCTAGCTATCTTCAGAGAGTTTTGGATTACATACCAAAATGTTATGATGCTCCTCGGTCCAGGTCT
Source organism: Arvicanthis niloticus (assembly GCF_011762505.2). Lineage (NCBI taxonomy): Eukaryota > Metazoa > Chordata > Mammalia > Rodentia > Muridae > Arvicanthis > Arvicanthis niloticus. The sequence continues at coordinate 13,192,218 of NC_133436.1, read as the reverse complement.
GCTCCTGCTGAGCTATACGAGACAAAACAACAAAGGATGTTATCAGATTTTTCAACTCCTTATGAGGAAATCAGAATCATGCATATCAACCTGAGGACGGGCAACAAGAGAGTTAGGCTGGTCAATGTGGAATGGCCAAGGGCCTCTCCCAGAGAACAAACTGGTCTCATCTCCTCTGAAGGAAGATGTGGCGAGTGGTGAGTCGGGGGGGGGGGGGGGGGGAAGCCTCAGATCACCAAAGCTTAATGCTCAGTGCTAATGAAAAGTGTGTCCTCACCCTTTGCACACAGACTCAGCCATGTCTCTACTTTTAAATGCTCTGAAGATACACACATGGGACAGATAGATGACTCAGCAGTTACAAGTACTTGCTGTTCTTACAAAGGACCCGATTCAGTTCCCAGCACCCACATGGTAGCTGACAACCTTCTATAGCTCTAATTTCAGGGAATCTAATGCCTCCTTCTGGTCTCTGAAGGTAGCAGGAATCACATGGTGTATTTACATACATGAAGACAAAACACTCATACGCATTTTTAAAAGAAAAGATGTGTCCATGAGTTTAGAACTTCCATTCATTTTCCTCAAATCTTGCCAGTGGGAAAGTGTTTCAAATCAGTGATAATAATCCACTCATTGTCTAAACTACATATTTGTATAATTTATAGATTATTCTTCTTAAAAAGCCTATACAATCCTAATTTTCCTAAGTGTCTCAATAATGTTCTTTCTGGTCTAGAGAATTTGTTGCATTTCATCTTAAATCCAGGCTCCAGTCAAAGATCAATCCTTATTTTATATGGGGTATATTGCTAATATCTATCAGGAAGCTATTTCCAGAAGCCTGTAGATACCACAGTCAATGATGCTCCAATATCTAATACAGAATGAAGCATATAACACCCTCCCAGTGTGCTTCAGACGTCTGGGGACTCTAGATAATGCAATATGAATTCTTCATAATAAGATACTACACTGTTTTACATAAGAAATAAGAGCAAGAAAGTTCCTCATCCTATGCAGGTACAATTCTGTTTCTGGCTGAATTCTTGGGTGTCAAAAGCATGGTTATTCTAGAGTCAACTGTACCGTTCCATGTCTACAATATCTTTTTGGTTTGGGTTGCTTTATCCCTCTGGTTGGGTTTGACTAAGTGTTTCCTCATAATTAGACCTAGATCAAACATTTGGACTTGTGGGTCAGGATACTTACCTTCTTTATATACATTTTACAAATTATACAACAGATTGTACAAACATTTTGTTTCAGTCACAGTTACGTTATATAATTGCTTCCTAGGGCTGAAGAGATGGCTCAGTAGTTAAGAGCACTAGCTGCACCAGTGGTGGTGGTGCACGCCTTTAATCCCAGCACTTGGGAGGCAGAGGCAGGCGGATTTCTGAGTTCGAGGCCAGTCTGGTCTACCGAGTGAGTTCCGGGACAGCCAAGGCTACACAGAGAAACCCTGTCTCAAAAAACAAAACAAAACAAAGACAAACAAACAAACAAAAAAAAAAGAGCACTAGCTGTTCTTCCAAAGCTCCTGAGTTCAATTCCCAGTGACCACATGGTGGCTCACAACCATCTGTAATGTGATCTGATGCCCTCTTCTGGCACACACATATGTGAAGATAGAGCACACATACATAACATAAATAAATCTAAAAAAATAAATAATTTCCTCCTATAAGGTAAACAGTGTTCGTTTCTAATTAATAAAATTCTTCTGGCATGGATAAATCTGCTTCATTTGTACTGCCATTTCACTGAGTTGGGTGTTTTAAAATGATCTTTTCTGTTTGAATGGAAATTTATGCACATTCATATAAGCAGTAAAACCGTTTCTGGGGCCAAAATTTAAATATAGGCATGACATACCTATCACCCTAAAGCATGAAACCTATTTTCATGCAAGACAAGTCTCTAAAGCATTTTTTTTCTTCCTCTCTCCATTGTGCAAAGGCTGTGCCAAATTTGCAGCTTGTTTCATTGTATTAAATTGCAGAGCAGCGTGACACCATCCTTTAGATGAACAGTTTCTAACTGTGTTTTGAAATGATCATGGCTTCACTAGAGACCAAACTCCAAGTCTATGGGTGCTGATGTAAGATGCATATTAGCTGTATCAACCGCTCAGTTATCACCTTCCGTTAATGTTCTTGTCTTTGCATTTGATGCACACACACACACACACACACAAAACCCTCTCATCTCCATGTCTTCCCTGGAAAGACTTTATGTTACATCTTCTTCCTTCCCCAAACAGAAGATACAGCATTTCAGGATAAATACCAGCCACTCTACAAGAATTTCTTAGCATGGTAAACTAGATCATTTTACTTCTCATTTTACTTTGGTCCTTATCTTCTGTTTAGTTTAAGATCTAGTCAGGGAAGGTTTGGAAATGCACGTGTGTGGCTTGAGTCACAGCCAATAACATGAGTCTCTAGGCAGACAGTCCAGCCAGGCAGAACACCAGCAGGCTTCCATCCTTGATGTCTAGGGTCCTGACCACCTCTGGGAAGAAGAGACTATGGTTGCTGCATAGGTGGGACTAGACACAGAATGCTATCTTCCTTGCTCTGAGTTTGGAAAGCTCTTGAAGAAAATGGATGTTCTTTTTCACTGATGAAAACTACATTACCATCTCCAGAAAGCCTCTGCTGACATGACAGACAAAGACCTGTTTAGTCTCTCACCCACAAGCAATTTCCTTAACGCTCAGCAAATTCAATAGCTCATTTCAAAGTGAAAGAGTAATTTAAAAGGCCCGAGTAATGAGCGTGACATTACTGTCCTTGTCCAGTGTCCAGTTTTATAGAGAAGTCAGGACAGGGCCCTAAAATACATCCAAGGAAGGAACTGAACTGCCTTTTCAATATTCAGAGTTCTTCACATATAACAGGGTTCTCTTTAGAATTGGCATATTGTGCACTCCATTAAAAGAAAAAATTCTTTGTTCCAATTCTAAGAAAAACATTCTAACCCTTCATTTGAATTGGATTTTAAGCCAAACACAGTAAAAGAAGCTGCAGTGGGGTTATGCCTTAAATATATAAATTGCTCCAAGAGAGATAGGTAGGAAACATTTCAACTGTGAAGTCCTTGCAAAGATATACGTCATTCTTCCTTCCCCTCCAACTCCCAACATTCTCCCATTATCTTCAAATAATGAGAGGCTGCCTGCAGTTAATGTCACTGTGATTTCCTAAGAAATGAAGACTGATGTCTTTTGAAAATTAGTCCAATTTTATCTTTGAACATGAGTTTAAAACTGTTAAAATTACTACTTTTAATAATATATTAAGCTCTTCAAATGGTATTAGTTATTCTCTCAATCTTTCAAATAAAAAAAAAAAGATATTACTGCCCAAGGGTTGTGTTGTTGTTGTTGTTGTTGTTCAATAAAAATACAACTTTAAGATGCAATTACCTTTAATACTTTTCTCAAGTTTAAACCCTTCAGGTGTCATTTAACCTTTTTCAAACGTAGCTTGAAAAATAGGGTTTTTTTTTTTTTCTTTCTAAACAGAAAATGGGAACAAATCCATTTTATTGTCTTATATAAAATCAAATTGAAATTAAGTAGAAGATAAATAGGAAAAATGGAAGGTGGGAGCGGGGAGATAATTTAGTCAGGAAAGTATTTGCTTTGCAAGTAAGCATGAGGTGTGAACTCTCTGCTTAGAATCCACAGCGGGGGTGGGGGTGGGGAGGATGCAAGGCTTGGTGATGTGTGTTTGCAATTCCAAATCTGAGTAGGCAGGGTCTGTCAGATCTCTGGGGATCTCTGGCTCTCTACTCTAGTCTACTTAGAATTCCAAGACAGAGACCCTGTTTCAAAGAAACAAGGTGGAAGATACCTGAAGAATGATCAACCCAAGGTTGATTTCTGGCCTCTACACATGTGTTCATGCACAATCACAAATATACACACACACACACACACACACACACACACACACACACACATACACACACACACACACACACACATACACACACACACACACACACATACACACACACACACATACACACACACACACACATACACACACACACACATACACACACACACACACCTAGACTAAAGGAATTTTACAAGAACAGCAATGGTAATAGAAATAATAGCAAAGTGTTTGTTCTGGTGATCAAATAACTTGTGTGTGTGCATGCTGAAAGCTGGATATGCTGTCACGCTACTGCTCATGAGTGATTGCCCCCATGGTCCCCAGTCGGTGACCGTCTTCATACACGTACATGCACATGCACTCCTATGCACACATGCATACACACATGTGTCCTTTCTGATGATTATTTGAACAGTTTTGCAGAGTGAGCCATACTCCCCCTTTGCCAATTGAGAAGAAAACAGAGAAAAATGTGGGCTAGTGACCTCTGTCTGCATGAGGAGCCCCTGCCTCTTCCCAGGCTGCCAGACTTTCTTGCTTGATTTCTATGTGGCCAGGGTCCCTTGGCTTCATTTTCAACACCAGCTTCCATAAGGATCTTTAACTGATCAGCCATATGTGGGCGTGTCTAAACTACAGGGACATTTAGTCCTTCTTCTCAGGCCTCTCAGACTCGATGCCATGTAACTGGTTATGCCTCTGAGTTCCTGAATCTTCCGAGCTGGGCTAGCATTTACCAGATAGTCTCTGCCCCGAGAGGCAACCTCATTTGTGCACACGTTTAGCAATCGCCTGTCTTCGCTGCAGTTTGGCAAGTCACACAAAGGTTTTCTTTCTTGCCAAGATTCAGAAGGATAGATCTCTAAATAATCACTATATGAAGATACCAATAGTCCTACCGCTCTGTGGATTCTCTGCATGTATTTATTAAGAACAAAACAAAAAACAAAACAAACAAACAAACAAAAAACAAAGAAAGGAAAGAAAGGAACATTATTATTAGACTGACCAGCCAGCAGGCCAGGCTGAGTAAAGAAAGAAGCACAGTGAAAGGGCTGCCAAGTGAAGAGCGTGTGAAGAAGACAAGGAGCTATAAACTGACACTGTGAAGTTTGGCTGCTCTGTTCTTTAGCTCTTTCTCGTGTATCTGAATATCTGTAGCTCTAGAGTCTCTCGTGGTAGAGAATCTTGAGTGGCGTGTCCCAACACTCAGAAGAAAAACAAAAACAAGTTCTCCAGCTATTCTGACCTAAGTGTATGTGACACTTGATGCCAACAATGGGAAAGATAGTGGCAATGACTTAGGGCTCTGGGAAGGGATGTGATGAAGTCAAGAGAGCCTGCGACCAAGCATAGAAAAGAGGGAGGGACTGCACGTAGACGGATGCTAAGAGCATGTTTACAGTGATTTTGTCCTCTACTTTCCCACTTGCCCCAACCCTGTTACATTTTTAAATGTTCGGACCTTCATGAGGCAGGCTCCTGGCCCATCAGGCAATGCGGGGGGGGGGGGGGGGGATTTATGTCCACATGTGACAATCGCTGCACACAAGGCAAGGTGCATTAGACTTGTCTTTACCATATGACCTGACTCTGCCATAAAACTAAAGCACCTCTTAAACCTCTGAAGTTTAATTTGTTTGGATATTCACAAATACATATTTGCCCTCTTGTAAACTTAAAAGTGGAAGAAAAGCCCTCACAAAATGGAACAGAAAGCATGGTCCGCAAATCTGCAAGTAGCCACTCTGTCGTTGTATATGGTCATCTTTGCTGCTTCTGCACCTTGTGGAAATGTGCAGCACAGTAGGACTTGTGTCTACAGTGATTAATCTTAGCTGTCTGAGTGGGTGGGGCTTATGGCTGGTACTTGAGCTGCCTGATGAGTCACATCTGGATACTTTCATCGAATCAGAGACCTGACACTGTACGAGCATTATTCTGTAATCATGGGGCTTAGCCTGGTACGTATGAGCAGTAACGTTCTGGAGAGCAATCCATTCTTACCCAAGCTGTTGAAAGGAGGGCTCACGGTGCAGAGGAAGGTGAAAGTGTTCATTTTCAGTGTTTGGAAACCAATACAAGAAACCCAGAAATACTCTTGAAAGCAAGACCAGTAATATCTTTGAGGTTCAATGAATGGGCTATCTCAAGAATGTCTTTAGTGAACAGTCCTACTTTTTTTTTTTTTTTTCAGAAAAGGACTACATAAGTGGCAGAGGGGAAAGTTTGAATTAAAAATCCACTATTCGGAGGCAGGGCCGTGCCTCCGAATAGTGGGCCTCTCCCGCTGCCACTGCTGCCGCCACCATGGTCTTTCTCTGTCAGCTGAGGCAGCCATCTTGCTCTTGCCTTGTGCTGGTGTTGGAGGGCCCGCCCCGCTGCAGATTTACCAATAGCATGAATCAAGAAAAGTTATCCAAACTTCAAGCTCAGGTCCCGATAGCAGGCAAGGGGACAGCTCACTAAAGAAACTGGCTGTGAACAATATAGCTGGTACTGAAGAGGTGAACACGATTAAAGATGATGGAACGGTTTTTCATTCCAACGATCCCAAAGTCCAAGCTTCCCACTAACAACTTTGCAATTACTAGTCATGCAGAAGCCAAACCAATCGCAGAAATGCTGCCTGGAATATTAAGTCCGCTTGGTGCAGACAGCTAACGAGCCTTAGAAAGTTAGCTGAGCAGTTTCCACGACAAGTATTGGATAGTAAAGCACCCAAACCAGAAGACATTGATGAAGAGGATGGTGATGTTCCAAATCTTGTAGAAAATTTTGATGAAGCATCAAAATATGAAGCTAACTAAAATCCTCTGGGTTTTGGAAGCTGGCATGGACTAGATTTAACAATCAGCTCTGTTGTTCCAAAGTTTTACAGACATGGAGAACATCACCTGTTATTAATTCAGTAATATAAATATTTTGTATATCAATGATGCTGTTTGTTCAACATTTCTCAGTCATTTGATTTTGCATTCCGCAATTCATCCCAGGATCTATCTTCCCAGGATCTATTCTTTTGGTCAAAATATAAAGTTTTGGTACAGTTTGAGGGCGGTTTTTGTTTTGGGGGGAACTTTTGGTATATGTATGTGTGTGGGTATGTGTGTATACAGTGGACAGCAGATTGGATAACAGTTATATCTATCTTATTCCTTCCCCCAATAGAAATAAAGCAAATCTTTACATTTGAAAAAAAATCCACTACTCATAAGAAAATACAGGATTTGTGATCCTACGACTCAATTTTTTACTTTTGGAGAGGGGAGTTCTTGTTTAAAGTCTCACTTTGTAGCCTAGGTTGGCCTTGAACTCATTTAGTAGCCAAGTCTCCAATTTATAATCCTCCTGCCTCCTAAGAACTGTGGTTAGAATCATGCACCAAAACACCTGGCTTTCCAACTGTTTTAAAGAACTATTCAATTTTCATCCAAGATGAAAGTTTTGGGAACACACTAAGTCTGGTTTTCAAAGCTTTCTAATGCACACCCCCTTGACTTAACCATTTCTAAATTTCCTTTTTAAAAAAATGCCCTTTACAATTGATTCATATTTAAAAAAACAAAAAAAAACCCTTAGTGCTTTCAAATGATTTGAAGCTAGAAGCTTAACTTTGCAAGCTGCTCAGGAGTCAGGAGTTGGTAGAGTCACTTCCGTATTCCCAAATCAAAAGGACATCTTTATTTATTCATAGAAGACTGTGCTCAGCTAAAACTGACTCACAAACCCAAGAAGGCCAAAGAAAAGAAAAGCAAAACTTCCTTTTTTAAAAGCAAGAACTGTTCCTATCCCCTTCTTGCAGCAGAGAAAGATACCCAACGGTGTTTCCTAATACCAGTGTTACATATGTGTGCATGCCCAGAATCAGAGATGCAGCATGCTGCTGTAGACAGCTCTCATGGACACTGCTCTTCACCTCCTATAGCTAGGACCAATCCTCCATGAGTGGCTTTTTTTTTTTTTTTTTTTTTTTTTTTTTTTTTTTTTTTTTTAGATTTTATATATGCAAATACACTGTCCTTGTCTTCAGACACACCAGACCCAGGACCTCTGAAAGAGCAATCAGTGGTTTTTTGTTTTGTTTGGTTTTTTTTGTTGTTGTTGTTTTATTTTGGTGTTTTTTTTTTTGTTTTTTTGTTTGTTTGTTTGTTTGTTTGTTTTGGTTTGGTTTTGGTTTTGGTTTTTGGTTTTTTGAGACAGGGTTTCTCTGTGTAGCCCTGGCTGTCCTGGAACTCACTCTGTAGACCAGGCTGGCCTCAAACTCAGAAATCTGCCTGCCTCTGTCTCCCAAGTGCTGGGTGAGCCATCTCTCCAGACGCTGTTTGTTGTGTTTTGTTGTGTTTTGTTTTGTTGTGTTAGTTTTTTTTTTTTTTTTAAGATTTTATATGTGTAAATATACTGTCCCTGTCTTCAAACACACCAGACCCAGGACCTCTGAAAGAGCAGTCAGTGCTCTTAACCACTGAGCCATCTTTCCAGACCCTGTTTGTTGTGTTTTGTTTTGTTTTAATTGGTTGTCAGCCCCAGCACAGCAGGTGGTGAAGCTGAAAGAGGCTGCCCTGCCCATACAACCAGCAAGAGGTTGGCATCTCCACGCCTGCCACTGCCCCCTGGTCTGTGGAGCATGTTTTTACTCAGGCAAAGTAGTCTGGCTTTGTTGTTGTTGTTGTTGTTTTGTTTTGATTTGTTTTGTTTTGTTTTTTTCTTTCTCTCTCTCTCTCTTGAAAATTGTGAGCTTTCTAGGTGATTTTTTTTTTTCAAAAGTCAAATTTTGTGCCTCAATGGTTTATCAAATTCATTGCTTGGCTCAGTTTTCAAAACACGAAGACCCATTTCTCTAAGAGTTTCAGGCAACCAGGGCCAGTGTAGAGTCATGAGCACGTCATTGACTTTCCAAACACCCTTTGCGAGGTGGAAGGCATTTCTGCCATGATGGCTAATTATACCTGTTAGTTTGCTTTAGAATTACCGGGTAGAAAACGTCCGAGGGTATCTACCTGTGAGGAAGTCTCTAAACAGGCTTAACTGAGGCAGGTAGACGCACTCTGCATATGGACAGCGCCCTGCCACAGGCTGAGATCCCAGACTGTATAAAGAGGTTCAATACTCATTTCTCTGTCCGCTGACTGTGGGCACAACATGTGGCCAGTTGCCTTGGGCTTCTGTCATTCCACCTTCCAATCCATGATGGACTGGATCCCAAACCACCAGCCCAAATCAACTGTTTTTTCCTTGATTTTGTCAGGTATTTTTGTGCCTGCAGCAAGGAAGGTAAGGAATGGGCGCGGGTGGTGCACTGTGTTCTTTCCAATGAAAAAAACCGATTGTTTATTTCACTGCCACACATTAAAACACAAAACACTCCTAGCTCGTCTGCTCCTGTGAAGACACCACATCCCGACCCATCCTAGAGGAACCACTGCACTCAGAGCAACAGGTAAGAACCCTCCCCCACAACCCAAGAGCAGCAGCAGGGAGCCTGGGGTACTTAGGACCTACACAAACACTGCCCTCCAGAATACCACTCCCCTTCCACCCCTTGCTTGGCCCTTTCTGCTGGGGCAGACTCCTAGCTGGGCTGCTCCCTTGAAGATACTGACCCATCCCAGAGGAAACACGGTACTCAGAGCAGTGGAGAAGCCACTACACTCATAGAGGCTGAGTAAGCTGGATTCTCAGGAGCTCTAACACAACCAGGATCATAGGACTTCAGGATCCCAGAGACAGCCTGAGTCCCAGGAGCTCTTCCACCCAGGATCTTAGGATCACAGGATCAGAAAGGCACCTGGACTCTGAGGAGTTCAGACACAAGCAAGATAACTGGAGAAACAGCTCCAGTCAAAGACAGTGAGTGCAGGTAGCACTAGAGATAACCAGATGATGAAAGGCAAGCACAAGAATATAAACAACAGAAATGAAGGTTACCTGGAATCATCAGAACCCAGTTTTCCCACTACAGTGAGCCCTGGACACCCCATTACACTGGAAAAGCAGGATTTAGATTTAAAATCACTTCTCATGATGATGAGAGGGGACTTTAAGAAGGACATAAATAACTTCCTTAAAGAAATACAGGAGAACACAGGTAAACAGGTAGAAGCCCTTAAAGAAGAAACACAAAAATCCCTTAAAGAATTGCAAGAAAATACAACCAAACAGGTGAAGGAATTAAACAAAACCATCCAGGATCTAAAAATGGAAGTAGAAACAATAAAGAAATCCCAAAGGAAATCTCTTTCTTAGGTTTTCTACCCTGGAGATAGAAAACCTAGGAAAGAGATCAGGAGTCACAGATGTAAGCATCACCAACAGAATACAAAAGATAAAAGAGAGAATCTCATGTGCAGAAGATACCATGGAAAACATTGACACAACTGTCAAGGAAAATGCAAAATGCAAAAAACTCCTAACCCAAAACATACAGGAAATCCAGGACACAATGAGAAGACCAAACCTAAGGATAATAGGTATAGATGAGAGTGAGGATTCCCAACTTAAAGGGCCAGTAAATATCTTCAACAAAATTATAGAAGAAAACTTCCCTAACCTAAAGAGATGCCCATGAACATACAAGAAGCCTACACAACTCCAAATGCACTAGACCAGAAAAGAAATTCCACCTGTCACATAATAATCAAAACACCAAATGCACAAAACAAAGAAAAAAATATTAAAAGCAGTAAGGGAAAAAGGTCAAGTAACATATAAAGGCAGACCTATAAGAATTACACCAGACTTCTCACCAGAGACTATAAAAGCCAGAAGATCCTAGACTGATATAATACAGACCCTAAGAGAACACAAATGCCAACCCACACTACTGTACCCAGCAAAACATTCAATTACCATACATGAAAAAACCAAGATATTTCATGACAAAACCAGGTTTACACAATATCTTTCCACAAATTCAGCCCTTCAAAGGATAATAGATGGAAAACTCCAATACAAGGAGAAAAACTGCAACCTAGAAATAAAGCAAGAAAGTAATCTTCCAACAAACCCAAAAGAAGATAGCTACACAAACATAATTCTACCAATAATAACAAAAATGACAGGAAGCAACTATTATTTTTCCTTAATATCTCTTAACATCAGTGGACTCAATTCCCCAATAAAAAGACTTAGACTAACAGGCTAGATAAGTAAACAGAACCTAGAATATTGCTGCATACAGGAAATGCACCTCAGTAACAAAGACAGACACTACCTCAGAGTAAAAGGCTGGAAAACAATTTTTCAAGCAAATGATCCCAAGAAACAAGCTGGAGTAGCCATTCTAATATCGAATAAAATCGACTTTCAACCTAAAGTTATCAAAAAAGATAAGGAAGAACACTTCATACACACTAAAGGAAAAATCAACCAAGATGAACTCTCAGTTCTGAATATCTATGCTCCAAATGCAAGGGCACCCACGTTCATAAAAGAAACTTTACTAAAGTTCAAAGCACACATTGTACCTCACACAATAATAGTGGGGGACTTTAACACCCCACTCTCAGAAATAGACAGATCATGGAAACAGAAACTAAACAGAGACATAGTGAAACTAACAGAAGTTATGAACCAAATGAATTTTTCTCAGCACCTCATGGTACCTTCTCCAAAATAGAACAGAATATTGGTCATAAAACAGGCCTCAACAGATATAAAAAGATTGAAATAATCCCTTGCATTCTATCAGATCACCATGGACTAAGGCTGGTCTTCAATAATAACAAAACAAGGGAAAACCCATATACACATGGAAACTGAACAACATTCTACTCAATGATAACATGGTCAAGGAAGAAATAAGAAAAAATTAATGACTTTTTAAAATTTAATAAAAAATAAAGGCTCTTCATACCAAAACTTATGGGACACAAAGAAACCAGTGCTAAGACAAAAACTCATAGCTCTGAGTGCCTACAAAAAGAAACTGGAGTGAGCATACACTAGCAGCTTGACAGCACACCTGAAAGCTCTAGAACAAAAAGAAGCAAATGCACCCAAGAGGAGTAGACGGCAGGAAATAATCAAATTCAGGGCTGAAATCAACCAAGTAGAAACAAAAAGAAATATGCAAAGTATCAACAAAACCAGAAGCTGGTTTTTGAGAAAATCAACAAGATAGATAAACCCTTAGCCAGACTAACCAGAGGGCACAAAGTATCCAAATTAATAAAATCAAAACTGAAAAGGGAGACATAACAACAGAAACTGAGAAAATTCAAAACAATCGTCAGATCCTACTACAAAAGCCTATACTCAACAAAACTAGAAGATGTGGTTGAAATGGACAATTTTCTAGATAGATACCAGGTACCAAATTAAATCAGGAGCAGATAAACCATCTAAATAGTCCCATAACCCCTAAAGAAATAGACGCAGTCATTAAAAGTCTCCCCACAAAAAAAAAAAAAAAAAAAAAAAGCCCAGACAGTTTTAGTGCAGAATTCTAACAGATCTAATACCAATTCTCTTCAAACTATTCCACAGAATAGAAACAGAAGGAACACTACCCAATTCGTTCTACAATTACGCTCATACCTAAACCTCACAAAGACCCAACAAAGAGAGCTTCAGACCAATCTCCCTTATAAATATTGATGCAAAAATACTCAATAAAATTCTTGCAAACCAAATCCAAGAACACATCAAAACAATCATCCATCATGATCAAGTAGGCTTTATCCCAGGAATGCAGGGATGGTTCAATATTCGAAAATTCATCAATGTAATCCACTACATAAATAAACTCAAAGAAAAAAAAACACATGATCATCTCACTAGATGCTGAGAAAGCATTTGACAAAATTCAACATTCCTTCATGGTAAAAGTCCTGGAAAGATCAGGAATTCAAGCCCATACCTAAATATAGTAAAAGCAATATACAACAAGCTAGTCACCATCAAACTAAATGGAGAGAAACTTAAAGCAATCCCACTAAAATCAGGGACTAGACAAGGCTGCCCACTGTCTCCCTACCTATTCAATATAGTACTGGAAGTCCTAGCCAGAGCAATTAGATAACAAAAGGAAGTCAAAGGGATACAAATAGGAAAAGAAGTCAAAATACCACTATTTGCAGATGATATGATAGCAATACTTAAGTGACCCCAAAACTTCTACCAGAGAACTTTTAAGCCTAGTAAACAACTTCAGCAAAGTGGCTGGATGTAAAATTAATTCAAACAAATCAGTAGCCTTCCTCTACTCAAAAGATAAACAGGCTGAGAAAGAAATTAGGAAAATGACACCCTTCACAATAGTCACAAATAATATAAAATACCTTGGTGTGAATCTAACCAAACAAGTGAAAGACCTGTATGACAAGAACTTCAAATCTCTGAAGAAAGAAATCAAAGAAGATATCAGAAGATGGAAAGATCGCCCATGCTCATAGATTGGCAGGATTAATATAGTAAAAAATGGCCAACTTGCCAAAAGCAATCTACAGATTCAATGCAATCCTCATCAAAACTCCAACTCAAGTCTTCATAGAGATAGAAAGAGCAATTTGCAAATTCATCTGGAATAACAACACACACACACACACACACACAAACAGGATAGCGAGAACTATTCTCAACAAAAAAAGAACTTCTAGGGGAATCACCATCCCTGACCTAAAGGTGTACTACACAACAATAGTGATAAAAACTGCATGGTGTTGGTTCAGAGACAGGCAGGAAGATCAATGGAATAGAACTGAAGACACAAAAATGAACCCACACACCTATGGTCACTTGATATTTGACAAAGAAGCTATAACCATCCAGTGGAAAAAGGACAACATTTTCAACAAATTGTGCTGGTTCAACTGGAGGTCAGCATGTACAAAAATGCAAATCAATCCATTCTTATCTCCTGTACAAAGCTCAAGTCCAAGTGGATAAAGGACCTTCACATAAAACCAGATACACTGAAACTAATAGAAGAGAAAGTGGGGAAGACCCTCGAATACCTAGGCACAGGGGAAAATTTCCTAAACAGAACACCAATGGCTTATGCTCTAAGATCAAAAATTGACAAATGGGATCTCATAAAATTGCAAAGCTTCTGTAAAGCAAAGGACACTGTCAATGACAAAACAGCAACCAACAGAAACAAAAAGCAATACCAAATCATATATATATATATATATATATATATATATATATATATATATGTATATATATATATATATTGCTTATGTGTATCAAATATGTGTAGCAAATTATGTATGTGTGTGTGTGTGTGTGTGTGTGTGTGTGTGTGTGTGTGTGTGACATATAAATCTTCCATTTCCCATGAGCTTTGCAAAACAAGACATTTCATGTTCCTTAATAGCTTACTCTTCTCTTACACGGTCAGTAAACACTCCTTTTCGGCAATAACAAAATATAGATAAAAAGTTATAGCTGAATATTTGGTCACATAAACCACAAACAAACAAACAAACAAAAACAATGGTTATGAGCAAGGAATTGGTTTAATGAATGGCCTTGACACCTAACCATGAAGAAAAGGCACAGAGCATCCATCCCAATCCCAAAGCTGTCGTCTCTGTTATCATGCTCCACGTGGAACTGGTTGATAATCAGTAACTCCATAAAGCAAGTTAACTCAGCTACTTACTGAAGCATGTATTTTGTAGTTAATTATTTCGGGGCAGGTACAAAAAGTCCTACCAATTACAGCTAAAATATCTCACTGTGCTGAACAGGTTATTATTGAAATAAGCATGATTTCAGCTATGCCAGTCTCCCAGGCTAAAAATCATTGTACCAAGTGTGGATTATATGGGTTCCTCAGTCTGTCTGCTGGTACTATAACAAAATGCCACAGGTTGGGGAATTTGTAAACCATAGAAGTCTGTTTGTCTCATAAGCTCTGGAAGCTGGAAAGTTCTGGAAGTGGCATGAGATTTTAGTCATAACAACACAAAACACGACACACGTGCACACACAGACTCGAGACGGGAATAATGAATGAAGCCAAACTCATCTTTTTTATCGTAAATCCACATCTGTGAAATCAAACCCATTCCCTAGGACAGCATTAGCACATTCATGAATTTCATGACTAGCTCATCTCCTAAAGGCTCGACTCCTAACACCAACACCAAGAATAATATACATGGAAAGTACATTTACATCATATCACTATGTGTCTATGGTCTTACACAGTTCACCTATGAGCAAGCCCTTGTCTCAAAGAGTTTCAAGTAGTGCTTTTGCAGGTGCATGAGACACTTGCTCTGTTGGAAACCTATGGTAACACCATATCCCTGGAATTGAGACTGAGGTCTTTCCAGAAGAGTATACACCCCTGCTGCCTACAAACTAGGAAACCTGTGGTCTCTGTTACATCGTAAGGAACATGCTGGCCCTCCCTCTATCTGGGCCTTGCCCTCCTCAGCATGTACTGTAAGAACTGATGGGGATGCAGGAAGTCACTGATACAGCAATGATGTCTACATTGTAGAGGTCGTCTCCTGGGGCCAGAGGGACAGACAGTAAGAGCAACGAGAAATCTGAGCTGTATTCTAAGGAGAGTGAGAGTTTCCAGAACCAGAGACTACATGATCCAGGCACTCCTCCAACCCTGAAACATGAGTGTGGTGTTTTTTAAATGTGCCTCTGAGTTTCCTGTTCTCCAGACTGCTGGAGTGTTTTCTTTAATCTGCAGCATAGAATTAGCCACATTCCTGTCTCTGCCAAGAACATTAAATCCAACCGACTGCTTCTCAACCCAAATGATATTATGACCGACATTATTTATGAATTATTTTTAAAGACATATCTATTGCTCTCCTTCCTAGATGCAGACCCTGTGGAAGACCGTGGTCTTTGAAATTACATGCAGAATTCAATGTGGAACATCCTCATTATGGGTTCACGTTAATCTGTAACAAAGTTAGAATCACTAATATTAATTTCAGGGCTTAAGTGCCTACAGGCAGGTAACATTAAAAAAAAAAACTAAGTAAATAAATTTCTTAAAGTCCCAAAAGACATTTTAAGGCACACAGAATTATATCTTTGTTTGGTACTGAGGGGTTGGAGGATGCAATCCCATGACAATAAAAGCACTGTGAATTTCGTTACACCAATAAACCAAATTGGGTCCCCAAGAGCATGCCACAACATAGATAAAAGACAGCTATCTACAAGCTGGGAAGGGAACACTCACCAGAACCCAACTGTGCCAGTGCCCCTCCCCAACCCCACAAACAGGGAGAAACAGATACAGGCTGCAAGAAGGTGCCCTCTAAAGTGTTCTGGTATTTCATCTCAAGCCAACATGAAATAAACTTGTACTTTTCAACAGTGAAACAGTTTCTCATTTGATTGATGTGATCATGAATCTATAGCGAATTATTTCTTACCTTTGACATTAAAGTCTTAGAAACCAAAATCTTAAAAAATAGGAAAAGAAAAGGTTTAGCATTGAGATAGGATCTCGTATATCTAAGGCTGGCCTCAAACTCTCTAGGTAGCCAAGAATAGCCTCAAACTCCTGATCATCCTGCCTGTGCTCCCAAGTGATTAAAGGTGTGCACCACTATGCCCAGCTAGGATTGGCATTTTATCCTATTTCAGTAAAAGCACAGAACTGTTCCATGCAAACTTCACATATTAATCCATTTCAGAGTGTCTCCTCATTTTTATGCTCATCTGTTGTTCTTTTTCTCCACTTGCCTGTAATTTTCTCATACTGACTAAAGTATTTATGGAAGCTGCTCAGATCCTTTCATAAGTAAGCCAGGTTATGAGCAAGAATATAATGAGAGCAGTTGAGCCAGCTCAGCTGGTAAATATTATCTCCATGAAACCTGATTGTTACAGGATATTTGATTATTATACATAGAATACCTAACTGTTATCAAACTATACAAGCTTGGAAAGATTTTGCATTTGTCAGATGTAATTAGATGTGTCCTGTCGAGATACAGTTTGGTGTGCCTCTAAAGGCCTCCATAGATAAGAAAGCCAGAGAATAGAAAGTTCCTTGCCTATGCCAAGTTGCTTGGGAGAGGTCTTGTGGTCTTTGCTCTATGATCTGAGGCAGTCTTCTAGGAAAGAGAGCTAAGGAGCCCTCTTGGGTTTGGAGGTGCTCAAGAGAAAGGTAGGCTAGCTCAGTGGGATGACATAGATAGAAAAAGATTTCTAAAGAGCTGGCAGTTTAATTGTAGAATCGGGCTTGTAAGTAGATATTCCGTCTATAGTTCAGAGACTAAAATTACCTCACTGAGCTAGCAGCTTTTTTACCTCAGTTCCTGCCTCCAGTGTCTTTATTGGCATAAATATTAGATCACTTAAAAGGTTAAATATTACTCCTGATGAACTAAGTTTAATAAACCCAGAACCCATGTGAAGGTACAAGGAGAGATCTGACTCCAAGAAGTACAATCTAACCTCCACAGTGGTACCATGGCATGTGTCCACTCATACCTACCTACCCGCCCCTATATATAGTATATATCACACACTATATATATCATAATTCAAAATGTTATTAAGACTATAAACAAATAAATGGGTGAAATTTTTAGGGGAAAATTAACAAATATGCATAATTATGTTTAAGGTCTCATATATAATGCAGTTGTTTATGAATATTTATGTATATTACATGCATATATTTATGTATATACACATACATGCACTTAAAATTTGCATAAAAATACTCATAACCTCGCATATGTAATTACATTCCAGAGGTCCTTAATACTGGGTTCATGTTTATCCCCAAAGTGTCTGTGAGCAGAATTGAGGAGGTCTATACACTTGGATGAAGAACATATCTTCATAGGCACTAATCTCTTAACAGAAATTTAACATCTTCAGCTGTATATGCGGGCCACAAGCCATGCACCTTAATATGTATTTATTTCCCATTGCAATTCCTGGGACCTCCATTTGCCACTTTGGATATATTCAACTATCTTTTTTTTAGGGGTGGTAATATATATATTAAATTTCATATGTATGCACAGTGCCGGGGGCGATCCTTGCAGCAGGATCTAAGAGTTCCAATCAAGAGACAATATCAATGATTTTCCAAGTCCGTTTAAGACAACAGAGTCTAGCTGCTGCCCTTAGACGTAGATTTCCTCCTTTTTGTTGGTGGGAGCCTGGTGGAAGTGTGGGGAGACACAGTGAGGGCTGAGGGTCCCTTGGGGACAGCATCTTCTTTCAGGGAAGCAGCTCTCTTGACAGGCTGCTCTGATAACTGCTGCTTTACTTTCTGTATCTTTTCGGCTTTCCCAAGGGACTGAGCACAGTCCTTAGGCCTTGGGGTGGCACAGATTTCAGAGGGAGTTGGCACAGCAGGTGTTCCCGAGTCCTCACCCTTGGGAGAAGCACTGTGCTTTGGGACAGAAGCGTCCTTGGAGGGCTTCTAGTTAGGTCCCCGTTGCTTCAGCTTCCCATCCCTCTTCAGGTTCCCAATCACTTCAGCTTTCCCATCAGACTGACTGTCTTCCAGGGGCCTAGCAGACTCTTGGACATTGGGGACGGAAGGTTCAGTGGACAAGCCTGGCCCTTTGGAGATGCCGTTCATCTTCTGGAAGGGCTTCTCGGAATGTTGCCTTCTCACCACCTGCTGCTTTGCCTTTGCAGCCCCGCGGGCTTTCTTGAAGGGCTGGCTACTGTTCTCAGACTTTGGGGTGACCTGATCCTTCAGGTCAGGTTCTGCAGGAGTGGCTGCTTACATGCAACTGTCTTAAGATACTAGACTTTCTACTAGCTTATGCTACTATGTTAATACTAGCTATGTTAATAGAGAAGCCCCTTGCTCTAATTACATTTCTCTTGCTGAGATATAAAAACCCCTGACATAGAGTAAGCCAGGTTTGAGTTCACAATTCCAAGCTATAGGCAGTCAGTGCAAGAAAGATAGGGCAGCAGGAACCTGAAACGGCTAATCCTGTCAAACCCACAGAAAACAGAGGAGAGAGACCAACGCACGAATGCTCAGTGCGCAGCTAGCTTTATCTACTCTTAGACAGTCCAAGACAAAGAAATGGCTCCACCCACTGTCAGGCTGCATCTTACCATGGCCATTAGGGCAACCAAGACAATTCCCTCACAGACACGCCGACGTGCCAACATTATTTATAAAACCCCTCACTGAGACACTGCATCCTAGGCCATTCTAGGTTGGGTCAAGTTGACAGATAGAACTGGTTATCATATATGCTACTATTCCATGGGTTCTTTTATATTTTTATATTATATTTTAGACACATTTCCCATGAAATAAATTGTGGTTTGCCCGATGAATTGAAGGACACTATTCTGAAGAGCCTGTAAGCCCCCATTCATTATAAAGAGCGGAGAAGAAGTTAGGTTTCTGACACACGAAACCATTTAAGTGGCATCATAATAGGTGGCTGGCCACTGTAGTTGAAATCTATACCTAATAGACAAGAGAATGGCAGCTTCACCTATTTATAAATCACGGAAGGCCCCTTAACTAAAGTGAATATATTTGGTGCAGGAGTGTTCTAGCTTCTCTGGTGATAGAAGGCTACACGCAGCCCACAGGCTACAACTTCTATGGCTTCCATTTATACCTGCAGCTTCTGAAGAGGCATGGAAGAGTCCTGCAAAACTTCGCTCAACAATTCTGTTCTCAGAAGAAAGGCAATCCAATTTGGTTCCCTGTTAAAATGTCCCTGAGAAGCTGCACAGCCTTTGAAATCCCTCTCCATATTCTGCCAATTATCTAAGTCCCTTTTTTTTTTTTTTTCCTCCTTTTGTGTGTCAGGCTTCTTTTGCATTTTCATCAGACATTCCTGACACTGTTTAAGCACAATTGTAGTAGGGCAGAAACACGAGGAACTGAAACAAAAGCTGGCAGTGTGATTACACATACACACACACACACACACACACACACAATGGAATAGCATTTAGGTGCTGCTACAGTGGTCTCTGCTGGAACTGGGGCTAGAGACTATGCTTTGTGAATGTGTTGGTGGACATTTAGAAAGGCAGTGTGTATTCATGGTAAGAGCACCCCAGGAAGGTGTGGCCTAGGTCCACCTTCTCCAAGAGTGTCTCGTCTGAGATCCGGAGTAGTAAGGCCTGACTGGAACTGCAGTGTAATGGAGATACAGACTCTCCAAAGGGATCAGCTCACTGGAAAGATCACCCTGCAGGCTCTTGGTTCTCTGTTATATTTACTTTCAGATATAAAGCTATGTTCTGGAGCAGATAGCTTCTCTCAGAGTCTCTTTCCCTGGCTGAGGTTTGGAGTAGTCAGCTTTTCTCCCCCACTCTTCTTCATACCACACTGCCTCCCCTAACCCAGTAGAGCTGTGGTTAGGAGATAGGATCATAGCTAACTGATAATGGGACAGGTGGTTGAGACTTTTGTCAGTACACGCCACCGAGTTTACTAGATGGCTGGGCTCCTATGGTTTGTGGTTCCCCGTCGTCAGTATGTCTCTATTTGTTTGTTGACAGTTTTGCTGAATTGCTGGTTTGCTGGTGTGTTCATGTGTGTTATCAAAAATAAGACTCCATGACACTTGGTTCCCTGTAGAAATCCTCCAGGCAAACCTTACTACCAAGTCTAGACACTGACTCCAGCTTATCCTGGGTTTTGGCTGTCAACAGCCTCCATTGAGTTAAGATCTCCTGAATCTAGTAACTAAAATGTTCACAGCCCTCCAGTCTGCAACCATTAGATATTTCCATCAGAAATCTGGGTCACACTGTCATTTTCAAGAAGAGCCAAAACCACACTCCCCACTTCCTCTTTCGTCTGCCCTTCATCTGTCTCATTCAGCTGTGACCATGCAATATGGACTCGGGACTGTGGATACTCTGGACCCTGCTGCCCCCAGCTATCTGAGGGACTTTGGGGCAACTGCTATTCACCCCAAATCTCAGCTTCCTCATCTATAAAGTGAAATTAATCAATGTAATACCAGACAATAATATATGCAATATGAAACAGTATTTCAAAAGACCGGTCAACATCAGTCCCATGAATTTACCCAGTTGGCATTAGACCCCTTAGTAGGGGCTTAATCATTTGTTTCCTTCATATTTTATCTTTTCTTTTTCTGTTTATAACTCTGCAGCACTCAGATGCCTAGACCACCTTCAACATTGTTATCATTGTCTCAGAATCAAGGAGACCCGGCAGTTACTAGCAAATCTTTTTAACTCTTGTTTGGAACTTGAAAGCAGCAGTGGCTCCTGCTGTCACGTGGTCACCGTAGACGGGTTGGCGTCTTAACACTGAGTTTTTCTGTTTTCTCTGCCTGCTAAGTCATTCCAATTTTTATGACATAACTTTAAGAGAAAGGACACCAAGGTGGCTCATTGACTTCACTTTTACCCATCATTTACTTTTAAAGGAACTAAAAATAGGGCCAGTGACCTGGCGCCAGATGCCTGCGCATGCGCGCATGAGCTCTCTGTTAATGAACCCGTGTTATGGTTCTGAATATTCTTACGTGAGAAGAGTCTCCCTATGCACCGCATCTCCCCTACAGCCTGTACCACACTCTCCGCTGCAAACACACATCAAAACAGACTAAAAAAGCATGTCTGACTGCGCAAAGCCATTTTTCTGTGCTAAAGTGCTATGCTAAGAGCTGACAGCCTGAAAAGGCCACACCTATGTTGAATATTCTGCCTGCTGATTAGCTGATTAGAACATCCTTTTGAGATCTTATACAGCTGAGTATTGCCTACCAAAATCAAAATCATCTTGAGCCGATAAGTCTTAATAGTTATTGATTACCCATCTTTGTATTCTCACCTCGCACCCTTCCTACCATTAGGTAAAACCTTTCGAATGTATTAATTTCTGACAACCCAAAAGCTAAGGCTGTCACCAGGCAGCATCTAAAACCTCTTGAAGGCTTCTCCCTGGCTTGCTGTAAGCCCCTGCCTGATATCCCCACCAGTGCATTTGTTAAATGCATTGATTTACATATTCTGTTATGGAATGTATCAACCTGGGCAAACTGAATCTATCTTCTCAGACAACAATCACTTTTTCTTGGCTCGGAACACACCAACTCTTCCTCTCTTTGGAGGGAGAGCAGAGGTTCTTGTTGACACACTGTGAGACTGCATATTGAGCTATGCTGCATCCCAAGCAGCATTCTCCACTACTCATTAACAAATAGCATCAAGAGGCAAGCAGACACGCCCTTTCCACAAGGATTCCACCACTGAAAAGACAAAAGTCATTTGTGGACTGTCGTTCATGGTTTAAAAATAATTGTCCTGCATGTCTTAGGGGGAAGGCGTGTCGGGAGGAAGTAATCGACTGTGGAAAGAGATGAGAACAGAGTAAGGACCACAAAGGTGAGATGGATTAGCTTAAATGCTTCCCAAGAGACTGTAACCAAGGCTCTATATTTTTTTATTGATCATTTTGTTTACATTTTAAATGATATCCCCCCTTTGGGTTACCCCTCCATAAGCCCCCATCCCATCCCCCCTCTCTCCCCTCTCCTTTGCCTCTATGAGGGTGCTTCTCCACCGACTCACCCATTCCTGTCTCTCAGCTCTAGCACTCCCTTCTCTGGGGCATCAAACCTCCACAGGACCAAGGGCCTCCCCTCCCATTGATGCCAGATAAGGCCATCCTCTGCTACATATGCAGCTGGAACCATGGGTCCCTCCATGTGTACTCTTTGGCTGGTGGTTTAGTCTCTGGGAGCTCTGGATGGTCCTACTAGTTGATATTGTTCTTCCTATGGGGTTGCAATCTCCTTCAGCTCCTTCAGTCTTTTCCCTAGCTCTGCCACTGGGGTCCCTAGGCTCAGTCCAATGGTTGGCTGTGAGTTCTCTGCATCTGTATTGGTCAGGTGCTGATAGAACCTCTCAGGCTCCTGTCAGCAAGCACTTCTTGACATCAGCAATAGTGTTGGGTTTGGTGTCTGCAGATGGGATAGATCCCTAGGTAGGGCAGTCTCTGGGTGGCCTTTCCTCCAGTCTCTGCTCCATTTTTTGTCCCTGTCTTTCCTTTGGACAGAAACATTTCTGGGTTATCAATTTTGAGATGGGTAGGTGGTCCCATTCCTCAGCTGGGGGCTATGCCTATTTACTGAAGATGGTCTCTACAGGTTCTACCTACCCTTTGTTGGGTATTTGCTTAAATCCTTCCCAAGAGACTTTAATAGAGTTTTGGGGTTCAGGTACCCTCTCGATTCCCTGGTGTATGGGACTTTCTAGTGGCTAGCCCCAGTTCCCCATCCCCCATTACCACACATTTCTATTCAATTTCCTGACCCTCTGTACTTCTCTCCTGTTCCTTCCGATACCTGATCCTGCCCCCATTTCCCACCCCCTCCTCTCTCCCTCCCAGGACCCTCCCTTCTTCTACCTCCTGTGATTATTTTGTTCCCCTTTCTATGTAGGACTGAAGCATACACACTTTGGTCTTCCTTCTTCTTAAGCTCCATATGGTTTGTGAGTTATATCATGGGTATTCTGAGCTTTGGGGCTAATATCCACTAATCAGTGAGAACATACTATGTATGTTCTTTTGTGTCTGAGTTATATCACTCAGGATGATATTTTCTAGTTCCATGCATTTGCCTAAGAATTTCATGAAGTCATTATTTTTAATAGCTGAGTAATACTCCATTGTGGAAATGTACCACATTTTCTGTATCCATTCCTCTGTTGAAGGGCATGTAGGTTCTTTCTAGCTTCTGGCTATTATAAATAAGGCTGCTACAAACATAGTGGAGCATGTGTCCTTGTTATATGTTGGAGCATCTTTTGGGTATATGCCCAGGAGTGGTATAGCTGGGTCTTCAGGTAGAACTATTTCCAATTTTCTGAGGAAATGCTAGATTGATTTCAAAAGTAGTTTTACCAGCTTGCAGTCCCACCAGCAATGGAGGAGTGTTCCTCTTTCTCCACATCCTCGCCAGCATCTGCTGTCACCATTTTAATCTTAGCCATTCTGTTGATGTGAGGTGGAATCTCAGGGTCATTTTGATTTGCATTTCCCTGATGACTAAGGATGTTGAACATTTCTTTAAATGCTTCTCAGCTATTTGAGATTCCTCAGTTGAGAATTCTTTATTTAGCTTTGTACCCCATTGGTTCTCTGGAGTGGGTCAAGGACCTCTACATAAAACCAGATACACTGACTCTAATAGAAGAGAAAGTGGGGAAGAGCCTTGAATACTTGTGCACAGGGGAAAAGTTCCTAAACAGAACACCAATGGCTTATGCTCTAAGATCAACAATCAACAAATGGGACCTCATGAAATTGCAAACCTTCTGTAAGGCAGAGGACACTGTAAATAGGACAAAAAGGCAACTCACAGATTGGGAAAAGATCTTTACCAACCCTACATCAGGTAGAGAGCTAATATCCAAAATACACAAAGAACGAAGACTCAACTTTAACTATTTACTGTTTACTCCATCTTGGTATCTGCAAACTTATCTGAAAGCCAACCTTCTTTGTCCCTCCACTAATAGAAGTTTCATGGATAACAGAGGGTAATGCATGCTTCTTCTCCATTTCAGACATCCTGACAGAATATGGCCCTTCTCCAAAAAGCCTACCTTTGTTTTGACTTGTCTGATTTAGAGTTTATTAAGAAAGGGTTTTACAAAGAACATACACCGGCTGGACCTAGGCCTCTCTGCACATATGTAGCAGATGTGCAGTTTGGTCTTCATGTCGATCCCAAACAACTGGAGAGGTGGCTATTCCAAAAGCTGTTGCCTGTACATGGGATATGTTCTAGCTGGGCTGTCTTGTCTGGCCTCAGTGGAGAGGATGTGCCTAGCCTCACAGAAACTTAATGTGCCACTGTGGGGGGATTTTTAGGGGGGGTCACAACTGGCTTAGAGAAGGGGAGGGGGAAGAAGGAAGGATTGTGGGAGGGGGTGACAAGGAGGGGGCAGTGAGTGGAATATAAAGTGATAAGTAAAACATAAATAAAAATTTTAAAGGGGCCTTAAATATAGATTTAAATCCAGGTATTATTTGCTGTTTCATTCAAAAAGTCACATGAACTGATAAAACTTGCTGTGCCTTTCTGCCTTTGAGGTGAATTTCATCTGAACATGGGGACGAGCTGGTGAGCACTTTGGAGGTGCAGGTTCTGCTATAAGACAGTGAGAGAGAAGATGCCTTCTAATGCCTTTCACTCATAAAGGCTAGGAGTTACAAGTACAGTGTCTAATGTATTGTCTGGTTTACAGTAGTGCATGTTTTTATACTAATAACTATTAAACATGGCAATGTGGCCTTCTGTAGACAAAGCTCTCATGTCACTGTGTGCAAATAAAAAAAGGAACTCCCTTAGGAAGCACCCAGTCACCTTACATGAAGAGTTTCGTAATGTCCCAGAAGAGGAAGAAACCCGACATTTGTTACAGGACATTGTTTCTCCTAAACAATGTAATTAGTACAATAAAGACAAACGTGGATTATGTACCTAGTGCCTCTCCATCTCTTGAGAGCAGCTTCACCTGAGCTTGGTGATAAAGTCAAACTACATCTTACATCCTTGCAGCCTTCTGGAGCCTCTTCCCTTTAGGTTAGGGGAGCCTAATCTGTCCCCTTCTGCTACAGATATGATGGCAGCCCCACACAAATTGCCATTGGGAAAGTCTGCTTGGAAATATTTGGACCAATTTAAAGACTCACATCAAGAGATATTATAAAAGAACTAAGCAATTTTATGGATATGCAATTGAGCAGCAGCAGCTCAAACGGGGCAGAAATTTGACACAGACACTGTCACAGAATGCTACTGACTAGCTTGCTCCTCATCCTGTGTGCACCTAGCTTCCTTACATATCCTTACTTAGGATGCCTGCCTAAGGATGGTGCCACCCTCAGTGGACTTTGCCTCTGATACCAATTAATAATCTAGAAAATGTCCCAGAGATATGACCACAGGCTAATATGATCAAGGCAATCCCCTAAATGAGAGTCCCTGGGATAACTCTGAGATGTATCAAGTTAACTAAGAAACTCTGTTACCAAACTCAGGAGAGAAATTATGAGAAAATAATACTATAAGCATATAACCCTAATAGATGCTAACACACACACAAAAAAAATCTTATAATATCATCAAATTAAATCCTGCAATATGTCTAAAAGGTAATATATCCCAGGATGCAAGTTTAACCTATAAAAAAATAATCAGTACAATTTTGCCCAACGATGAAAAAAAAGAAAATAATTTTAGGGCCACTTCAGTAGATGCAAAAGAAGCATGTGATAAAATACAACACTCATTTGTGATAAAAATAAAAATGCAATAGTCTCACAAAAAAAGTTTATGAACTGGGAAACTTCCTGAAAATTAACATCACTAAAACTCCATTCTACATCATACTGAATGATGCAAGCCTGGACATTCACCCAGTGAGCCAGCAACACTACCGGGGAATGCAGCCTGACCCCTGATCATCTCCATTCAGAATTATTCTGGAGACACAGCCAATACACAAATAAAAGAAGAATACATAAACTCTATCAATAAAGATTGGGGCATGAAACTCAGTAGTAAAGCATTTGCCTAGCATACACAATATCCTGGGTTCAGACCCCCCAACAAAGCAGGGGAAGGAAAAGGAAGAAGGCAACGGGAGGGAGGGAGGGAGAGAGGGGAGAAGGAAAGGAGGGAAGGAGGAAACAACATTAAGTAAACTAATATTGCCTATATCCATACATATCACAGTTCATACAGTTATGGACTGAGATTGTTAATGTTGATTCTCAACTTGGAAAAATGTATATACAGATGTCTATATATACCTAGGCCTGTGTTATTTAAATACCCTGACACTAGATGCAACAAAATGTCCAAGAGAAAGAAATAACGTGACAGATTTGCATGAAGAAACATGCTGAAAAAAATGGAGAGAAGCTACTGCTGATAACTCGGGTGACTGATAACTTAGGTTGCCCTTACACACAGTGAGCCAAGAAGCCAGACACCTAAGAGCACGTGTTCTGAGATGACACCAGCAGCAGGTTCCCATCCCTTCAGGACTACTGAGTGGAGGAAAAACCAGAGCACTGGTCCCCCTTAGTAAGAAGAGGTGACACAGGTGACTGTAACGAGCACAATGAGAAATATTCTCTCTTGGTGACCATGTGGGTTTTATAAAAATACCAACCTGCACGGCTCACCCACATCCCTGTATGAAGGCCATAGTTTGATGATGCAAGGTGGATTACAGGAGATAATTACAGGACACTGTTTTGGTGAACCTGAAATTAAACTTGAAAATAAAAATAAAGAAATGGAGCCTTTGACTCTTCCCCTCCAGAAGAGAAGCCTGGGGTGACAAAGGCACAGTCTGATTTCATTTCCACCTTAAGTTACAGATTGTTCCTTAACAGCACAGAATTTACGTATAAAACGCATTTGATGGCACTTGCGCCTTGCCCTCCATTCAACCCATAAACAAAATTCTACCTCACTACCTGCAATGAACACGTCTAACACCAGAGTGTTGGCAGTGAGTGTGTGTGTGCATACGAGGGTGTACAGGCATATGTGCTTCTGTGTATGCTGATATGTATGTATCCATGTGTGTGCGCACACACATGTGTGTTTGTGAATCAGACAAGTTGCTTCACCTCCTGTTTTCCGGGATGAATCAACAGACCTAATTAACTAGCTTTAGATTCTAACTGAAGATAAATAATGATTCCCACCACTTCTCCCTGCACACAGTCATGATGAATCCACCTGAACTGAAAGAGTATGCCTAAATTCCCATGGCTTTGCTCTTGGTACTCTGCCTATAATTGAATGTACTGACTGGAATTGGAATGGAGTATACTAACTTCCTTCTTACGCCTTCTTCCCCTTTTCTCCTCTGACCGAAATCATGAGCTATTTATAAAATCTCCAGTCCCCTCGTTTGGTTCTACTTAGCTGAACTCACTAACCGTGCGTGGTAAATTTCAGACCTATAATTTGTGGCTTCCTGTTTCCCAGGTTACTCCCAAGAAGCCTGCTTGTGACTGTTTTCCCAGTTAAATGTTTACGCGCATACTCGGGGTCCATAGCGGTTCATATTGGACAGGATTTAACATCACCTTCCATCTGCTTCTCATCCAGTGACTCAAATAAAAAAAATGTGCCAACTAAACATTCTCTGAATTTATTTGTGCAAAAAGCATTGTCTCCACTCTCATTCTGAAGCATCTTCTATAAAAAGGAAACAGAGCTTATTCCTCCTGGCCGCCCTCCTCCTGAGTTCCCATTCTTCACCTCCAGCTTCTCTCTGGTCAGAAGAGAGATGACTCCCCAAGTTTCATCATAGAATGGTTCGAGTCTTATTTTTATCAGTATGTGAAAAGCACAAAGCTCCATTGTGATACAAAGGGACAGAATATCATATTTATATCTTAAACAGCCTCAAAAAGCAACAGCTGGCTTTGGGAAATGACCCTTTGGGTTTAACAAGGTCAAACTGTGCCACTCTTGCTGCTGGTATCAACTCTTTGTAGTCTGTTCCACACTCCACAAGTGTATCTCAAGCGTGGGCCTTTGAGAAAGAAAATTCTCAGCTTTTACAAGGTCCTATCATCATTTCTTGGTCTCCAAAAGTTCAAATCAGAATATAAATATTTGCCCTAATTCTTTCCTAATAGAAGAGGCCAGTGGTGTTTTTGATTCAGGCATTTTTTTAGCACAAACCAAATACATAGTTTACACATGACAACATGCCTCTCACAACACTAATTCAGAATAAGTTAGTTCAAGCTGACTTTCGGTTCTATTGTTCTGAGTTTCAATATTCAAATCCGATTCCTCATCATTATTCATATGCGGTTGTCTAAGCCATAACAAACGGAAGTAAGAAAGAGTGAAAACTAGAAGCTGACCAAAATCTGTATGCAGCAAAGAAATGGAAATCCAAAAAAAAAAAAAAAAAAAAAAAAAAAAATGACTGTTTTCAATGGTTTTGAAACACAATTTTCCAATCTGAGTCTAATTTGAAAACCTAGCTATTTTCTTTTGGGTTTTAGCCACTTGCCAGAAATTCCCAACACAGTCATGATTAATACCCAACAAACAAAACGTGTCCAGGCATGTAAGCAATAGAAAAATGTCACCTTATAGAAGACTCATACACCAAAAGGTTACAACTAACATCACATGTGTGATAATATGACGACATGTTAAGTACATACCTATAGTTGGGAACAAAACTACAGTATCTTATCCCATTACTCCTACTGTGTGTTTGCTAGAGGTCTGAGCCAATGCAATAAGATAAGAAAAAGAATCAAAGAGGGGAAGAGACTGTTCCTCAGGAAGAACTTTGACATTGTTCTTAAAACATTCAGAGAACTATAACACATCTATACAAAGCTCTCAGAAGTCAGCAATGGATTTGGGATATTCTGGAATTTTTTTAAAAAATAATATTTCAATTATATTTCTATCTATATGCAAAATTTTATTGAGGAAATAAACTTTGGGGGATATTTTTTAAACCCTTATAAGAACTAGCAAGGTATATATACTGAAAATCCCTGCACGCTGCTGAGGGAAGAGCTAAATAAATTAAGGAATATGAGTGTATCTGTAGATTGAAAAACTGGTTTCCCACAAATAACTCCTCTCCAGATAGGTCTTTCTATTTAATTTCTTCCCATTCACAAGCAAATCCATCATTTCGGTAGAAATTGGCAAGACAGTTCTAAAGTAATCAGGGGAATTCAAAGAACCTGAGATAGAAAAATTCTGAAGAAGGAAAAGAAAGCCAGGAAACTCCATTGCTTTCTTTTCTTCTTCTTCTTGTCTTTAGGTTTATTTTATTTTTGACTGGAGAGATGTCTCTGTGGTTAAGAGCATTCAATGACTGTTCTTCCAGAGACTTGGGTTCAATTCCCACCACCTACATGATGGCTCACAACCATCTATAACTTGAGTTCCAGGGGATCCAGCACCCTCTTCTGGCCTTTGTGCACACCAGGCACATGTGTGGTACACAGACATATGTTTATTTATACATGTAAACTTAAAAAAAAAAATACAAACGCATAGGCCATATCCCCCCCCCCCCCAATATTTATTTTTATTTGTGTGTATGGACTGTTGGTGATGGTTTTTTTCTTTCTTTTTTTCTTTCATGTAAGGAGTTACAGGTAGCTGTGAGACTTCCTGTCAGTGTTAGTAACTGAATCTGGGTTTGCTGCCCAGAGCCACGCATGCGCTTTACCTCTGACCCACCTCTCCAGCCCCTCCTTAATTTTAGCTCATCAGAAGTTTATTATGCAGAAGTTAGGAGAGTGATTCTTATAGTGTCATGAAATACCGAAGACCTAGAGTGCATAAAACAATTTTAAACAAGAACAGCAGACCTGTACCTGTGATTGAAGCCTTACCAGACAGCTCATGTATTCAAAGGAACATGGCATGTTATAGACAAACAGATCAGCAGAACCTTGTCCAGAAATAAGCATACATATTGGACCAACTGATTTTTGATAGACTCATAAATATCTCAGTAGAAAAAAGAATATTTTCAACAACAACAACGATAATAATTGCTGGAACAATTAAACATCTATAAACCTTTTTTTTTTTAATTTTTTTTAACTTAAGCTTATATGAAAATTAACAAAACTGAGACCTGGGGTGTAGCTCAGTTGGTGGAGCACCTGCCTAAACGTTACAGCACCTGTGTCAGTCTCTGCCACCACACAAGGCTGAGTGTAATGGTGCACACCTGTCACCCCAGAATTGAAGCAGTGGAAGTGGGAGAACCAGAAGTTCAAGGCCATCCTTTAGTATATAGGAGTCCAAAGCTAGCCTGGGCTACATGAAACCCTGTCTCAACACGAACAAAAAGTAACAAAACAAAGTTAACTTGCAACGGGTCATAGATCCAAATATAAAACCCAAATCTGCAAAACTGACATAAAATACAGGACATTTTATCACACTTGAAATCTTCTAAAAAGACAGTAAGAAAATAAAATGACATGCTATATTCCAGGGGGAAACACTTGCAAAGCATATAAACGTGTGATAGCCAGACTGCATAAGCATAAACTGTACAGAATATTGAAAGATCTTTTCACTGTGATGAGAAAATACATAAGCTACTTTCAGAAATGGCTGGAAGATATGCAGAGACATTTGCAACAGAAGTCCTGTCAAATGAGTATAGGGAAAGATGTTTAACATTGTCCATCTGTGGTAAATGAATTAAAATTAAAAATGGCGTTACCACCTACACCTTCTAGAATAATTAAAGCCAAATTGATTGTATGTACCAAGTACTGACAAAGACCTACAGCTGTTCAAATTCTCACACACTAACTGTGGAAATACAAAATGGTTTAATCACTTGTAAGAGTTTGACACTCTGTGAAAACCTGAAGTGTCTTTGACAAGCCAGTCAGTTCTCCAGATGTTTGTCTGGAAGAAATAGAAGAACATATGTATGTTCAGACTTGTTTATAGATGCAGGCATTTAACGCTTGCTAACCAGGAATTGAAAACTAACTTAGGTATCCATAACTAAGTAAATACATAAATTATAGTTTACTTACCCAATACTGACCAACTGTGTAAGTAAAATATTAAAAGTAATGAGTTATTGCTACAGGTAGTCACACGGACAAACCTCAGAATCGTTATGATCAATGAAATAGGTTCAACGTCAAAGGGAACATTAAATCCTGGAAAATTCATACACGGCCACAGTAACAGAAAGCAGATCAGTGCATTCCTGAGGGTGCAAAGCCAGAGGGGTAGAGAGGGAAAATGAATTTTCTAGAAAGCATGGATGGCTGCACAGATATACACATATGGCAGAAATTATCAAATTGTTTGCCTTTAAAAGTGCCATTAATCTATTGTGACTCGGAAAACTGTTTGGATCTTGTTTTAAACATCCTTTGGATGGAATTTGGCTCCATAAATTTGAGAAACAGGAAAAGCACCGGAAGGGACTGAGTGAGGGGAAAATGTAAAAGGCAAAGTCACAGGGCTCCGTGGGACCTGCCATGTCTGTCTCAGCTCTGGCCAGATGCCCAGAACTCATTTAAGTGGAGGGTCAATGGCAATACCTTGTTTATATGAACCCGTCCTTGAGCAGAGCAAGGCAGCCAAGTCTGTCTCTGGCCAGGTACTCTCTCTCATTATTTTAATAATGCTCACTAATACTGGGGTTATATGAATCAGGGTGGTAATTTGTAATTTACCCCAGAAAAATGACTTCCCTGCTCCCATACCAAAATTTGTAAAGAATACTTTAGATTTATGAAATAGTCCATTGTGAAATCTGTCTATTACCTTTGGTGAGCTGTCTCCCCAGATGTTTGGCCTCTATTAATCTGATTGTACATTTTTTTTTCATTATTTAGGTTTAAGAACTTGTTACACATTTCGGAGAACCGTTCATTAGCAGATATGTCTTTGGCAAAGATATCTCCCAGGCTGTGGTTTGTCCGCTCAGTCTCTGGTGGGATATATTTTAGTGCAGTTTTGAGACTTACTGTGTCTTCAGTTTACCAGATGAAAATATTACTAAGAACACTAACTCAGTACATGCACAGCCATTCAAATGTTTGCAGCCATTCACAACCATACAAAAAAAAAAAAAAAATACATGTATAGAAGTTAATTGTATTCTTTAAAAATAATCAAGCTGAGCTGGAGAGATGCCTCAAGTGGTTATGTGCTTGCCTCGAAAGGCATGAGTTCAAGCCTCAGAACCCACACCAGAAACCACAGAGCTAGAAAAGCACAGAAGGTGGGTCCCTGGGGCTTATAGGCCAACCAATCTTACCAAATCTTCAATTTCTAGGTAAAAGGGAGGCCCCTTCTTTAAAAATAAGCTGTGTTACTAAGGTTTAACACCTGAGGTTGACCACTGATCTAGACACACACACACATACACACACATACACACACACACACACATACACACAGGTTGATTTTGTTAACCTTGTTCTTTGGGGAGTTCAAGTTTTTTCCATGTGGCTACAGTATCCCCGAGATCACAGAGGAACAGAAAAGTATTAGCCGTAGAAATAAAATTATGACATTGAGCGACTCGCTCGACCTCAGTGATGCTCTACGTCAGCACTTCAGAATCACAGAACATGGCCATTCTCCTTTGTGGAGATAGTTAGTTTCCCATTTTGTTGGAGAATCATATAGAACATCTGGGGATACTTCTAAATTATTCAACTAAAGGTTTCAGACAAAAAATAAAAGAAGAAAGAAAAAGAAAAAAGAAAAGAATCTGTCCAGGCTCGGGCAAAAATAAAACTGTCAAAATCTTGCCTGTTGGGCCATTTTTCCTACTACTCACTTGCTATGTGACCAACTCTATGCATCAAAGAAGGATAAAGGTGAGGATCTGAAGATCACGTGGTTTTTAATATCCAGTAACGATCACTTCAGTGAACGAAGGGTCTCATACCGGTAAGGAAAACCCTACGTGGCCATGACCTCACAAGTCTTCCATGGCTCTACTGCCTAGTAGCTAGGTTTCTCTATATTGAATATGTTCAATAGGTTCTTCTAGAAAAATATATTTTTCTCAAAATAGTAAAATTAAAATGAAAGAAAGCTTAGAATAAAAAATTTTATATAACACTTATTCCTGTTAATCCAACATTTTACCCTGACCCCAATCCAGGCCTGTATTGTCTGGGAATGATGAATTACCCTGTCTGTTAGTTTGTCTGTGTAGAAAACAGTGGCATGTGCTTAAGACATACAACCTAGAGAGATTGACTCATGTCAACTGTTTAATTTTTATCTTGATGCATGCATTTTATTCAATAAATAATATAGTTACTATATGTTTATTGTCTCTTTTTATAGTTGAGAGTTTTCTGAACAACACTTAAGACCTAAGTTCCAAAAGCATTGGTAAGTATAGAGGAATGGTTGAGCGGTGAAAACATTCCATCCCATGATGGTGAGCTCACTTCCTTAATAATCAAGACTTCTCAGAGACTGGCTTTAAAAGACCAGAAACCAAAGGAAAAGATGGCAAATAGCTTAAAGAGGCCGTTCACAGAAAAAGAACAGCAAATGGCTTGTTAATACATGAACACAGGCACCCCCAAGCACAAAGAAACAAAGACTAAAATATCAATGAGGGCAATCTTTCAATGGAAAGCAATCCTCAAAACACAGGCACAGATGGTTACTATGTGAAAGAATCAGAATAGTGTGGAAGAAAAAAGACTAAGTGTATGTATATATATACAGAGGAGCACACACATGCATGTGTGTACATTTCTATACATGGCTATGCTTTGGTGTCCATGGTGGTTTGATTCTTGGACCTCCATGGGATACTAATATACACAGCTTCTATAGTCTACTGTATAAAAATGCTAGCATTTACAGAGAATCTACACACATCCTCCTGTAAAGTTTAAATTCTCTCTAGATTGCCTATCATGCTTAATCTGGTGGAAATGCAATGCAAATTTTTCTTATACTGTACTGTGCAGTAGATAATGACCTAGAAGAAGTCAATGCATATTCATCACAGGCATATTTTTTTCTAAAAAAAAGTAATAATAATTTCTCTCCAAGGTTGGTTGAATCTCTGGAGATAGAACTGCAGATATGACACTGGCAAGATGGCTTGGGAGGTCGACGTTCTTGCCCCTCGAGCCTCATGACCTCATTTGGTCTCTGGAAACCATGTTGAAAGGAAAGAGCTGACTTCTGACAGTTGTTCCTTGACCTCCACAAATGCACACTCCTGTGTGCACATGCATGTGTGCGGGCAGATACATATACAGAGAGCTATTCAATGGTGAGTAAAACTTTAAGTGAAGATTTTAAAAGAACAATGGCTCTTCTTTGCCACATCTACTCTCTCCACCTAACCAGATCTCTCACACCCTTCTCTAGGGTCTCGCCTGACCTAGCCTTTCTTCATGCTCTCTCTTTCGCCCATCCTGCTCTGTCCATATCAGACTTAGAGAAAAAAAGAAGTCCACATACTCAAATCTCATTGCAAAAGCATGAAACATTGCATATATCTCAAGCCAGTATCTTCTCTCCAAAAAGAATCAGTTCTGTAGAAATGTTTGCTATCAAGAAATACCTGGGTAAACCCCAGGACACAGAATTTAAAATAACAGCCATAGTCAGGTGTCGTGCTGAAAGCCTTTCATTTTAATCCCAGCACTCACCCAGGAGACAAGGAAGGCAGATTCTGTGAGTTCAAAGACAGCCTGATCTACATAGTAAATTCTAGGAAAACCAGTGCTACAAAGTGAGAGCATATCTCAAAACAAACAAAAAACAACCATAAACTTCATCGAAGAATTCAAGGAGCTTAAAGAAAACTCAAAGAAGCAGCTCAGTGAAATCAAGAAGAAAAGGCGGTAGGGGAATAGTGCCTGAGAAAGTATAGGCAGGTAGACATGATAAGACTGTTCAGGACTTGAGAATGGAACTCAATAAGGAGAAGAGAACTCAAGCAGAAATGAAGATGCACTTGAAAACCCCAATAGCTCAACTAGAAAACTAAAAGAATGAATCATGCAGAAGAGAGAAGGTGAGGACTTGAAGATAAAGCAGAGGATCGAGACCAAATAAGCAAGACACAGGAAAGGAACGTACATTTTCAAATGTGGGAGACTCTGCAAAACCAAAGCATAGGCATAGATGAGGAAAACGAATCCCAAGGCAATGACATAGACCAGCTCTTCAATGTGATCATAGAAGAAAATTTCCCCAGACTAAGGAAAGATATACCATACCTAGACAGATATAAGAACACCAGATACACAAGATCAAAAGAGAAAATCTCTGAGCCTCAGGGATTGCTGGGTGACTGGTTGACTATAGGATATTCAAAACACCAATGAGTCATGAGGGAAGAAGAAAGAATTAAAACTTCTCCGGGCAAAGAAGCATACATCCCCAAAGAGGAAAGTGGGAAACATTCCCAGACACCAGGCAACCCCCCAAAAAGGTGTCAGCTCAGATTCCAATCTAAAGGGTGAAATGAAATAAAAACTGTCTTTCAAATATTGACCAAGGGCCATGTTTTTAGCAAGTATCAACATGAGTTTACAAAGCGTTTTCTACAGCCTAGACCGGTCACCAGCCAATATCAGCCATGTGCCTAAAAAGGTCAAGCATTTCCAGGGTCATGAAAAGAAGACTTTCCCACATCAGAGTTTGACATGATCTAAGTTTAAATCATATCTCAGTCTTAAATATTTGCTCTCCTTCAGCAAACTCCCAAGCCCTTCCTGGCCCAGGCTGGGACCTTGGTGCTGTGAAAATTTCTTATAAGCTCCCTGCTAACCTGCATCTTCCATCTGTAAAACTACAAAACATACCTCTGTTCCAAGGAAGCACACTCAGACCCCTTGGGGAAGAAGCAAGAGAAAAGAGCCAGACCGTGGCGGGCTGGAAGAGTTTGAAACTCAGTAATTCCCACCAGATTGCTTCCTCCTGAGAATAATCCTCGCTGCTGCTAGCACAATGACCAGAGCAAAATGGCAGAGAAAGTAAACAAAACCCAATGACACAAAAGAGACCCAATCCATGCCACGCCCCCACCCCTCAGCAATGCATGGGAAGCAACATACTTTGAACAAACCAGCAGGACCTAGGAAATTATAGCTTCTCTTTCGACTAAAACTCTGCCTACGGGAGGTGTATTGCATGCCATGTAAAAACAGATCCAAGAACTTTCTCCTGCAGAAGGCTTTGTTTAACAGAAGCAGGTTCAGCTGTGAAAGGGAGTGTGGGGGTTGGGGAGAAAGGCTTCTCTCTTAACTCTGTGCCCAGTTTCTAGTCTTTCCTGGGGCAGGGGAAAGTGGAAAAGCTTGTTTATTCCTGAAGGCTGACTAAGCATTTCGACACCCTAAATGGCCGAAGGTGACAGAGGTGACAAAGAAATCCTTTGTCTGGCATTGAAAGCTGTTCTTACAAGGAACCCTGCCATGGTTCTCATTTAAAACACACTAGACAAATGCAACTGAAATATTAGAAACTGGCATTTTCTTATTTAAGCAGTATCAAAGCTGCCCATCATTTTTTTTGATCATTTGGGGAACCATCACCTTCGTTTGAAGGACAAATAGTTACCTGGCCATTTAAGCTTTAATATGGCAAGAGGCCAATATTGGTCATTTTGTGTGATTGTGCGTTTCAAAGCCTCTTGATTAAAAAGTCTTGAAGATCTTTGAGGACCTTAACTGAACTGAGGACAGGAATGTTTCTTAGTACATCTCCTATGCTGATGAAAATGCCCTCCCCACTACATCGCACACAGATTCCCTAAGTATAGCCACAGAGTGCCAAGCGAATACAAATGCCCTCTAGGCCTGAGAGAACTTGTCATTCTGCAATAGAAGCTTAAGGGAGCCATGGAGAGGAGGCAGGGGTCTTTGGTGTTACGGAGGGTCAGGAGGAGCTGCCACTAAACTCATACAGGGCCGAGGACTGAGAGTGTAGCTCAGCTACACAGTACCATCTTAACTTGCATAAGGCCTTGAGCTGAACCTCCTAAAATGTGTATGTGTGAATGTTTATACATCCATGTGTGTGTGCATGCTTAGACATGTGTGTGTGTGTGTGTGTGTGTGTGTGTGTGTGTGTTCTCCCTCAAATACCCTACAATGTCTTGACTGATCTTGAGGCAGTTCTAGAAGACATCCTGGAGAGAATTGGGAAGAACAGGAAAAAATTCCATCTAACAGAAACCCCACCATTTGTCACTCCTTTCTTTAGAAAATATGTGGGAGCCTGGGCTCACTCACAAAGCTATACCACTCATCACCGCCTAATTCTTGTCAGAGTAGACTGAAGTAAAGTCATGGGTCAGGGACTCAAGCAAGCCAACTCATATACACTACAGAGCTCTCAGGTCAAAGAGACCACGGTTCCAATTCTGACTCCAGAGTCAAAATATTGGTGCTGGAATCCTTATCTTGCTATTTCTCCCATATCTCTACCCAGATTCTCTGTTTCTTATGGAGAACTAAGAAACAACACTGATTCCTAGACCTTTCTGGTCAAGAAATTAGATAAGGGATACAAAGCTTTCCATGGTGACACTAAGTAGTCATCAACCTTCGGAAATAACCACAGTATCAAGTGTGTCCATCTCTGTCCATTGAGAGGCCACTTAGACTCCACTGTTTACCTTTCCTCTAGGCTTTGCCTCTGTGCCTCTCACTGCACACAAAAGTTCCAGAAATTGTCTAGGACAGCTCACTGCCTGAGGACATCCAACCACTGGCAATGGATGGCTACACCCCAGGAATGTAGTAACAGTCTTATAAACTGCTGGGGGCATATCTAATTGAATCAATTTCTTAAACATAGTGGGAGATTCTGTTAAAGGAAAGAAAAAAAACACTGATTGCAACAGGAACATTGTATTTATTCACTCAGAGACCAGGTCCTCTTACCCACAAATGTGCACATGCATGTGTGTACATGCATAGATACAGGAACGCTACACATACAGAAAGAAAGAAAGGAAAGAGGGAGAGAGAACACATTCTTATAAGTCAGTCCAAAAGAGGAGGCTTTCCTATGTACGGCATACAGAGTGATTGCAAGCACAGTGGAAAATGAACAAGCCCCGAGTCTAAGACCCTGCTAACACCAGGATCGGCCACTGAAAAGCAAAGTCACTCACCGGGGAGTCCACAGTCTCACCTGCTCAATCCCTTTACTCAGCTATGGTAACTCTGCAGCATCTCTCTCCCTGGGCCAGCTTCTCAGCTCAGAATAACCAGGAGGTCTGCTGCCACTCTCCAGACAACTGATCTGCACAGAACTTTGGCATGTTTGCTGGTTCACAAAAGAAACATACATAGTTCTCTAGTGCCCAGTTCAAACCTTGCTCAACAAGTCCCCCAGGACCTAGGCAAAGCTGCCCTGCTTGATTAGTCAAGCTGAAAATTCGAGTGCAAAATAATGTCAGAGGCTGTGCTCCAAAGCCAACCCCAGACCTACCTGGATAATGCTGACCTTATTTACAAAGTAGTTCAAGTTCAGGTCCTTCTTTGGGATAGAGTGGCTGTCCAAGGACCTGACCCGAATGAGGCAATGTTCATTTACGTGACTACAAAGAGATTGCAAGGTGATTTTGCCCGTTGTGTTTCAATGAGACATCTAACACATTCCCTGAGAAGTATTGTATATGCTATACACTCCTGTAAGCATCAAATGTTTGTGAACGAACCTTTGCCATTTACAAGAAGATGATTAACTTTCCTGCTCACTAAGGACACCCA
Organism: Arvicanthis niloticus; assembly: GCF_011762505.2. Lineage (NCBI taxonomy): Eukaryota > Metazoa > Chordata > Mammalia > Rodentia > Muridae > Arvicanthis > Arvicanthis niloticus. Next base: position 13,153,083 of record NC_133436.1, on the reverse strand, counting down.
TTTTTTTTTTTAAATCTCTTTGGTCAAGATATGTAGAGAGGTTGGGGATTTATGGCCCTACAAGGGACAAAAAATAAAGTCTTTATAGCACGATGCTTCAGGCTCCTCGTGGATGGAAAGAACACAATTGTCAAACATGACCTGCATGCTGAGTGAATGAATAGAATGTTCCTGCCACTATCATTAATGTTCTACGTTCACAGAGTCTCCCACCATGGCTAGGAAATTGATGCAGCTGCAAAGACTCCCGGCAGTACATAAAAACATTGCAACATTTCCTGTCTGAGCTATCCAAACAGAATAGTCACAAGGAGTCTAAAATGTACAGATTTAAGTTTTCAAGCAGTTTTTATGGTGTTTATCTTTTCAAAGAAATCAGGGTTTCCTCCTTGAAGCACAACTTTACACATCACCCACGTGACTTTTGGGTGGATTGTAATATCTCACATAGAATTACTGTATGTTTTAGCACAGTAAAGAATGTTGAGTTTTCCAGAGTATTTTGAGTTGATTCCCTTCTGAGAGGTTTGTGTTTCTCTTTATACCAAGACTCAGTATTAGCTACCTATGCGTATGCCAAATTCTTCCATCTACCTTTTTGCCACCACTGCCATCATCTGCCTATCTATAAAATATTTGCATATGTCAGAGAGTTGTGACTCACCTTTAATCCCAGCACTAGGGAGGCAGAGGCAAGTGGATCTCTGAGTTCAAGACCAGCCTGGTTTACAGATCAAGTTCCAGGACAGCCAGAGCTGATATACAGAAAAACCCTGCCTCAAAAAAACAAAACAAGCAAGCAAAAAATGTATTTGCATATAAGTGGTTAAATATTTCTGTTTCTTTCTGACATTAGGTATCAGGGCATAAAACTAAGAAAGCAGTTTCCTTCAATACAGAAAAATAATAATCCTATCCTATTCAGGTGTGAAAGAATCTATCCAGCCACAAATTCCCACTGAATATTTCAAAGCAGATTATATACTATTAATAACAAGCCAAAGGAATTGAAGTTCAGCCTGATGGCACAGGCTTGCAATCCTAACTGCTCAAGGGGCTGGAACAGATGGGCCACGTATTAAGTTTGGGATGTGTCTGGGCTACTCAGTGAGTTCAAGGCCCGTCTAGCAACTTAGTGAGACCCTGTCCCATGACAAAGAAACAGCAAAAATGGAGAGCTGGGGATAAAGCTTTAGGGGAGGAGCATTTGCTTGACTGCAAGACCCTAGCTTCAGCTTTACACACCCCCCCAAAAAAAAAAAGAAAGGGGAGAAAGAAGGGAGGGTAGGAGGGAGAGAAGGAGGAAGGGGGAGAAGAGGGGGGATTCAAGAGGCAGAGGAAGACCTTGTTCTAGCTTTTCACGGATTAGATGAACCAGCTTTTCTGCAGTAATGGTTCTTCATTAAAAGTCTGTTGTTCTGCTAGTGATAAGCATAGTAAAAGGAAGTAGGGAATTTAAATTCTGCTGAAAAGGGGCCTTAAGAATACGCTAAAGATTTTACCTATGGCGGCTGTCACTAAGATCTCTAGTAAGTGCCCAACTAAGTTTATGCCTCAACGTGACCAACAGCTATAGGAAAAAAACATGTATATACATACAGATACATAGAGAAAGTGGGGGGAAGGGGAAGGGATGGAGGGGAGAGACAGAGAGGGAGGGGGAAAAGGAGTGGAGAGGGAGGGGGGATCCAGCATGTATCAGTTGGGAAATCCCTGCTTAGATTAGTGCCTTAAGTTTTTTGTTTAGAGGCTGCAAGATGGCTCACAGAATGAAGGGGCTTGCTGACAAGTCCCCTGGCCACACACATATATATCATAGTGGCATTTTCAGGTACACACACACACACACACACACACACACACACACTGAGTTGTAAAAAAAAAAAAAACAATTTAAAATTTTGCATTTGGAACCAACTGCCATCATAATACATCATTGCTCAATTCATAGTATTTGAATGCACAATGTACAACTTGAGAGAACATCCTTCCAAATAGAGACCAGTGTCCATGTTAGCCAATGGCCATAGTAGCATAATGATCCAAGCTTCTGAGCCAGCACCACCCATGGAAGGATGCCCTTTTCAGTTGTCACAATCACCCAGTTTCCCTCTGTAAAAGTGTCTCATTGTTTTGCCTTCATCCGTTCCCATCCAGTGGAGAACTGAGTCTACTGCCCAAGGCCCAATGCCACAGGTCAAAGTCAGAGAAATGAGTCATTTTTAGATCGGTCCCTGGCAGTTCTTGCTGGCAATACAGACAACAAGCCTAGCACTTGAATTTATTAGTATCCGTTACTCCATCCTCTGGGTTTCCCTGGGCTGTTAGATCAAAATGATACAAACCAAGAAGCTAAAACAGCCAAAACTCAATCACTTGCAGTTCTAGAGTCCAGGAGCCTAGAGTAAAGGTACCAGCAGGGCTGAGAGCCTTACAAGACCCTGTCTCACCTCCTTCCAGCTTGGAGGGTGGCTGGCATGCCATGGCTTGCAGCTGAGTCACTCCAACCCATAGCCTCATCCTCACAAGACATTCTTCTAACATATCTGCCTTCATGATTCATCACACACACAGTTACATACACACAGACACACACACACCACATGCACATGCACACACACATACGTAATCTTTTTGTTCCTAAGAGACCTCTTACATCCCAATTGGGTCTCTATATGATTTAAAAAAAAAAAAAATGAATTGAAATAGAAAGACTCCATTGGTTTTCAGTGCATTTTTCTCTTTTCAAAGTATATTTCTTCAGTGTGTATTCTCTTTGTTCCTTTGATCCACACACTAAAACAAATCAGGTAGGTGTGTCTATCTCAGGTCTTATAATTGGAGAAAACTTGGGTATGAAGTCCAGTGCCTCACTTGTAGCTCAGAGCTACAACTTATGGGAGAAAAGGTTTATTTTAGCTCTCACGTGGGTTAGAGTCCATCGTCCCAGGGAAAGCACACAAGCAAGGGCTTGAGAGAACTAGTCACATCACATCTAATCCAAGAGCAGAAAGAGATGGATGTACACGCTCACTTACTTACGTGTGCTCCACTAGAGCATTTCAGGACCCCCTGCATAGGGAATGTTTCTGCCCACGGTGGCTGAGACATCCAAGGTCAATTAGAACAATTCCCCACAGACATGCTCACCAGCCAACCCCATATGGACCCCTCACTAATGCTCCTTCCAGGTGGTTCTAGATTGTGTCAAGTTGAAAGTTAGAGCTACCCATATTAATTAATTAATTAATCTTAATTAACCATAACTACATCTTCAGTAAAGGTCTAGTCATTTTTGTCTAGCTTTTTTGAAAACCTCATCTATGTGCTAGTGACTTTAGGATTGGTTTATTTAGCTAACATTTTGTCTGTAACATTTTTCCTTCTAGGCCTGTGTCCATTCAGGAGGTGGGTCTTCCATAAGGTTTGTTCAGCTCTTTATCTCTCAGCCAACTATCTCATCGATGGTCTCTAAGACAAATACAGGAGATTCCCTCCAACACCTATAAGTTGACATACTTCCTGGTTAAGTCTCTAATAACTCCACAGTGGCAAATGGCACAATAAGATGCCTGGAACAAAAAAAAAAAAAGTTTTTTTTTTTTTTACTTCTGTGTGTGCATGTGTATATATGTATGTGTGTGCATATCTGTGTGTGCTCATGAGTGTGAGGTGCACTAACCCAGTGCAAGCGAGCATGTGTGGAGGTCAGAGGTTGATGTCAGGTGTCTTTGTCTATTACTCTCTACCTTGTTTTTTTATGACAGGGTCTCTCATTGAACCTGAATTTCACCACTTCAGTTAGACTGGCTGGACAGATAGGCCCCAGGATTTGCCTGACTCTGCCACCCAACACAGAAGTTACAGGCTCACACTCCCTTACCTGACTCTTACATAGGCTCTAGGGGCCTGAGTTCATGTCTCCAAGCTTGTACAACAAGGACATTATCCACTGAGCCACCTCCCCAGGCTTGACAAGATCTTGTTAGCAAAACCTCTTCCAAAATAGGCTTTTATCTTCTCCTCAGTTATCCTGAGATGATAGACATTTGTCAATATTCCCTACGAAAGATGAATCATTTTTTATGTTTGAAAATCTAAACTCAACCCAGAGCTATAAACCATTGAACTGACTATTGAACTTGCTAGAAAGCCATTCACTGCAGTCATTCAGAGAAAATAACTGATTTTCATGAGAGTCTAGGAATTAATCAGCCCAGACAGCCCCAGGTGAAGTTTGGCTTGGTGATTCTCCTTTGAGAGAAGACACATGATTCTGTGCCAGCCCTAAACTCTAAGGGGATCCCCCATAAAAGCTAAACACCATAACTCAGAGTCTTTTCTGAGATTTCAGTGACCCGTGAACACAGCATTCCTGAATGTTGCGTGTGTTTTATCTTTAGCAGAGGTCTCAAAAAAGAGCTAAGATCTTGTTCCTTTATTTTCGTATGTTCCCTATTTTATTTTTATGTTACTGTGGCAAGTATGTTTCACTAATAAGAAGTTTTGAAAATAAAATCTACGAAAACAAATTAACCACCATCTCTAAGCCCATTCTTCCTATAGTTCAGCATATTCCACCTCCATCTTTCTTCTCGGTAGTATTTCTATGTAATTAAAAAAATCCTGCTCCTGTTTTGTTGACAGTACGGTATCCTGAGACTAGTCCCAAAACGTCATTTTACTGGAGCTATTCCTTCATCTGGATATACCAGCTGGCTTTTGTCTATAATGTTTGTGTTTAACAAGTGTATGTCTTGGTCTGCTCTCCCTGCCAGAGAAATACATCCTGTGCTTATAAGCCACAGAGATTCACTTCTCACGGCCATAGAAGCTGAGAAGTTCAAAGTCAAGACACCAGCCATCAGGCTCGGTGTATGATGAGGGCTGAGTCTCTATAGGTAGGACCGTATGTCCTTGAATGGGGGGAAAAGAACAATAGCTTGTCCCTCAAACCTAGATCCCACCTCCTCATCACCTCCCAAGAGGTCCCGTATGGGGACTAAGAAACCATAAAGGCTTCACAGGCTCACATTCAGACCACAGCAATGACCCTTTAAAAGATCCAAATCCATCTTAGGAAACAGGAGAAAGCATAAAGGAGAAAAAGGTGGTTAACTTTCTAGGTATGGGTACAGCAGCTTGAAAATTAAAGAAAATACCCAAGGCTCTGCCATTTGGAGAAGCCCCATGGCATGGATAGCCACTGTCACCCCTTTCCTAATTCTAACACAGCTCAAAAAGATCAGCGACCCACAGTTCATAGAGATGGTGGCAGACACAGATTTTGAGCAGGTATGCCTGTCTCCAAACTATGTCTCTCTGGCTGTATCATGACATCATCATTTTCACCACTGTCATTTCCAACAACGTGCCCAACGATACCACCACTATCACCTCTACCACCACCACTATTACCAGCCACCTCCTCCGTCATCACCATTGGTACCCTGCCATCTCTATGTCCCTCCATTACCTCTACCGTCTACCTTCCATGACTTCTACTGTCTACCAGAATCTCTGTCACTTCCCCCATCTCCGCCTCTGCTGTCATCTCTTCCAACTCCACTATCATCCGTTAGCTTCCACTCACCCCTGCCATCTCTAGTGTCACCTCTGTTACCTGCACATATAATCTAGGTAGTAACTGTCTAGGTGTAACCTGTCACATCCTCTATCCCGACATTCCCTCTACCATCACCTGTAGGGAGAATTTGGGTTTCTTTAAAAACACAGCTGTGTTTCGTGCATATGTTTTTGTTTTAATCCCAGGTGTGGTTTGCAGGGCTGCTTCAGATTGTCCACTGCGGCTATGATTGCCTTGTGCTCTAGGAGGGGCGTGATTTTTTTTGCCAGCTACAGATAGTTTGTGTTTGGAATTCTGGAGACTCTTGGGAGGGTGCCAGTGGGAAAGCCCGAGAGGGCTTATGGCAGCTGCTGCCACTACTGCTTCTGGTTCCTCTGGCTGCTGTATTTGCTGTTGTTGGATTAGTCACTTTCTGTTTTGCTGGATTGCTGGATGGAGCCTGGACCTGCCCCCAAGAAACCTGATGGCCCTAGTCAGCAGGATGTAGTCTAAAGAGGTCTCCGTTCCCTTTCCCCTCTGACCTTCTTTGTCTCCAAGAGGTGAGGGGTTGGAAGCTGAGGGGTGGAATAGAGGTTGGAAGGGTGATATACAATAGACACCAATGACATATCCCAAAAGTATGCTGACGATCATTGTCATCTCTACCCCTCCTCTCCGTCACCTCCTCCCCCTCTGCTGTCACCGCCACTCTCTGTAGTGTCCTTCTTCTCCATTTTCCATTTCCGCCACATTACCGCGCCTACTTTTCTGATATTTTTATATTCACGTCTCTATACATCCTTTCTTCTCCTCACACTTTCAGATCCTCCCCTGTTTCAACCTAACCTTCCCTAAATGTTACTTTCTCGGTTGCCTGGGTAACAGAAACAATGGATACCTGTCTTAGTCAGGGTTTGGATTCCTGCACAAAGCATCATAGCCAAGAAGCAAGTTGGGGGTGGTGGTGGGGGGCGGTTATTCAGCTTACACTTTCACACTGCTGTTCATCACCAAAGGAAAAGAAAGTCAGGACTGGAACTCAAGCAGGTCAGGAAGCAGGAGCTGATGCAGAGGCCACGGAGGGATGTTACTTACTGGCTTGCCTCTCCTGTCTTACTCAGCCTGCTTTCTTAAAGAACCCAAGACTAACAGCCCAGGGGTGGTTCCCGCCCTTCACTAATTGAGAAAATGCCTTACAGCTGGATCTCATGGAGGCATTTCCTCAAGGGACATTCCTCTCTGTGATAACTCCAGCTTGTGTCAAGTTGACACACAAAACTAGCTAGCACAATACCTTTGCTTGACCTTTATGAACAACCTTAATAATCATTTATTCAGCCAATAAATATCACTAAGGGCATAAGGTGTGGAAGTCACTCTTCTTAACCCTAAAAAAGTACAGCACTCCCTGCTTGCAGGATTTTCCTCAAAGCAAACGTGATTTTTCAGAATCATCTTCACACATACATGCCCATTATTTAAATATCACACCCACTAACAACTCCGTCAGCCTGTGCTTCAGCTGCTAGCTCACACTGCCCGGCCTCCAAGCTGGACAGAAAGCAGAAGTGATGTGCTCAAGAAGGATACAGAAGTCAAAAGGAAAGTCTCAGGCAATAGCCATGAAGTAATTTCTTATCTCTTGTTGCCACAGCAAGTTACCACAGGAAAGAACTTCCTATTTCCATGTTCTAGCAATACGCATCGGCTGAATGCAATTTGCCTAAAATGGTCACACGTGACCTTCTCCAGAAAAGACACCTGACTTATAAGTATACTAGATAAAAGGGATAAAGAGTAGAGTAAACAATAAGCACACTGGTAAAATGATACCTCCCCACTTGTATGATATGAGCCGAAAAAAAAAAAAAAAAAAAAAAAAAAACCCTGTTCTGCCTCTATTTCCCTTGTAACATAAGTCAGCGCATAGAAGCTGGGTTCTATCTGTTATTGTATTATTGTACTATGCCTAGTACTGGACTGGAAATACATGGCCCCCTGAAGTTTAATAAAGTCTACTAGTGCAGTCAAAGATGCATTAGTGGGTTATAAATCTGCCTCTTATAATGCAATTCTAAAGAAAAGCTGAGCGTTTTGCTTGCCTTCGGTGAAAGCCCCTGAACCAGCATCACCTAGTCCTTGCTCTCAAACCAGAGATGTTCTGGTTTGAACATCTAAGCCAGTGACCTTTGTCTAAAACCCAAATCACCTCCAGCCGTCTGTGCACAAAGGGGAATTCCCCACGAAGAACACACTTTCTCTACTGTGGGGGTGGGAGGAGGGGTCACAGAGCATTTTCCCCCAAATGAAACTTTCAGGATGGAAATACTGAAGTGAGCACTAAATCAAACCACGGGCCGCAGTCCAGAGCAACCCTGAATGCAACCCTCAGGTAGCAAGACAAGAACACACCGCAGATGCACGACTCTCAACTTCACAGCTCTGTCAGAATCACAGGCCTGCACCATGGTGCCTCAGAGCCTTCTGCTTCAGAAAACCTGAGCCAAGTTCACATCCCAAGAGCCCTATTACAGACCTGGCTGTTCTAAAGACACAGGGTACCTTCATATCATCCAGCAATTGCTCCGACGTCAAAGTGTGGCTTTACTTACATGCAATAGAAAGAGAGTCAAGCCAAGAGCTGCCTCTGGATCCCGAACGCACAAAGCTCATGCTAGTTTCAGGCCAAGGCTGGAGATTCCACTCCAAGCATCCGCAGCCCTGGAGGCTCAGCTCACACAAGACTACTATTAGAAGCTAATTAGAGAAGAGGTCGATTTCAAAAGAAGGGGAAGTGTCATCTCTACTTCCTCAATTCTGTTCGTCTTCCTTCTTGCTCTTCTTGAGCCCTCCAGGACATAGCACATCAAAGCAAGCATGGCCCATCTGTCTGACTCCATTTAATCACAGAAGACTCCCAATGTGTTCTTTTCCAGGACACATGGATAAAACCCTCCCTGGCTTAACCTTCCTGGTTGGGAGGTGATTTGTGGGCTCAAGGGTGTCAGTATGGGCAAAGCTTCTCTTCCCATGTTGGGTTACAGGCTGGAGAGATGGCTCAGCAGCTAAGTTCTTCCAGAGGACTGAAGTTTGATCCCCAGCACCCACATCACATGATTTACAACCACCTATAACTCCAGCTTCGGATGGATCTGACACCGCGATGGGTTTAGACATCAAATTTAATCATCTTTAGATTCAAGCCTTTCAATATCTCCATCTCCTCTCTCCCAACTATTTGGGATGTACTAAAGAGGAAAATACAGATGAGTTTTCAAAACATTGTTTTTAAGCAGTGAGTCTTGGGCTGGGGAAATGGCTCGCTCACTAGAGAGTACCCACCATGCAATTGTGAGGACTGGAGTTTGGATCTGCAATAACCATGTAAAAAGCCAAGCACAGCAACGCAGAAGCATGCCTGCCACCCAAGCAGTGTGGAGAGGCATGGAGACAAATAGACTCCTAGATAACCAATCTAACTATTGGTAAGTTCCAGGTTCAGTAAGAGACTCTGTCTCAAAAATAATAGTAAGGTGGATAACGATAGATCAAGACAACCCATTGTCACCCTCTGGTTTCTATACCACCCTCATAATGATCCACCATTTCTCAGTACTGCTGTACTAGGGACCAAGTCTTTGGCCTAAGAACCTTTGAATGATACCCACAAACCATTTCCAAGCCAGCATTTATCCTTCACGGCTTACTAGATCACTTGTAAAACTTTACAGCTTCAGCCAACAAATATCAAGTGACTTGTGGTAGCCGTGACAAGGAATCTAAGTCCACTTTCACCAGGTTCTCTAGCTAAAGATGTTGAACCAGGCAGCAATCAGGATGTCAGGAGGAGCAGTTATTTTAAGGCTCCATGGTGAAAGGAACTTCTTCCAAGATGGCTCATGGGGTTGTTGGCAGAATTCAGTTTCTCATGATGTATGGGTCCTCAACTCAATAACTCTTACCCTCAAGCCAACCTCAGTTCCTTCTCACATGGTCCTCTCCTTCAGACAGCCTGTAAAAGGACAACTGGCAACAGCAGAGTAATCTTCAGAGAATGAGAGACAGAAGTATCCTTCTTCGTCAGGTTCAAACAATCACCTTGACAGTCCATCCGATCAGGATCAGAGTTTCCAACTCCCACCATTCCTCTTTACAGAACTCAGTGAATGAGCTCCTTCCTTTAAAGAACAGGAAAAGGCTCATTGCCCGTCGTCGCTCCTACCAAGCCCACACATCACAAAAGCAGTCCACTCCATCTTCTTTGTATCAGGACAGATAGAAGCTCTGCTTTTCTGACCTACAGAAACCTAAGGGCCAAGAGGAAAAGATCGTTGTAGCTTGGAAGTGAACTATTCAGATGAATTTCAATTGGAATTCCAGGGTGTCCTGGAAACAGCTGATAGCCCAGACAGAAGTTGGTATCACTAGTAACAAAGGTGAAAGGCAACACTTTGCAAAGGAAACTCAAAATCTTTCAATTCTTGGGTTTTCCAGAAGTTTTTAAACATACAGCCTAAACATAGCCTAGAAGCCAGTACTTACGCTCCTTACCTCATGATCAAAATGCCTATAAAAATTGTGTCAACAAATAATGTTTTGGAAAAACAGAGGAAAAAAAAGAACACAATTTTAATGAAGCCATTGGTAAAAACCTTGAAGAGCTGATGATAAACTGAAAATCTACTTTGGTAGGTTTGTTTTATAACATGGGTTGAAAATATCACCTGAATCCATCTGTGGAAACCTAATCTCACTGTGATGATATTTGGAGGTTGTTTTGTGAGAAGAGATTAGACCATGAGTATGGTAGATTGAATATGCTTGGCCCATTGGAAGTGGCACTATTTAGGAGGTGTAACCTTGTTAGAAGAAACATCTGTGTAGGGCTGGGCTTTGAGTTTCCTAAGCACAAGTTCTACCCAGTACGGAAAAGAGAGTCTTCTAGCTGCCTTTGGATCAAGATGTAGAACTCTCAGCTCCTTCTCTAGCACCAAGTCTGCCTGCGTGCTGCTTACTGCCATGACAATGGACTGAACCTCTCACACTGTAAGCCAGCCCCAATTAAATGCTGTCCTTTATAAGAGTTGCTATGGTCATGATGTCTCCTCACAGCAATGAAACCCTAACTAAGACAGTAAGGCAGAGCCCACACCAGTGAGACTGGTGCTTTCATAGAGGAAGCCCAGAGAGCTGCTTTATCCCTTGATCATGGGAGAACACAGCAAGGACACCATTTGCAAACTAAGAAACTGGCCCTCAGCAAACTCCAGGCCAGCCAGTGCTTTGATCTCAAACTTCCTGGTCTCCAGAACTGTAAAAAACAAATCTTTGTTATTTATAATCCACTAGCGTGAGACATTTTATTATAGCAGCAACAACAAAAAAGACTAAAACAGAGCTAAAAAAGTAAATTAAGCCTGTGTAGGAAAGAAGAGAAGACAATAATGAATGTGTTGCTTTAATGAGAATGGCCCCCATCAGCTCATATGTTTGAATGCGTGATCCTTATTTAGTAGAACTGTTTGGGAAATATTAGGAGGTGTGGCCTTGTTGGAAGAAGTGTATCACTGGGGGCCAGGCTTACAGGTTTCAAAAGCCCACACCAGGCCCAGGCGCTCTCTCTCTCTCTCTCTCTCTCTCTCTCTCTCTCTCTCTCTCTCTCTCTCTCTGCCTGCTACCTACAAATCAAGATATAAAGTTTTCATCCACTGCTCCAGGGCCATGCCTGTCTGTTCATCACCCTGATGATCATGGACTGACCTCTAAAACTGTAAGCAAGGCCTAAGTAAATGCTTTAAGAGAGCTGCTCTGGTTGCAGGTGTCTCTTCACAGCAATAGAACACTAATTAAGACACCGAACATTTTGACCAGAAGCAAAACTAAGAGTTTTGCAGGAAGTACATTTCCATTTCTAGAAGGCACTGCCTCAGCTCCTCCCCGGGTGGGGTTACCCTCTAGTTCCCTGCTTTGCATAGCATTAAAAATAGCAGGGGCTAATTTCACAGCACGGCTTCCACCATCGTCAGAGACATCCACAAGGGCTTTGTTATTTATACTTACATAACCAGTATTAGAGTCCCATAAACATTTAGAGCAAACCGCCTGATTTGTAGAATTAGATTATCTCACAGTCACTGGACATCAAGTTCAATGTGGTGGCGTAAGTACAGGCTCACTTTGCTCTCTCTCTCTTCTACAAAGACTTTATTTAAGTGAGAGGAAGCATACTAAAAGATTTACGTTCTCAGTAACAAACAACGTTGAAGGAGGAGCATCAGAGCTTGAGAGACGTCAACAGACTTAAGATAGGAAAGCTGGCGGAGGGAGAATGGTTGAGCACAGGCAGGGTACCACAACATTCCAAAAGCAAGCGTGATGCTGTGATGAGGAATAGTATGACCATGATGCTCTCAAATAGAGAAAAATGCCTTCATCATAGAAACAAGGAATGGAGGGTATGGAATTCTCCTAAACAGCACTGAGGGCTGGAAGACACGCGGGAGAAACCTTCAAAGTTCCGCAGGAAGCTAAAGTTCTCCTTAGACTTTCGTATCCTTTTATTCTACAAACGCTTTTGACAAGCAAATACAATGGAAAACGTGTCCTCTTATGCTTGGATCGAGCTGCAGTTCTAGGGCTGGAAACACAAATGTAAGGCCTGCATCGGAAGTAACTGTCAGGGAATGAAGATTTAAAAATAATAATAATGCAAAGTAAGAAAAACAAAGTCTAGAGGGAAGCTAAAATTGGATGGATAGCCTAAAAAAATACTCACAAAGCATATGACAGGTGAATGACCATGAGCCCTGTGGACAACTGAGGGGAGAGCTGGGGTGCAGTCAGAGAGAGCCAGAAATGCAAACATCTTACTGCCTCCAGAGCTGACTGGCTGAGGCCGGGAGAACAGCAAGGAGAATATGGATCAACAAGACTGAAGGAGGGGCCAGAGAAGTGGAGGAGAAGTGGGGGAGGGGAGAGGTAGCCTCAGCAATGGCTCAGCTCTCTGAGGGTCGCAAAGAGAACTGGGTTGTTTTACACTCTGACCAACTAAACCAAGAGCTGGCTGACCTTTTCCACAGTAGATGAGACAGTAAATATTGTATGGCTCAGACGGTATCTGTGAGCTGTTCAACTTTGTTCTTTATCGTATAAAAGCAGCCACAGACAACACGCTAACAAACGAAGACGGCGGCGTTCCAAACAAAAAGTTTGATAGACACTGGATTTTGAACAGCATATAATTTTCAGGTATCACAAAATGTTTTTTCTCCATCTTTGTGTATTTCCAAGTGCAGAAAATAAGAGAGCATGTGGACCGCTCATCCCCAAATGGAATGACTATGTTATGCACACACACTACCACATCTCGGAGATCATCACAGAAGTTGGCGGAGAATGATTATAAGAGCCAGAGACTGGAGTGCTGAGAAGCTGCTGAGCATCACGGGGCTGTAGCCGACGTGATCCCACAACAACTGTGACTGCATGCACACGATCTGCACAAGATAGGGCCAGTCAAAATCCCAGCATGCATAGGGGAGGAGCTCGTAAAGCCCAACCTTTAACTTTTGTAAATTGAGGTCATTTTCACCAGGGATATGCCCCGCCCCCAGGGTTTCTATGCTCCACTAGATGGCGCTATATCCAAGAACATGCGGGCAGCACTAACGAAGTTGGAAGAGAGACAGGGGAGCTGTGGAAGAGTGTGGGGTAGCGATGACTGGATACACTGTACTCATACTTGAGGTTCTCAAGGGATAGGCAAAAATATATTTGCTTATAAAATGTTAAAATCAGGCTGGAGAGATGGCTCAGCGGTTAAGAACATCGACTGCTCTTCTAGAGGTCCTAAGTTCAACTCCCAGCAACCACACAATGGCTCACAACCATCTTATGGACCTGATGCCCTCTTCTGGTGGGCATCTTTTTAAAAAAAAAAAATGTTTAAATCTGTTATAACTTACAAACAGCAAACCACTGGCCCATAGATATAGTTGCCAACCCACGAACTGAACTATAAACTAAGCACGAAAGGAGACCATGACTATTATCAGACATGTGAGAGACATGAGAGGTGAAAGAGACAAGCTCCCACATGCCCTTTCTTAGAAAGTTACTTTATGATCAAATCTACTAAAACAAGGAATAACCAAAATATGGAAGAAGCAGAACCCAGGGGGAAGAAACCCCTCACACACCTAAGGAGTGAGGGGAAGCCCTCAGGGAGGGTGAGCAACTTTGACCACCAAACCAAGAGACCGGAGAACAAGAGAAAGCTCTAAAAGTAAGGTGTCCTGGGTAAAAGTGAGTCACAGAGTCTGCCTCTACCTTTGAAATTATTAAGCAAACTAAAAAGGGCAATAAAGTCAAGACTGGAATAATACAGTAGACTAGACGCCAACCCAAGGGTGACAAAGCTTGTATCCAGAGTCTGCCATAGGGGGAGGCCAGATAGAGAACATTGCCTTCAACTCAGAAGGTTCTGATGGAGATCAGCATGGAATCTGGGAGGTGGTAAAAGGTATCTGAGGTGCTAACTTCGAATACGGAGAGTCAAGAACACCGCACAAGCAAAATGCAAAAGCTTACAGATACTGTTTAAAAAAATGGAGAACCAGTCAAAATGGAATTTAACTATACGGGAAATGAGGGTGTTTTTTCAAGCTCATCTCTCAGCCCTTGTCTCCTCTTCTTGAAGCTGACAGGCAATGCCTGACATTGCTAGATCACAATAGGAAAGCATGACCTGGGACGCAGTAATCTGAAGCTTTCTCGACCTGATGTACTGAAGAGGTTGCAGAAGAGAATTCTGTTTTCCTGATATCTCCTACACTAGTTACTTTTCATGTCACTAGGCACAAGGTACGAGAGAGAGAGAGAGAGAGAGAGAGAGAGAGAGAGAGAGAGAGAAATTAGAAGAGGGAGGATTTAGTTTGATTCATGGTTTCCACGGTAACCGTCCATCATGGAGGTGAGTGAATGACTGAGCAGCTCAGGTTCTGTGAAAAGGGAGTTATGCAGCACAGGCTGTTCATGGCACAGCAAACAAGCAAGCAGAGAGAGACTTGAGGTAGCAGCCAGGTATAACCAGCAAAGACCCGCTCCCATTGACCTATTTCTGTCTGCCAGCCCTACTTCCCTAGGATTCTACAGCCTCCCCTAGATAAAACACTGCCAGCCAGGAACAAATCAATCCCATGGGAAATAGTTCAGATTCAACCCAATAAACTCCTCATTTAGAGCACTGCAAAATCCCCATTGTCTAAGTAACAGGAATCTATTTCCAAGATAAAGCCCCATCCTTCAGCCCCAGCTGCTCCTTCAGCCCCAGCTGCTCCTTCAGCCTCAGCTGCTCCAGCTATCTTATTTACCAGTGTCCTCTACATGTCTCTAGGCAAATATTTGTGTTGTTGAAATATTTAAGCAGAGTGTGTGTCGTGTATTCCTTCAGGTCCTTAGAAGTACTCCATGCTTGCTCCAATGCCCTGCTGACGCCACACTGAAATTCTTAACCAGCAATGAGCAAGTGTTGCACATGCGCACCTCAGCCTTGTCCAGGCAGCAGAGTACACCGCCGCCCTGCTTCAAGTTCGGCTTCCTAACTGGACAGGCAGTTCTCTGAAAGCAAGGATGGAACGTTTCTTACATTTGTGCTTTTGTAGACTCATCTAGCGCCCTCGGTAAATGACTGCTTGCCTAACTGATACATACACATATTTTACTTATGAGGGTTATAATTTGGCACTGTGGGACCCTAAAACCTAAAAGCTATGATTTGTAGCCTGCCTGGGGCCGCTCTAATAGCATCTATAAAACATCTTGACTCTCTCCGATGCCTGAAATTCCATAATTACAGTTTTATTCCTTTATTTACTTATTTTTGCTGTATTTCCTTCTCTTGTACTGCCAAACCTTCTGGGAAAGGTAGACTTTTAAGCTTCACTATTAAACTTTAATGAACACGAACTTGTCAAATCCTTTTGGTACAGTCAAAACCCAGCCCCTTCCCAAAAGCAAGCACAATCATTCCAAGATGGCCTGAACACACTAAGACACATGTTAGGAATAAATCCAGCAGCTTCCAGAGCCTTGGGTTATTTAAGTCAAAATAGCAGTCCATGTGAAAATATAGCAATTCTTAGACTTTACTGGATGGAAAATACATATTATCTCCAATAGATCTAGCACTGTTCTAACGTATGCCTGAAGCATTATTTGACCGTTTTACTAATCAGATATAACCTTTACCTGCTTCACCTACCCATGCTCTTTTGCTTTTGTACACCGTCTAGAACTTAGGGGCTGAAAGATGAGAGTACAGACTTATCAGACCCGGGAACCAGGAAGTAATCCCAGGACTCACAACTGGGAAAATCAGGTCAGCTTTATCCCCTGACTGAGTAGCAAGTTCAAGGCCAGCCTAGGCTACATGAGATCCCATCTTTAAAAAAAGAAAAAGAAAGAAAGGAAAACGGAAGGAATACTTGTTTTGTGGAGAATTGTTTTAAGAGGTCTGCATTCTTCTTTCCTTCCTTCTTTTCTTCCCTTTTACTTTTTTTCCCTCCTTTTTAAAGCCCTAAACCACAACCCGTATGTAATGTAGGGCTCATATGGCCATGAAAATGTTATATAAATTAAGAACATTTTCCAAAATTAAACAGCAGACCCCTGAGTGTAGGTTCCCTCCTGTCTGCCTGCCTGTTCTCCACCTCAGGCACACACTTGATTAGCAAGCTCGACGACTCCGTTCTGATACCTTCAGGGACGTCTGATTTGCCTGTTTGTCTCACCTAATGGGTTATTTTAGCAACTTAATATACTTCTGTTCCTAAAAATTTCAAGGCTTAAAATAGTCATTCTCTGTTCCCATAAACGAGATGGCAGTTAGGACCGTGTGAGCCAATATGGCCTCCTTAAGAAAACAAAACAAAGGTTTATTTTTATTCCAGTGTGTGTGTAAGTATATACCACATGTATGCAGGTGCCCACGGAGGTCAGAAGACTGCCATGGAAATGCCCTGAAGCTGGAGTTATAGGCAATTGTGAGTTGTCTGACATGCATGCTGGAAACAAACTCAGGTCCCCTGGCAGAGCAGCAAGTGCTCTTAGTCACTGAGCCATCCAGCCCCCAAGATTCTCTCTTACCAACACTCAACTGGGTAAGAACACAGAAGACTGTTTGATTAAGGACCTCCTATCCCATCTCAGTACCAAGCCTTCGCCAGTAATGATGGAGACACCACACCCAGCCAGGGAGCAGCATAGCAGCTGTGTTTGCCTCCCTTGGCTTTTAGAACAAAACTGATCCAAGGCTCCATAGATGTCCCCAGAGCTCAACGAAGACAAGTGAGCCCCAGTCAGACGTGACCTTGTAAGTGACTCAGGCCTTTGCAGAGTAGGGGGTCTGATCTCTTATGCGCACAGATGTCCACCCAAGTACTCTTTCCGAACTCTCTTGGGTTCTCTGCTCTTGTGGTGAAACACCATGACCAAATGCAACTTGGGGAGTAAAGGATTTATTTCACTACTCCATACTGAGGGAAGTCAGGGCAGGACCTCAAGCAGGCCAGAAACCCAGAGGCAGAAACTGAAGCAGAGACCACGAAGGAACACACTGCCTACCAGCTTGCTCCCCATGACTGGTCCGGCCTGTTTTCTTATACAGTTCAGGGCTACCTTCCCAGGGGTTGCACCACTCAAAGGGCCGGGTCCTCCCATAACAGTTGTTAATCAAGAAAGTGTACTTGCCTACAGGAAGCCAATCAGAGACGCTTTCTCAATCGAAGTTCCTCTTCCCAAAGAACTCTAGCTTGTGTCAAGCTGCCTAACAAAAAACAAAAACCAAACAAACCAGGACACAGATCTACAAGAAAGTTCTGATCCTCAGGTCTTGGGATTGCGCGTCTCAATGGTATTCCTTGTAGATTGGCTGCCTAGGCAACCGGCAGATGAGTTTTATCACGGACTGAAGTGGAAACTTCTGGTTTCTTTGGAAAGTTAGTTACGTCAAATGATGTTTTGCTGGGGCACACAGGTAAAAGGATCTCTTGGTAAAGCAGACACATAAAATGATGTTTTCCTAAAGCAGACATGGGTGAAAGGATATTTTGATATAGCAAAGACGTGGAAAGATCTGTGCTGAAGGAATAAAAATATGACCCCGCAGACACTGGAAGATGAGCACTGAGCGTTGGTTTGGTTTGCTCCACCTTACTGTTCTTCGCTAATAACACACAGATATTGTTTCGCCTTACATAGTGTTACTGAACTCAACTTGTGGTAACACCACCATTGAGAGAAACTCACTCAAGAACTATCCGTGAGGTTCCTATGGCAGCTTGCCACTTCTGCAGCCTCATCTCCGGCCGGCTGGCGAGCCTGGTGGTTTCTTCAAGATTAAACTATAGCTGCTGTTAGTTCCTGCCTAGTATCCACCTGCCAAAAGGACTTAGACTATAGTTGCTGCTGCTGTGTGGTGCCTGCCTAGAGGACTGGTCTGCAGCTGCTGAGTTGTGTTTGGTGTTTCCTACGAGACTAAACTGCTACTGAAGAAATCGAGCTCAGCCCCCCCCCCCCCCAAAAAAAATATTGCTAAACAGGTCCACTTCCCCCGTATCCTAATAACTTCTCTCTTCTAGTAAAAACCATATTAAGAGTAGGTTACCAAAAAATTATGCCTACAATTGATCTGGCCTAGAATGAGCCTAGATTCTCTCAGCCTCTACATGATTGAGCCCTATAGGAATTCTAGGCATCCATAAATGCGGATCATGATGAAGGTAAAGTATGAAGACCCAAGCAGGAACTGCAAAGCAATCAAATAACTGTTAAAAAAAAAAAAAAAAAAAAAAAAAAAAAAAAATTACAAGAGTAGGTACCAGAAATGTCTTAAAATATATACCCACAGTAATACTTTCAGTATAAATTAATTGTTGAATTCTCAAGATGTTACTAACAACTGCAGTCAGTGTGGTAGTTGATAAAAATTAAAACATGGCTTGGAGCTGCTTCCAAGTCTCCACAGGTCTAGCAATTCACTGTGCCGAAACCTGCGGCACTTGCCTGGTGATAGTTCAGCCTCACAGTCAAGTACAAGAAGCCGGGGTTAGTGTCCGGTTCGTGGGAGAGCTCACAGCTACAGTCTGTAAAGACTGTGGGGACCAGGAAGGGAAGATGAGGGTAGGACATGAATAACAGATGTGGGTGCCTGTAGCTCCCTGCTGGTGCAACCTCGGTGATACAAAACATCAGATTTATTATCTTACACTGATGAAAGTCGAAATCCCTAACGGGTTGGCAGCCCTGTGCACTGTGTGGAGATGCTAAGGGTGCCCATGTTCTTGCTAGGCCAGTGTCTAGAATCTTCTGTGCTCTCTTCCAGTTGTTCTGTATCACTATGACCTCTTCTTCCATCAGTATAACCACCTCCGCCTCCCCCTATACACCTACCCCCTCTCTCCACACCCCTACGCTCCCACACACCCCAGATCAATTGTCACGTGACCTTTCCCTCTGACAAATGCACGCTCATACGGTGCTCCGCTGTCATGTGACCCCTCCCTCGGACTCCCTGCCTCTGCTTTAGGGGGTCCCTGTGATCACACTGAACACAGTTGAATAAATGTAAACAAACTCTGTAATCTTTTATTTGCCTCATTTGTCTCTGCGTCTGTGTGAAGTAACACAGTCACAGATTAGAGGGTGTAACAGCCGAGCTGCCCCACGTTGGGCAGCCAAACTGTAATGGCCCTCTCTGTTCCACAGGTCCGGGTCTAGCGAGAGAGAGTGTGGGGCAAGAGATGCGAAGAATGGAGACAAGACAGAGAGTCTGATCAAGTCTCATTTATTGAAGGGAAATCTGGGGTATTTATAGGCTTTTGCCACATGCCTTGCAGGTGTGGATATGATGTAAGCCTTACAGGCGTGGATAGCACGTGGATAGCATGTGAACCGCATGCCTTGCAGGCTTGGATACCACGTGCACCTTACAGGCATGTATGGCGTGGATAGCACGTGGATAGCATGTGAACCGCATGCCTTGCAGGCATGGATACCACGTGAGTCTTGCAGCTGCGGGCAGTAAACAGCAAAATAAGATATGTGGGATATCAGAGTGTGCTTCAGCTGTTGTAGGCTGTTGAAAAACAAGTCTCACATCAGGGTATATGGCTCAAGATGGCTGCAAAGCTGATAGCCGCTTTCTGCTAAAAGTCGGCTCCCAACAAGAAGGCACATTTTTTTCAGCCTACCAACAGTCTACTGAGATAGACCTTTTCTTCTCCTCCCCACAGTTCTGATAGTTTATAACACACACAAACCTGCTTGTATACTCAGTGAGTCACCAGGTCTCATCAAGCCCCAGAATGTGGGACAACCACGTGTCCTCCAGAAACCCATTCCATTAATGGTATGAACAGAGCTGAAACAGAGCCCACCCTAGATCCCCACTGCCTCCCAGGTAAGTCACCTCCACCTGAGAAACCCCCCCCCTAGATCCCCACTGTCTTACATTTAAGTCACCAGTCACCCTAGGTCCCCTCAGAACCAACCCCACTGCTTCACAGAGAAGCCACCAAGCTTTATCATCATGGCCCTGCACCATTTCTCAATCCCCTCCCCTCTTGCCACATCGGCCTCTAGACCCTGATTCCAGCAGAATTACACTCAGTCCCCAGCCGGTCTCCTGCTTCCACATGAATTCTCCAGCCCTTGTGATTCTCTGTGATCTCATTAACTGCCGATTTTTTGGGGGGGTCCCCAAAAGATGACTGTAGAAGATGCCAAGAAACATTTACTAAAACATCTGGTGATATGAGATATTGATCTGAAAAACCAAAAGCCTCCTATCAACAGGGATTCCCAATCACAGTGACCAACAAGAGAAGGGTGGTTTTCCAGTGAATCTCACCTGTTGCTTGTGGTAAATTAAATCATGCAAAATGGTGCGTGAATTGTTTTGTAATCCCAGAGTTTCAGAACTATGCAGAAGAAAAATCAGGAAAGTGACTCAGCTCCTCCTCAGCCTGAACCCATCACCGCCACCAAGTGGCCGATGCTGACAGTGGCTCCAGCCAACAGAGGACTCAGTAGCTGCTTTCTTTCCTGTAACCTGTTACTGTAGAAGATGCCGAAGGAATTACACCCCCAACCCGCATTGCCTCAGCAAAAAAACTGGGGTTCCGAGTGATTAGCATGACCGTCATGCCAAAGTAAGAACTAAGAAAAAAGATGCCAAATTACTTGGGAGTGACGCCATAGAAATTATTTTCGCCTTCCTTTTTCAACGTGAAATTTTAGCACAATGCCTTGCTTACCGGACATCAAAGGAGATACGATGATATATAGAGTCGTTGCCAAGGTAACTTAAGATTGTATCTTTAACAAGGATACAATCTTAAGGAGCCTAGCATAATCATCATCAGAGAGGCTTCATCCAGCAATTGATGCAAACAGTTACAGAGACCCACAGACAAACGTTAGGCAGAGCTGGGGAAATTCTGCTGGAGAGGAAGAGGAAGGATTGTAGGAGCCAAGGAAACCACAGAAAACCTGCAGATTCAACCAATCAGGGGCCCATAGGGGCTCACAGAGACCGAATGGACAACCAGGGAGCCTACATGAATCTAATCTAGGCCCTCTGAAAATGTGTTATAGTTGTTCAGCTTGGTCTTCTTCTGGGAGTCCTTACAGTGGGACCTTTTTCCTTCTACTGTGTTGCCTCATCCAACTATATGATGGGAGGGGCCTAATCTTATTGCAACTTATTACGTGTTTGTTTGATATCCCTGAGAGGCCTGCCCTTGTCTGAAATGGAGGAATGGATGGGGGAGGTAAGGAGGAGGGAAGGAGGGAGGGGAAGCAGCTGTTGGGATATAATATATGAGAGAGGAATAGTTTGGTTTTTTTTTTAAAGATTGTGTCTTTAAGAAATAAAACTTACTTTTGTCTTCTTTTGTCTTTTAACCACACATAATGGTCATTTACAACACCTCTATATAATGGTGGTTTGAATAAAGCAGTATGTTCTGTGCCCTGATCCAGCTAGTAACTGCTTATGCTGACTCGTGATCCCATTCCCTTCAGTCCAGGGTCAAGCCCACACAGGAGGGCACAGACATTCCACTTGGCTTCATCACTGGGGTTCCCGGCTGCAAGGATTTGGACTTATCCTCAGCAAATCACACAGAAAGCCGAAAAATAGATGACTTCCTTTGAGATGAGAAATACAACATATTGCATGTCTGCATTAGTCTGGCTGTATTCTCTGTGCCTGTTTCAGGGGCTGGAGTCAGGGGCAGAAGAAAGAGGAGCAGAGAGCAGATGTCCCTGACAGAAAGAGCTATCCACACCATCCATCCCAGTGCTGTTTTTGCTCGTGTTACTGATCATATCATGAGTCCATATGCCTCATCTGAGGTACTTCCCAGCAGTCTTGGACTCGTGCAAACCAAAGGATAAGGTAAAAATGCACTTAAACAAATATTAAGACGGTGTTTTATTTGGGTGGGGTCGTATTTCATTTTTTTCTTTTTAATTTTAGAGCATTTGAACTTTTTAATTATCATTTGTGTTATCTCTGCCACTCGTTTCTACTTTCCTTACAATATAATGGGACAATGCAGCCTATAGAACTTGGGCTTGGCAAAAGAAATTGATGTGTTATTTTTAAAATAATCGCATATTTATAAGTATACAGGTATGCCTGTGTCTGTGTGTCTGTATCTGTGTTTGTGTGTGTGTGTGTGTGTGTGTGTGTGTGTGTACCTGCATGTACACATTGTATCACGTACATGCAGGATATCACGGAGATCAAAAGAAGGTCTCAGGTTTCTTGAAACTGGAACTACAGGCTGTTGTGAGTCATCATATATGGTGCTGAAAAGAGAAGCCAGGTCCTTTGGGAAAGTAACCCCCTGACCCTTCTCTCTAGCCCTCTCTGCATTTTTTTTTTCTGCTCAAAGATCTGATTCATCATTTTTAAATGTTTCATGGTTTCATGAATGTTTTTAGAAGGTTAGGTTTCTGGGTTGTAAACAACTCATATGTATAATTTCATTTTCCAAGTGTTCCCATTCCCCTGAAGCAGTCCCTCATTTTAAAAGATCTATTCTATTTATATATTATTTTTGTTTGTCTGTGTGCGTGCCTGTGTGAATTTGTACATACCACATGCATGCAGCAGCCCACACAGGCTAAGGAAAGGGGAGGGGGTTCTGAGCCCTTGGAGCTGAAATTACAGACCATTCTGAGCTGCCATCTTGGTGCTGGGACTAGAACCCAGGTCCTCTACAAAAGCAGCAGCATGTGCTTTTGACCACTGAGCCATTTTACCAGCCCCTAGATCAATACTGCTATTCACTTAATTGTGTAAATGCTGATGGAAGCATGTTTAAATCGCATGACCTTTGACTATTGTCAGTTTCCATTCACAGACCCAATACAAGGGGTTTTAAAGGTTTTCAACACATGAGTTGAGTTCATGGTGGCTCCTCACTATTCTGTCTTGAGCGTGGCTCACACCGCTGTCCTAAAACTCCTGCTTTAAAACTTACCTTACTTGAATGAGAATAGTCACTTTCTTTTTTTTTTTTTTTTCATCCCCCAGTCTTTTTTGACTTACCATTTCTAATTAGTTTTAGGTATTTTCCTCTGACACTCCAAAGAAACACACTTGAAGATGCTGTGTTTCTTCTGCTCCTGCTTCCTCTTCTGTACTGTCATTCCATACCTTCAGCTCTTGTTCAGCTGAACCAGTGAACTCCACATGATCTGACCTACAGACAGCAGGGTGAGTGACAGCATTTATAGCACTGCCCTGCAGGACTGGACAAGATATGAAATCAGTGCAGCTGTGTCTACATCGCTGGTCCAGCGTTGGGAGCCGACTTTAGCAGAAATCGGCTAGATTATCTTTGCAGCCATCTGGAACCATATACCCTGATAAGAGACTTGGTTTTCAACAGCCTACAACAGCTGAAGCACACTCTGATATCCCACATATTTTGTGTTGCTGTTTACTGCCCCCAGCTGCAAGGCACACATGGTAGCCATGCCTGCAAGGCATGCGGTTCACGTGCTGTCCACGTGCTATCCAGGCCATACATGCCTGTAAGGCGCACGTGCTATCCACGCTATAGACGCCTGTAAGGCTTACGTCATATCCACACCTGCAAGGAACGTGGTATCCACGTGCCTACATGGCACGTGGCAAAAGCCTATAAATACCCCAGATTTCCCTTCAATAAAAGAGACTTGATAAATGAGACTTGAGACTTGAGACTTGATCAGAACCTCTGTCTTGTCTCCATTCTTTGCATCTCTTCCCCTTTATCCCCCCTCTCTCTCTCTCTCTCTCTCTCTCTCTCTCTCTCTCTCTCTCTCTCTCTCGACCCTGACCCTCAGACCGGAGCGGCAGCTTGGGCCAAGACACAGTGGCCACCAAGCGTGGAGCGGAGCAGGCCGCAACATTTTGGCCCAGAAAGCCGGGCAGTACGGGCCGCGACAGTCCAGCAGTAGAGCCAAACGTAAGAAAAATATTTGTAAGGTAAAGACAATCCAAAGCTCCAAAGGCCTTGTAGAGATCTCCATAATTCAGCTAAAATCTAAGCTGCATCTGCCACTAGACTAACACTGCCCACAGAGCTTCTTCCAGTGATAAACACGTTTGACCATTTGTACTGTCCAGTACTTTAACAGCAAGACCACTGTGACTCCAGTCATTTAGCAAGCATGGCAAAGGAGCTGGCCATGACAGTACATTATTAAGGGACAGGAAATGCAAACCAAGATCAATTATTTTCACTAATGCATAGAATTGGTGGCAATGCCAGAGCTATCAATCAGGTTCCATGGGATAGGTTGATTGAATAGGTTTGACCCCTATAGATTCATGTGCTTGAATGTTTGACCCATTGGGAGAGGCACTATTAGGAGGTGTGGCCTTGTTGGAGTAGGTATAGCCTTGTTGGAGGAAGTATGTCACTGTGGGGGTGGGATTTGAGGTTTCGTATGCTCAAGCCATGCCCAGTGTGACACAGAGACTCCTGCACATCAAGATGTAGAACCCTCAGGTCCAGCATCATGCCTGCCTGCACACTTCAGTGCACACTATAATGATAATGGACTGAACCTCTGAAACTGTAAATCAGCCCCAATTAAATGTTTTCCTTTATAAGAGTTGCCTTGATCATGGTGTCTCGTCACAGCAATGGAAGCCCTAACTGAGACAGAAATCTATTCCTATGTCCTGATGTAGGAGCTGAGAGTCACAGTAATTTGCCAACAAGGCAATAATCAGAAATTTAAAAATGAATGTGTGATGCGTGCATTCCTAATCACTTCTTTTTCTGTTCTTCCATGTTTATATCCAATGGGGTCAAATATAAATAGCAGTCTCTAGAGCTAAATTATCTCTAATTATGTCAACTATAAACAGATTGCTTTTTTCCTGTTTCCTCTTATGACACTAATGGACCAATTTTTTTCGTAGCAAATCCTTCTTAACACAAAGGAGGCTTGTTCAGAAGACCAAATAAATCTGATTAATTTCTAATTTATATCAGTCAGTGATTCTCATATACGAAAAGGTAGACTAGCAGATTAGTTAATTGGTCACTCAAGAGTTGAGGTTGACTATAATTAGATGATCAGACAATAATTCTCACAAATATGTCCTAAGTAGGTTCCCAACAAGCTAATTAACTATAAAATCCAACTAATAATAAAAATGGGTGTTAAAATGTATCTGAGTCTCTCTCTCCATATATATGTGTGTGTGTGTCTGTCTGTGTGTCTATCTCTCTCTCCCTCTCTGTTTGTGTGTGTCTGTGTTTGTGTATGTCTGGGTGTGTCTGGGTGTATACGTCTGCATGTGTCTGGGTATGTATGTCTTTGTGTATGTGTCTATGTATATGCACACATGTGTGATTATAAGCCAGCCATTAGCATCATTCCTCATGAGCAAAATACCCTGTTTTATGACACAGTCTCTCACTGGGACCCAGGGCTTGCAGATCAGGCTAGGATCACCCTGCATTCTTCTTCCCAGCACTGGAATTACAAGGGCATCCCATGTCCTACTTAGAGTTTCTATTGTTGTGATTCACTCCATGACAAAGAGTAAGTTGAGAATAAAAGGGTTCACTTGGCTTATACTTCCACAACATAGTCCATCACTGAAGGAAGTCAAAACATGGACTCAGGCAGGGCTGAAACCTGGAGGAACTAACTCAGAGGCCATGGAGGGATGCTGCTTACTACCTTGCTCCCCATGGCTTGCTCAGCTTACTCTCTTATAGAACCCAGGAGCACCAGCCCAGAGACGGCACCACCCACAATAGGCTAGGCCCTCCCACACCAATCACTAATTAACAAAACGCCCTATATCAGGATCTTATAGAGGCATTTCTCAATTAAGGTTCTTTCCTTTCAGATAACTCTAGATACCTAGCTTTAAGAATCAGAACAAAATCTACATTCTGAGTGCTGTAGCCTCAGCTGGAGCTCAAAGGAACAGAGTGGCTTCTGCCCAAGAGCCTGGCAAACAGGAAGGAGCAGATGCCCTCAAATGTAGGAAAGGATGCTCAGAACTCCTTCTGCACTTGAGTTAATCGCAAACAATTCCCATAAATCTTAGGAAAATCTCTCTGTTGTCAACATCCCCCATAAGGTACACTCTACCACCGTCCCACCGTTTTTCTACAGACTTGGCCATTGCTCTAGGGTCTGCATTTTAAAGAGAAATAAAAAGATACCCACCCCTTCCAGAAGGTTCCCTGCTTTCATCCATGTAAACTCCTCGACTGGGCACCCAGAAGGCAAAGGGGAATGAGAAAGAAGTTGACTGCCATATGGCTAAACTCACAAAACACAACCAAAACAACACCAGCAAGCAAGAGGCCAAACTTCTGTCTCCGCCCAAGGGTGGAGGAGCCCAGCAAAAGCACCCAGTCAACAGCAGATGGCCCTGGGGCAGGGTGGTCTAAGCAACTTGTCTGGAATTCAAAGGAATTTACAAAGAGACCCACAGGCCCCATGAAAAAGAAAATAAGGGGTGTATATGCAAAGCGGAGTCCAAACAAGATTATATGAAAGGGAGGGCCACACTCTGCAAAGTGCCTTCAGGCATAGACTACTGTAAAGCTGAAATGGAGAATTCAATACATTACACGTGTAAGTTTCAAATACCGTTAGATAATGTTCAATTCAGAGGAGGAATCTGAGGCAGAACAAAGGTGGAGGTAGGGGTGGGGGTGGGGGTAGAAATGCCAAGCACTGAGGACGGCAGGCCTGAAGTAAAATCAGAACAATTATCTGAATTAACAGCACATCCCCTGTCAGCCTGTCACTCATTCAATGGTCCCTCTGACCCCATCTCCAGTTTTCATCTGAGATAGATCTCACAACTATAAAGACCCTTGCACTGGGAGTCATAAAGATCTTTATCCATAGTTAAGAAGCCTGTCTCACTCCTCATCCTCTTCTTCCTCTTCTTCTTCCTCCTCTTCCTCCTCCTCTTCATCTCCTTCTTCCTCTTCCTCCTCCTCCTTTTCTTTTCCTCTTCATTCTCTTCCTTCTCTTCTTCCTCCTCCTCTTCTTCCTTCTCCTTCTCCTTCTCCAACCCTCAAACTCCCAATTTTTCCCTAAGAGAAAAATAGTGTCACAAATAAAGTAAGTCACTTGAAAGCTTAACAATGTCACTCAGGTCCTAATACCACCTATTTGTACTTGCCTAAACTCTTAATTTGTCCCCTCTGGGGTGTTGGGTGAGAACTAGTAAAGAGAATGGAATATCTTGTTTTATTGATTTATTTTCCTGATATTGATAAATATAAATAAAACTGTTAAATAGATGTGCAAACTCTATTAGTAATGGTGTAAGTATAGGCACAGTCCTCCCCTCCACATAAAATCTAGAGTATTATGACAGCCTGTGTCATCTCCCTTCAATCTATCTCCTTTCTCCCACAACTATTCCAAAGAAGGCCTGTACTTGAGTTGGCTGCGTTAGGTGACTTGTGGGACCACTTGTATTCACATGGGATCCCATGTTCCCCCAAACAATGCTCAGTCTGTGGGGTACAAGGCTCATGTAAAAACCCGCCCCCTGAAAGCCAGCTTTCCCCTCCCCCCAGGACACATCACGGCTCACAGCCCTTAGCCCTGTACACTCTTGAACCAAGAAGCACATTAGCAAATGTTTTCATGATGACTGCTCACAGATTTGGCTGTACCAGGGGACTCTTCAGTGTCTAGGAGCTCCCGTGGGGAGAAAGGAAGTCTGGACTTTTATAATAATCCCTGCCTCTGGTCTTGTGCTAGCTCCCCTCCTCCTTGCTCTATCCTAAGGAAGGGCTAGCATCGTCCCAATTCAAGTGCTCCTAGACTTTCAGGGCTAATGATTTCTGAAAGTTTCAAATGACTGATAGCAGCTGCTTGATGTTATGTCTTGGAGAGGCAAAATGGCTTCCTGGTTCTCAGAGATGCTGAGAACCTGGTTCTCAGAGTGCTGACTCTGACTCACTGGCTATTTCCATCTCCGGTGAGCATTTGGGAGTGGCTGTGCCATTGTCTGCTACAGCTTGAAGCCCAGCCTCTGCAGTTTTCAACCGAACATAGTCTAGTCTTCAAGAAATGCCCATGGCTACCTAGATCTACCTTTTGAGTCTTAAGGATGCCTTCAGGAGTCTAAAAGAATATCTTAACCTTCTATGTCGCATTCTCTCCTTACAAATACAGCTTTCATTTATTTGGTTGGTTTCTGAGATGGAATCTGTTATCTGTACAGGATATTTTGCATGTGGTACAGGATCCGTAGACAGAGCTGATATCAAACTTCCTAAATATGCAGGGATGACCTTGAACTCCTGATCCTTCTGTTTCTACTTCCAGAGTACTGATTGTTATAGGTATGCATACATCACCATGCCCAGGCTATACAGCACTGGGAACTGAATCCAGGACTTCATGCATGCTGGGCAAACACTAGCAACCAAGCTACATCCACAGCCTCAAAAGCTATTCAGTGAAGGAATGCTTCAGTAACTGAACCTGTGCCAAACATCAGCTCCTAATGTCATTGTTTGTAATGACTGATTTTAATTTCTAGTTAATTTGCATTGCCTTGTCTCCTGGCCAGCAAATGCTGAGCAACAAATTCTCCGAAATTTAACAACTGGAAAAACCCAGAAACATGTACTTTCTCTCTCTGAGTTCCTAATGCTAAGAAGCTTCAGATTGGGGTAGAGATGGTTCAGCCATTAAAAGCACCTACTGCTCTTGCAGAGGACCTAACACCCAAATCCACAATAGCCTAAAACTCCAGCTCCAGGGGATCTGATGCCCTGTTCTGACCTCTGAAGGCACTGTCCTCATACACAAGCCCACAGGTAGACATATATTTTTACTCATAGCTGTTTTAAGTGAAAGAACATTTAGAGTAAGCTGAGTCGAGTAACCTGGGAGCGTGCCCACGAAGGCTGCCAGTTATGTGGACATAGATGGGAAATCACTTCCAAGAGGATACACTCATGCGGCTGGCAAGTCAGTGCTGCGTGTGGCTGCACACTACAGTCTCTGGGTACATGGGCCCCTGCATATGATTGCTGAACTTCCTCGTCATTGTCAGTGCCCCTAACCATCCAGTGATCTGAGGTCCACCTTGACAAGCACAGACCGTTCTGTCCTTGTCAAAATAGCCCTATTTTGGTATCACAGGTCATGTCTGTCCAAAGTGGGCCGAAACCACAGGAAGGTTGGCAAGCAGGTGATGGAGAACATGGTGATGGTGTGTACACGTGTGTGTGTGTGTGTGTGTGTGTTACTCTCTGAAGAACATATTGAAGTGGGACTGAACGACTACTGGATTCTTGGACTTTCACAGCCAGCCCTTTGTTAGATTAGCCTGTAATAAATCCCCTTTTTCGAGATCTATAGCAATTCCTTCTATAAGTTCTATTACTCTAGAGAACCCTAGACTAATATGTGCATTTTTGGTAAAATGTCTCACAGTGTTGAGGCTTATTGTGTCTTTTGCTTGAGATTCCAAAACTAAGTTACACTTTGGGACAAGAACAGCATGGTGGATGGAAACAGCAAGGCAAGGGAGGCAGAAGCTCCTGTAGACGGTTCTCCTGTGCTTCTGGTTGGTATTTCCACAGGATAGCAAAATCATCATGCCCTTTTACTTTTCGACAATAACTGTCATGGTGGAATACTGCCAGGCTGCATTTTTATTTTGTTTGCTTTGCTTCTTGGAATGCCTGAAATGATAGCACCCACAGAATTTCTGGAATTCCATTAGGATCTTCTGGGGAGGCAAACGCCCTAAGTCTAATTATAGTGTCAGCCAAGCAGGACCCTGGCTAACTTCAACAAAGCAGTGACCCAAAGATATTCATATAAAACTTTTTGTTTAGTTGCCAAGCCCTGAAGAAGCAGTGGATTTTCAACGTGTTACAGAGAAATCGCCGAGCGGTATTTTCTCATTTCAGAGAAACAAATGAGAGAGTCTTCTGCAAGAATATGCCAGACATTCTCCCAGGCTGCCAGGTGGTATGAAGAAAAGCAGACGCCACCTTCCGGAGCTAGCCAGGCTCTCAACGCTGAAAAGCCTTTGAGCCAACTACCCATTTTCTCTGAGCCTTCCCTTAGAAGCCACAATGACATTTAAAACCACAAAGAGAACCCCTTCCTGACTCTTCCCCCCACCCAGGTTCTCTCTGCTTCTAGTCAGCCTCACTCAGAGCTCCAGTTTGTCTGTTCTCTTAGACTCTGCAGCACACAAGTGCTAAATCTGCTCAGACATGGCTCCCCGTGCAAAACCTTCATTGTCAGGGGGTTTCAGATACAACAAGACATTGAAAAGCAGATCTCAGATCCTGGCATTTCGTGCAGAAGGGGTGTTAGGAAGAGGGCCTCAGGGGGCCTGTCAGGGTTGTGTACAGTCTGGAGATCTGTCCTGGGGACAAGAGACAAACTCCTCTCAGGAATGACTGGCAGTGGTCATAGTTCCCACGTGGTCTCTTCCTCGTCCTTGCAAGGACTTTTCTTTCCTCTGCCATTTAGCCACAGCTGACCAGATCCCTTCTACGGCACCTGAATGTGTCAGCTGCCCTCTCACCCAGATCTTTCCAAATCACACAGAGTTCTTGGAAACAAAGTTCAATACACTGTATACAAAATTACAAATTAGAGCCTCTCGTCTGTTTCTTGAGGAAGAAACATCTAAATCTCCTAAATGGATCTGATCTCTCTGTGAACAATTTTCCCCTGTCACACTGGATCAAGGGTCCACACAAGCTTTTCAGTATTTTCTCCTCCTTGCTCTCAGTTCTCAAATAAGGCCCATCATTCTGCCACCTTGCCTTGACCGTTCCTAGAATCAAAATGACAACAAGCTTCCCTGGAAGACGATAAGCAAGCCTCTCCCTATGAAACGTCCCTTTGGAGGTAGAACTGAGATATCAAAGTCTAGTCTTTTAAGGAAAAAAAAAAAAAGATTCTTCTAAGTAAGTGATAATTATTGAACCACTGAAGGTAAGATTATCCTGCTTGGAAGAGAATTATTAAATGTAACACATTGCAGTTACCCTGTATGTGTGCTCCATCTTTCTGTTTCTCCCTTTCCATCCACTCTGTGCTGCCTGCCACGCCCCTCCTTATACCCAGCTGCTTCAGACCATCAACTTAGACCCTTCCATGCTTCCCATATCTTTGAACCTGGGTCCTGCTAACAGGGGAGGGGGGCACGGCTGGCATTCCCTATCTCAATGACAGTGATGTTCACTCAAGATCACACCTCCTAGCAGGGCGTCCACTCTTCCCCTATTACTGCATGTTCTCTGGGTTCCAGGGACCTCTTCCTCCCTCTGACCTCTTCAGCCCCAGCACCCTGCCTTTGCTGGAATGCTGCCCTATCTTGCAGAAACTTTGTCTGCCTGCATGTTTGTAAATAACTCACTGACAAGGTGATATGCTGATTCTTTACCAGTAAGACTGATGCAGGAGCTGTGACTTGGACCCCTTCCCCATCTTAAGCAGTCACGTCAGTGAAGCAAGCACATGTCCTTTAAATAAATGAGAAACCATAAGTGAATAAGCTGACCCTGGGGTAGACAATCTCACGAAACTAATCAAATAACTTAGCCATTTTGCTACACTGAGGATTGAAGAAAGGTGTTTTCGATTATTTTGGAGTATCAAGTTATTTAAATGAGGCCGTAGGAGAGGCATGTTAAGAAAAACAGGAACAAAAGTCAAGCCCACGGCCTGTGACAACCTCAGATTGCTGCATGTCCTGACATGAGCACAACCCACGAGCAATAGGAATGTGTGCATGTAACAAGTCTGTTTTTAAGAGAACTTAACAAAGTCTTGGAAAGTAGAAACACACATACACACACACACTTGCACCATAGTCTTTAATTAGACCTTATTTAGAGAGAATAGGTTTCTATAATCAAATATTTTCTGCATTAAGATCTGAAAAAAAAAAAATACTCACTGACAAAACTGTTCAAGAGTTTACATAAGTTAGTTGTTCCAGAATAACCCCAGCTTTGCTGTCCCTTAAAGAATTTTAAATTAACTTTCTTGACAGCAAAGAAAAGGGAGAGGCTCCCAGAATGGAAAAGTAAGTGTTCTTTTTTTTCAGTTATAGTCATTTATGGTATTGTGATAAGAGACACTTAACATGTAATCTGCTCTCTTAAAAAAGACAGGTGAGGGCTGGAGAGATGGCTCAGCGGTTAAGAGCACTGACTGCTCTTCCAAAGGTCCTGAGTTCAATTCCCAGCAACCACATGGTGGCTCACAACCATCTGCAATGGGATCAGACGCCCTCTTCTGGTGTGTCTGAAGACAGCTACAGTGTACTCATGTATATAAAATAAATAAATAAAATCTTTAAAAAAAAAAAAAAAGACAGTTGAAGGATGCTGTCATTGACTGTATCACAGACCTCTAGAACTTGCCTAACGTACTTATTTCTAACCTACTTACATCATTTCCCATATGTCCCGCCCCTCTGTCTTTGGCAACCTTCCTCTATTCCTTTGACTCTGACAGTTGTAGGCACCTCGAGTAATGTCACCAAATTGTTTGCTCTCCTTTGAGAAAAGAGTTCATCTGGCTTACATGTCTCGATCACACTCCATCATCAAGAGAAGGCAGGAACAGAGGCAGGAACCATGGAGGGATGCTGCCTACTGGCTCGCCCCTCATGGCTGGCTCAGCCTGCTTTCTTCGAGCATGCAGCAGAACCACCTGCCCAGGAATGGTACCTCACACAGTGGGCTCCCACATCAGTTATCAAACAAGAAAATGTCCTACATACATGCCAACAGGACAATCTGCTGGGAAAATATTCCTCAGCTGAAGTTCTCCCACCCTGGGTGATGCCAGTTTGAGTCTAGTTTACAGAAACTAACCATCACAAAGATCATAACTGGCTATGATCTACCTCAGCACAGTGAGTCCAAGATTCACTCATGCTGTTGTATGTTGTTGTAGTTTCTTGGGTTGTTTTGGTTTTTAAAAAATTTTTTTTTATTTTTTTGTTGCTGTTTGTGGTTTTATTTTTCTTTTTGTAGTATTCTCATCTAAAAGAATTCTCTTGTTAGACACCCATTTCCTTTTGACTTCCATATCTTTTCTGTACCTGGGCTACTGTGAACTGTGTGCCATTGAACATGGAAATGTTAACATCTCTTCAGGATCCTGGTTTTTTTTTTTTTTATTATTTACATTTAAGATGCCATCCCCTTTCCACATTTCCCCTCCCTAGAACACCCCTGCCCCATGCCCCCCCCTTTCCTTTTTTGCTTTTATACGATTTTTTTAAAGCGTTAATCAAAGGATTTATAGGTTTGGTAATGCTCAATCAGAAGCATAACCCAATACCCAACCTAGATAGAAAAACTATCTTTGACTGGTGGAGACATGTGAACATCTGCCTCCATGCCCCCCCCTCTCTTTCTCTCTCTCATCACCTAGCTTCTCCTCTTCTTCATCTTCTCTCCTTGTTCCATCTCTTCCTCTCAGTACTCCTTCCCACTTAGCTCCTCCTACATATCACTCTTCCTGTTAAAGTAGAACTTTTCTCTCAAAATACAATTAGAGCATACTTATTCCTAATTGTACCAGTGAGGTACAAGATAGTCCTAATACCCAGTCCATCATTTTGTTGACTAACCAGAACCTCTGTCATCTCTTCTAACTAAAACACTTACTTTTGATCCTGGCTTTTTGGCTTTAGAATGAATGTCACCTGAAAACCATCTACTCAGATCTTTTCTCTCAAAGTAAATAGCCAGGATTGGTTATGAGACTATAGGTCTTCAACCCCATCAGAAATCCAGAATGACTGAGTTAACTGAAGTTATGGGAAGCACTAAGCATAGCTTCTAAAACTTAGCCAATTTATAGAGACCACTGAACACCTGAAAAGCCCCTATACTACAGAACGTTGGAGCATCAAATCTTCAGCCTTCTGGCCCAGAATCATCTGACAGACCTTAGTGATGCAGGATTATTAAGGGCTGATTACTCTGTCTAGGCAGATATAATCAGTCAACTATTCTGCATGTGTGTCCTTTTCTGGACAGTAATTTGTCTGTAGATGGAAAAAGGCAATTCTTGCCTAGTGGCTGTCACCGCACAACTGAGTATCTCCAAGGATGCTCAATTTCTTCTTAGAATCCAAGACAGGAAGCTGTCAGGAGCAGACAGGTCTCTAATCAAAATGAACATTAATATATAAATATTTGTAGCGTCAGTTCTATGGACTTCTGATGTTTTGAAAACCAACTATCCGTGTAAGGTAACCTGGACTGTTGTCTGTTCACTCCTCTCAGCTATTTCTAAATAAAATATGGAAAACACCCTAACAATAAACTCAAAACCATGAATTTGCTATAGTCCCTTAACTCATAGGTTAACCGTCCCAAATCAGTTAAAAAAGTTTAAAAAGGGCTGGGTCTAGGCCTTGTATTCCTAAATGTGTTATACAGGCACAATGCCCATGAGAGTATCAATATTCATCTCATTTTTATATTAATAAGAGGCTCATACCAATGAAAACCTTAAATTTGAAATCAAAGTAAATTTTGTACCATTTAAGAAATTATAACTTCATCTTGATAATAATTATACAGTTTTCTACCAATAGGTTATGGCTATGCAATAAGTCCTAGCTAATCCCCCCTGTTCCAACAAAACCACTACTTTTCCCTAGAAAAACAGACCATTATTAACCACATTAGTCCCCAAGCTCAGGGAATAGGGGCACTGACTCTTCTTTAACTTCTTCAAGCTGCTTAAGAGCGTTGAGATTTTAGAAGAGGGGTGGGGGGAAGAGTAAGTTGATAAGCCTCTGATGCTGTGTCTTCACTGAATCCAGATGGAATTCCAGGACATCGGGAGGTTTGGGCAGGTCTGCTCAGTATGCTTGATGAGTAGATACACCAAGGCTGTGTATTCTGCAATATACAATTCTCAGAACAAGTTTTAGTATCAAGAAAAAAAAAATTTTCCCACCCCCAGGGGGCTGACATTTTTTTTTTTTTAAGATGTTGGTTCTGACGACTTTTTTTTTCCGCTTGTTAAAATTGGTTTTAGTATTTACGTTTCAGATTTTATCCCCATACCCTACTTCCTCCCACCACCCAGAAACCTCCTATCCCATCCCCCTCCTCATACTTCTACCCCCCCTCACTATCCCCTCTCACTATCCCCTCCCCGCCCTCACTATCCCCTCCCCGACCTCACATCCCCCCCCCACCCCCTGTGTGTTCATTTTTTTTTTTAATGGGACCAAGAAACTCCTCTCCTACCTATGTCTGACAAGGCCATCCTCCCCTACATATTTGTTTAATTCCTTCTCCCGTTTGGTTGCATTTTCTTGCAATTCCTTAAGGGATTTTTGTGTTTCCTCTTTAAGGGTTTCTATCTGTCTACCAGTGCTCTCCTTAAGTTCTTTGAGAGTGTTACTTATGTCTTTCTTAAAGCCCTCTATCATTATCATGAGAAGTGATTTTAATTTTGATTCCTGCTTTTCTGGTGTGATGGGGTGTTCAGGGCTTGCTCTGATGGGGGAGCTGGGTTCTGATGATGCCATGTAACTTTGGTTTCTGTTGCTTACGTTCTTGCGCTTGCCTTTTGCCATCTGGTTAATTCTAGTGCTTCCTGTACTTGCTGTCTCTGACTGAAGCCTGTCTTTTCAGTTATCTAGCTTGTGTCTGATCTCCTAGGGGTCCAGATGTCTCTGTGATCTTTTCCAGCTGCACTGATTACAGTGGTACCTCTAGGATGCCTCAGGATATGGTGCCTCCAAGGTAGTAGTCCAGCTAGGTGTCTGCTGTTCTGGGTGCAGTGTCTCCTCTAGAATATCTCAGGATATGTTGTCTGACGTTCTGAGTTCAGTTGTTCCTCTGTGGCTCTGGGTTGAGTGGACCTTCCAGTATGTCTCAGGTGGAATCTGGGGTCCACACAACAAACCTGGCAGAGGTCTGATCCAGGCCTCAGATCTGAGAACTAGTTTCTAAGACA
The DNA here is from genome assembly GCF_011762505.2 of Arvicanthis niloticus. Taxonomy (NCBI): domain Eukaryota; kingdom Metazoa; phylum Chordata; class Mammalia; order Rodentia; family Muridae; genus Arvicanthis; species Arvicanthis niloticus. The sequence continues at coordinate 13,116,971 of NC_133436.1, read as the reverse complement.
CTGTCCAAGTTAGAGTGCCTGGGATCCCTGCTTCCTCTGGGTTCTTGGAGGTTGGGGACAGAGCTGCCACCCAGCTGCTCAGTGCTCTGGCCCAGACCGGAAGGGACCAGTGTTCCGGGCCGGGAGTCAGTATCCTGGTTTTAAGTCTTCTGAATAAATTCCAGAAGTGGTATTTCTTGGATCCAACAGAAACTACACTTGTAAAATTTGAAGGCCTTCTACACTGTTTTCCAGAGAGTCTGCCTACTCTGCAGTCTCACCAGAAACTTGCAGACATTCTGAGTTCTCCACATCTTCACCTATGGCTGTTGTCATTTGTCCCTTTGGGAAAATAAGCCATCCTGACAGGAGTGAGTATGTCTCTTCTTCCCTTGCTCCTTCCCCTTCCCCATCTCCTTGCATCTTTCTGTGGTTCTATTGGCCTTGAAGAAATGTCTATTCATGTCCTTAGCCCAGTTTAAGTCAGGTTTTTGATATCGAGTTCCTAGGGTTTCCCATATATTTTAGATATTAAGCCCTTTGCAGGATTGTTGTTTCTCCTGTTCATAAGTTTCCTGTTGGCTTCATTGATCTTCATATGCTTTTTAGCCGGTAGAATTCCACTTACTTTTGGTGTCTTGCCTTTGTGTAACAGAGGCACAAAATCACTGCCAAGATCAATGTCAGGAAGTCTTTTCCGCTATATTTTCTTCTCAAAATTCTGTAGTTTAATGTCTCACGTTTAAGACTTTAATCCAATTTCAGTTGATTTTTTTGTGTTTGTGTGAACAAGGGTTTCATTCTCTCTTTTATGTGTGGTTATTTTTCTGACACTGTTTATTGAAAAGACAAGTCCTTCTCCACCGAATATTCATCTCAACTGTAAATCAGTTGATCACACACACGTGTTGGTTTATTTCTGGACTTTCTATTCTATTCCATAGGTCACTATGTCTGTCTTCAGTCAGTATATCTGTCTTCATGTCTGTGCATATTACTTTGACTACTTTAACTTTATAATACTTTTGCAATCAGAAAATGAGGTCTCCATGACTTTCTCCCTTCTTAATATTTATATAATTATGTGTAGTCTTTTGTGAAGTCTTATGAATTATAAAATTATTCTTCCTTGCTAGCACAGGATATGAACTTCTGTATAGAACCCTAATATTTCATTATAAAAATCTGTCAAGACTAAAAATGAACTGAGAAATGGTTCAGGTTTTAGAATACAAAATTGACATCAAGAACCAGCTGTAGCCTGGACTGGTGGCTCTCTGATTAGAGAACACTTGTTTTGTGGTTTTTGTTTGTTTGTTTCTCTCCTGCCAAGTTGCACAGATGTAGAGGTTCCAAGTGCATTCAGAATGGGCCTTACCTGTAATCCACTGCAGTGGCAGGAAGACATTGTGGCTGAAGGTGAGACAGACAGACGGTGTGACAGACATGAATACTACTGTACAAGAGGTGCTGAAGACAACCCTCATCCATGAGGGTCGAACATCCACCATTGTCTAGCACAAGGCATTCTCAAAGCTGCCAAAGCCCTAGACATGCACCAAACCCATCTCTGTGTGTTTACATCCAACTGTGATGAGCCTGTGTACATGGCCTGTGGAGGCATTCTGCGCTGAGCTCCAAATCAACCCAATTAAGGTTGGTGACAACAAGAAACTGTGGGAATGGTAGGCCTCTGAAAAACTGATCAAGAGGGGAAAACCACGCAAAATATTTGTTTGCAGTTTTGTAAGGGTTAAGGACTATGGCAAAGAATCTCAGGCCAAGGATGTCATTGAAGAGTGCTCCAAATATAAGAAGTGAACAAATAAAAATTTGGCTCATTTAGGAAAGAGGGAGAGAGAGAGAGAGAGAGAGAGAGAACTGGCTGCTCTTCCAGAGGGCCTGGGTTCTATCACCTACCACTGTCTTTAACCCAAATTACCAGGATCCAAATCCCTCTTTCTGACCTCCCTAGGCACCAAAGACCAAAGCATATATGTGGTGCACAGACAAACATGCATACTCATAAAATAAAAATAAGTCTCTTTTTTAAAAGAGCCAGTAGCACTTTAAACTCGAAAAGTAAACTGTCCACAGAGAGTATTTGGAAAACATTGCCATTTGGAGTTTTGCCACAAAACAGAAAGAAAAATGGGACTAAGAACACAGTTGACCAAGAAGGTGAAAGATTTGTATTCAGAAAACTACAAAACACTCCTGAAGGAAATTCACACCATCACACATTCACGACTGGAAGACTCGGCAGAGCTAGTCTGGTCACAGGAAAATAAGTTCAGGAATACATAATTGAACCAATCACAACTTAATTTTGATTCATTATATATCATCACTGTCATTAATCTCTTTATTTCGTTGTGAAAAGAATCAGACCAACAACTATTCATGTGTGCACACACACACATACAGCACACTCTAGAGCAAACATCCTTATCTTAACCTAAATTGCTGATCAGTCACACGTCTTCTGAGCTTCTTCCCATTCCTTTGGCTTCACCGGTACCACATCTCCTCATTTATGTGCTCTGCTGCCTGCTCTTCCCTGGCCATATGTAATGCCCGCTCTGTTCCACATGTCGGGGTCTAGCAAGAGAGAGTGGGGGGGGGGGAAGAAGGGGGAGAGACGTGAAGAATGGAATCAAACCAGAGGATCTGTAGTCAAGTCTCCTTTACTGTCTCCAACCACACACACCACTCCTACTACTCTACACCACTACACCACACCCTTACAAGGAAATCCTGGGTATTTATAAGCACAAACAAGAGAACACAGGTGAAGACATTTTACCACGTGCACCATGCAGCTGGGGTCACTAAACAGCAAAACAAGCTATGTGGGATAAACAGTATATTTATCAGAGTGTGCTTCAGCTGTTGTAGGCTTTTGAAAAACAAGTCTCTCATCAGGGTATATGGTTCCAGATGGCTGCAAAGTTGATCTAGCCGCTTTCTAGCCGCTTTCTAGCCGCTTTCTGCTTAAAGTCAGCTCCCAACAGCCATACCTGACCATCACCCTGGACAGGCCACCAAGGTCCTCTGTTCAAGGGTCGTCAGGATGGGCTATTCCCTTGACTGTCAGCTGTGAAGCCATGCCAGTCACCCGTGCATCTAGAGCTTCTAACTCCTTCAGTTGTTTTGGGGCTTGGATAAAAGGCTACATTACTGGGCATAGCCACTGGCATTGAGCTAAGCATCGAGTGTAAGTATAAGGATGTTAAGTTCCCATGACCAAACTCACCAGAGGGAGACCAGGCATTGGAAACATCCAGAGAACACAACCTTTTTCCTTCTGACACCAATCGCATGGCATCACTCTGTAATGTCCCACGGAAGTCCCACTAAGTAAGGCACAGTTAAGTCTCTACAAGGTTGTCTTTTGTCTCACCCCACTCGACCAGCAAGGAAGACATGAACAACCAGATCCTTCTCAACAGCCTTTATTGTACAAGCGCTTCATTATTTACCAGGGAACCCCAAGCACCCAGAGCGAGCTGCTTATATACGCTCAGCCCTAGTGGGGGGGGGGGGAGGAGAATGCGAGTGGAGGTGCGCGATTGGTCGGAATTGCAGTGCTTCATTAACATATCCCGCTTGGGAGGGGCTATTGGTCAGCATTGCAGTGCTTCATTAGCATATCCCGCTCGGGAGGGGTTGGTGCCAAAACTGAGTTGGCCCATGGGTGATCGCATGCGCAGTGCACTTGTTTTCTTGTAGATCATACCAGAAGCCCAGAAGCCAGCGCCATCTTGACCAGCCGAGTCGGGTCGGCGGCCTACAGTCTTTGTAGTGGAAACCTATAACACTGTGCATTATGAATTAACGTATTAGGGATACCATGACGCAGTACCACATAACTTAACAGAAGAAATTGATTTGCTGACAATCCCGAAGGCTAGAAGCTCAAGGTCGAGGTATCTGTGGGGTTCCTGTGTTCTGGGGTCTCTTGTTTCTACTTGTATTTGGTTGTTTTCCTCATTCATCCTCACATGGTCTTTACTCCCTGCGTGTACACAAAGGTGTTCAAAGGCACCCTCCTCACAAGAGCAATACTTTCATTGGACTGAGCCAACCATAATGACTTCATTTTGACCCAAGTACCTCTTTAAAGACCCGATTTCTAAGCACAGTTTCATTCAGGAAAACTGCATGAGATGCAGGTGTTCAATTCAGCCCATAACATGCTGTCTCACTGGGTCTGTTCTTTGGCTTCTCTTCTTTATTTCTCACCAGAGGTGTCCTGGGGTTAAAGCTAAAGCATCAATGGTTTGGTCTCTGATGCTGGTTCAGCTTTCAGAGGTTGGTGTGATGGAATTTGTTGTTACATAGCTGTGGGTTCCTTCCTTCGATTCATCCTCAGCAAAGATAACCTTCCTATTGAGGTTAGCCTTTCATTAATAGGCTGTGTATAAACAATCTGTTTGTCAGTTTTGAATGTTTAAAGGATCACTGTAGTGAATCGCCTTCTAATGATTATTTTTTTTCCATTTGTCACGCTGTTAAGATAGTTCAGCTCTGTCTCAAAAAACAAAAACAACAAAAAAAGATAGTTCATCTCTGTCTCGAAAAACAAACAAAAAACAACAACAACAAAAAGATAGTTCATCTCTATGATGTAAACAATGTTCCTTTTCTTTTACTGCAGAATATTCCATTAAGGCAGTGCTCCTTAACCTTCCTAACTGGTTACAGTTCCTCATGTTGTGGTGACCCCCCAACCATAATACTGTTTTTGTTGCTACTTCATAACTGTAATTTTACTACTACTATGAATCATAATGTAACTATTTTTGAACATAAGAGTTTGCCAAAGGGGTCGCAATCCACAGGTTGAGAACCACTGCATTGAGCCTATTACCATAATGTAAGCCTTGTTGGTGGGCTTTGGGTTGGGTTGTGTACCCTAAAGCAAATGGCCAAGGAGCATGTACCCCTGGAGACCATCTTTTATGGACACTACACACTGTTGTAAGAAGAGTACCCTTGCAGCTGCCTCTCTTAGTGTGAGTGAAGAGAACACTTGCAGCTGGGTGTAGAGCCTGATCTGTCAGCATCCATGGTGAGGCAGCCTCATCCTTTCTCACCCCAGCAACAGCAAACTGGGGTCTAAGCTTTACACTTGTTTGGACTGTACTGTCCTAGGAAGCAGGCTGTTAGCAGTGCCCAAAGGGCAGTGCAAGAGCAGCCTATCCTTTTAGGAGTCCAGTTTGCAGGTTATTTCTGGGGCCGGAGATGTAGCTCAATGAATGGTTAAGAACACTGACTGCTCTTGCAGAGGACCTGGGTTCAATTCACAGCACCTTCATAGTAGTTCACAAACATCTGTCATTCCAGATCCAGGGGGTTTCAATGCTCTCTTCTGGCCTCCACAGGTACTGCACACATGTGGTTCACAGACTTACACGCAGGCAAAACACCCACCCATACACATAGAAATAACTAAACAAATCATTTCTTTACATGTTAACATTTCTATCTCAGGTAGTTTGCATCTTATTCTCTGACGCATATGCTCTTAGGAATGCAATGAACATCTGCTATAAGGATTATTGAATGCTAATTGTGATGGTTTGAATAGGTATGGCCCCCATAGACTCATGTGTTTAGATGCTTGCCCATAGGAAGTGGCACTATTAGGAGGTATGGCCTTGTACCAGCTTGCAACCCCACCAACAATGGAGGAGTGTTCCTTCTTCTCCACATCCTTGCCAGCATCTATCACCTGAGTTTTTGATCTTAGCAATTCTGAATGGTGTGAGGTAGAATGGCCTTGTTAGAGAGGGTGTGGCCGTGTTGGAGGAAGTGTGTCACTCTGGAGGTGGGCTTTGAGGTCTCAGATTCTCAAGCTACGTCCAGGCACACAGTCTCCTGCTGCTTGGGGATCTCAGCTCCTTCTCCAGCACCATGCTGATCTATATGCTGCTAGGCTTCCCACCATGGTAATAATAGACTAAAGCCTAGGAAACTGTAAGCCAGCTCCAATGAAATGGTCTCCTTTATAAGAGTGGCTGTGGTCCTGGTGTCTCTTCACAGCAATAAAACCCAAACTAAGACACTAATTTAACTGTATACCTGCATACCAGGTTTCAATGCTCATCCCCCCCCCCCCCCCCAGCAAATACATCCCTACATTCCCACAGAGATTCCAAGTGACCTTGGTAAATCAAGTGGGTCGTTAGCAGTTACACAGGTCTCCCTGTGGTGTCCTCCAGGTCATCTTATTAAATGCTCTTGGGATGGTTTTATGCTGATTTGTCATCCTCCTGCTTGCTGATTTGGGAGAATTACTCCTATATTCCTGATCCCTTAAGATTCCTGATTTCTTTATTTTAAGATTCCCTGATTCCTGGTCCTTTAAGATTTCTTTTTTTTTTTTCTCTAGTCTGTAGCTTCCATCTCATTTTTATTAAAGTAGTTTTGATACAAAGAGGTTTCTCACTTTAAGCTACTTGACTGCAGCAACAATTTCTGTCATAACTACCCATTTCATTACAGTACATGTATATATGTATGTATGTATGTATGTATGTATGTAAAATCCCTTCCCTAAACCAAGGTAATACAGAATACATCAACTTTGAAATGTTATGTGCATCTAAGACTAAACAATAACAGGAACATAAGATTAGTTAGATTGGAATGATAACGAAAACATTGCAAACCAAACACTGGGAAATATGGCAAAAGTAACATTTCAAAGAAAACATACAGTCTTGACCACTGTTTTTAAAAATACATATTATGAAGTAAGTATGCAAGTTGAGAAATGCGAAGAGACCATTGATCTTAACAACATCCCTTTATCCCCTTTCTGTGCAGGTAAAGTAGCTGTGACACTAACTGCTGAGCCAAGGGGATTGGGTGCCCGTCCCTCAGCCTTCCATGGAGATAAGCAAGGCCAGGGTAACTTCACAGCCCCAAATTAGAGAAACTAGAAAACAGAAGCTACCTAAGCCCCCCCCCCCCCAAGTTAGAGAAAGGTCACTGTGGAGTGCCATCCAACCTGAGACATCCAGGTGGACTTGAAGTGAGGAAAATATTCAGTGTGGGGGAGGGGGACCTGACATTTTGAACCTGTTTGTTAACAGCATGAGCGGAACAGAAGTGAAAAAGGAAGAGGAGGAAGAGAAAGAACGAGGGGGAGGAGGAGGAGAAGGCGGAGAAGGGAGAGGGAAAGAGGGTGACTACTGTCAACAAAGAAAGTAGAATAAAGGAGAAAGTAAAGAGGAGAAATTAGTGAACCAGAACAGAAAGCCACACCACAAGGGGCTCCTCTTCAGCCCCTAGGGGAGCTATCAGTCATTGCCAATTCGGTTTCAAGTCCTCTTGTCAAGTATATTTACATCTCCCCGGGTGGTTCAAATCAAGAGCTTCCAAGCTGTAAGCTCTATGGGCTCCATTGTTTCTTTATTCCCTCAATTGCCCAGGAAATTTGCTCCCGTCCTAGGAACAGCCCCTCAGTGGATGGCATGGCTACAGCTCGGGTAACCTGGGAGCCTCAAATTGGAGAAATCCTGAGGTTTCCTCGGCTGCCTCACTAATCCACAAAGCCTAAGGAACAGATCGGAAGCCAAGGCTAGAAGCCAAGAACCATGGGTGCAGAGCCCAGTGGAAGGAAGACTCCCAGGGTCAAGAGCTGAGCTTCCGAAGCTCCGGGAGAACGAGCTCCATGCAGGAAAAGAGCAACACAACGTTCTGATTAGCGTGTACTACTTTCCACTGCCAAGAATAGAATTCAATCTCGGTCCCCATGAAACGAGTGGGGAGCCATCTCCATTCTCGGCTAGTTCTACAAGAATGCTTTTGATAACGACACTCTAAAGTATTAACTGGGGGGAAACCAGAGATAATCAACGTCTTTAAACACTATTTGAAAACGAGTCTGTTTAATTGTCTTCCTTTTAATTTCCTTTTTTTCTTCATTGGATTACATTATAGCTGAACCTCTTCTAGTATGTATCATCTTTTTAGAGTGCAGGGTTCATGGGTGCAGAATTTCTGATTACTTAGAACCACAAAGTAGATTAGCACTGTTTAGAGTCCAGTGCACATTAAAACTAAACTTTCAGTCTCAGACAATTTTAATAGCTGTAGTTTGTTGGATCCAAAATATAAGTGACAACATTTTTCTATGGTTCTATCACTCAATATGTCCTGGTCCCAGGAATATTTCATCTTTTCATACAGAGGTGGTTTTTTCCAAACTCTGTGTGTGTGTGTGTGTGTGTGTGTGTGTGTGTGTGTGTGAGAGAGAGAGAGAGAGAGAGAGAGAGAGAGAGAGAGAGAGAGAGAGAGAGATCAGAGGATAATTTGGGAGTTTTTACATTCTTCTCATTTTTATTTGAGTTCTGAGGTTCTGAGGCTCAGCCCCAGGCTGTCAGATCTGTGAAGCAAGTGCCTTTACCCACTGGGCTATCTCACCAGCTTAGTGTTTGTATGCATACTTATATTTCTTGGGTCCAAATTACTCTCTTTCAAGATTGAGATTAAGGGTGAATAATGTTGGGTCAAGGACTTAAGGAAAACACATCAGCTAGTTCCTCCTTAAAGGTATTTTTGTTTCTGTCTTCGATTCAAAGCACTGAATGCCCCCTCCAGGCACGGCATCCTTGGCATTCCTTCAGTGAGGGGAAATCTGAAAATGGCAGAATCACACTTCGAAGTAAAACGCAGCACTACAAACATCATTAGCCTGTATCTTCTTCCATTCACTTACATGCCCAGGAAGTAAAAGGGAAAGTAAAGTCTTGGCTTCAAATCCATCTTTATAGTCCTTTTAAATTTCTGATCTAAATGTCACCTGCCCCTTGCAGATCCTTGGCATATCCATAAGCAAGTTGTAGCATGACGTCATCATTGCCTTCCCTGGTTAGTAGAGATTAACACCTGTAATGCAGAACAAAGAACAGGCTTGAGTTTTGCTTGGGGGGAAAATATTATTTGTCTTGGGGCACTTGTAATGTATTAGGCTGTGTCATATAGACTGCAGATAGTATCAGTGAAACATGGCCCGTCAACTCGTCTAGTTCTGCTTAACAGATGAGGGGGCACAAATCAAGGGAGGGACAGGGAACATTACCATAAAAAGTCCAGGCACAACCCTGCCTAGCCTAGTGGCACAGATAATTAAACTGATTTGTAGGAAGTTACCATTTCCAAAAGCCCTTCCAGAGTCAACAGAAGAGACCAACTTCATATTAGCTAAGCTTCTGAGCGTTCTCCCAGGGTGGTTGAAACTGCATTCACCCAGCTTCTTGAACATCACACAGAGCTCAGCAAACCAAAAGAACTCAGCCCAACAAACACTCTTCAGATCCTTTATTGGCGCCATGGTTTAAATGAGTTAGGGATGCCCCTTTAAGATGGAGATGGGTGGCAAAAGTAATTACAGTCTCTAGGGCCAGGAAGCAGACTCAGATTTCCTGTGTTTTCATCTATAATTGATGAAGGAATTTGGGGGATGGGGGGAGATAAACTGAGGATAAGCCAAGCCCATGTTCAAACAGGACTCCAGTGTTCAAAGGGTGTCCAATCATGGACTGTGTCATCCTTTCTCGGGTTCTGACTCAGCCAAGCATCTGAGTGACAAAGATATGTACCAGTGACAACCACGCTGCCAAGCCACAGACGCCACGGCAGCCTCTGAGAGTGGACAAGGGTATTATTTTGTGGGTTATGGACAAAACGGTGAGCAGTTCCCTGTTGGCTGACCCTGAATGCTTCATTTACCAGAGTCTGAGATGACAAAAAAAAAAAAAAAAAACAAAACACTGCTATTAGAACAAGACAAGAGTCGGCATCTAGATGCTCCTGGGAAAGGGCCTTCCGTGCTCTCACTAGACCAACGAAAGCCTGAGCAGTAGGTTCCAGTATCATTTCTACATCGTAGGTAACTGCAGGACAGAAATTGCTTCAAGCCCAAAGTCTGTAAGTGAATGAGATGGATTGTCTGACTTCAAAAGCTAATTCCTCAACTATTTCTGGTTCCTTGATGCCAATTTCCAAAAGTCAAAGTGTGCTACATCCATGTTAATTCCCCAAGCCCTTCCTTTTTTATACTGGTCTAGCCTTGCTTGAGCAAATGGGGTGCAGCTCTTAAACAGAGCCTGACATTCACAAAATATAAAAGAACAACTTCTTACTTCACGGATAATATTGCTTCAGAGTAAACTTAATTTTAAAAGTCTGGTGCTTCCTAAATCATCAAAAATGCCCCAACAAAGATATGTCAAAATGGTAAATAAATATCTTCAAATAAAACACCATTGTCACCCCACGATAGCAGAGTTAAATTATAAACCCATTTAGCAAGTCTACTCAGCAGAAGAATATTCTTCCTCTCCTTTTAATTATTTTACTCTTGATATTTTTTCTCCTTCATATCAACCCTTCACATGAATATCCTTGTTTACAATGCTCTGGACAGGGGCTCTGGGAAGGTAAGAGAGAGGGAGAGGGAGAGGGGGAGGGGGAGTAAAGAGAGAGGTGGGGGAGACTAGGGCAGGTGATGGTGAGGTTCTCACCGCCCGAGATGTCAGGACTTACTGCCCTTCCTCACGCTCTAAAATCCCTTAAGGTTTCTTTTTCAATCTTCTCCCTCGACTTCAGTTCTACAACTTTTCAAAGAAACATGAGACTCAGGAAAGAGAGCTCCCTCAAAACAAGCCCATCTTCCTCAAAGCATCCAGGCCAACATGGGCAATAACAAGAATGTAGGGTTGGTACCCACCTTCCCTCTCACATCACTTGCTATGTTCTCATCTGGGATGTTAGTCATAAACGAGCAGCCTAAGGACACAGGATCCACTCAAAAGATGAACTTCAGAAACAGGGCCGTGACCTTTAAGCCGTGTGCAAGCTTATCATGATACAGCCTGGATCTGAACCTCAGGAAACCTAAACCATATGCACATATTCACAGAGAACCCCAAAGGTTCTGAAAAGACTATACGACAGGCAGCCTGTTGGATATGTGGTATTATTTTGTTAGTTCCAGACAGAATTTAATCTCTGTTCACCAAGTAGATAGACCATTGGTCATTCTTTGTGAAGGAATGTGGCAGAAAACTTTCCTCTATAGAGATGGAGAGATACAGAACAAGAGAAATTAGGACAGATTACACTACCTAAAATTAGAGAAAAATGAGGCTCTTTGGCAAACCTCCATGTGACATAATCATTTTTTTCCTTTACTTACATTAAATTTCACACAGCCCATCAGCCCACTTCTAAAAATACTTCTAAACCCAAATACATATAGAACCTCTGAGAAATAAAAACTGAGAACTTTCCAGATAATACGATGGTAATGTTTAAGAACCTACAATACACGTTACAGAATCCATTTCATAAGTCCCTGTAGGTAACCAAATCTGTGTTGGGTTCTTAGAGGCCTGGTTCATCACACGAGGCCTTCCACGTCCTTAAAGACACGTTGAAAAGGTCGGGTTTAGGGTATTCTTCAAGCCAGTTGGCAACCAAAAGATATTAAAACGTTCCTCTTCTAGTTGCTAAGTATGTGTGCATTGCCCACCCCCACTGACACACTTCCTCCAAGGCCACACTTACAACAAGGCCACGCCTCCTAATAGTGCCACTTCCCATGTGTCAAGCATATTCAAGCCACCACACATAGCATGTCCCCATGTTCCCTCCCAAACTTCCCATCAAGCCTCATTAGGAACAAGCTAAGAGGGGAGGCTTTGAGGAGAGTAAGCCCTTGACAGCACCCTTGTAATAAGGTTGGTGTACGCTCTTTCCTCTCCTTTCTTCTCCCCACTCCTCTTGATCCCTCTCCTCACTTCCTTCCCCTCCCCTCCCCTCTCCCTCCCTCCTCTCTTCTTCTCCTCCCCACGTCTTCTTGCTCTCTCCTCTTACCCCTCTCTCTCCCTCACCCACCCCCAAGATGGCTATGTGCAAATTAGAACTGAGATGGTCAGCACCTCAGATTGACCTCAGATTCTACGTTTGCTTGTGGCAAAGCTCAACCTAAGACAGAGTAATTCCCAAAATGACTACCAAAACCATTGGCCAAGCCAGAGGGTGGCTGTACCCAAAGTGTACGAATTCCCTTTTAGATGGTCACTCACATATAAACTAGGAAATGGCTTGCGTTCGCCTCACCAGAAGGAACAGGGCAGTTTGTTTATTTAACAGACTAGGAAAACTATGACCCAGTTATCTATGTATATAAAACACATGCACAGCAGGTGAACTGTTCAAGCTAGGCCTGCATCTCTACCTAATGCACCCCAAGTTGGCAAAAGGCAGGCAAAAGGTTTCACCATTTCTGGTAATATTCAAACTTTAAACAAAGATATTTACTCCCACAAACTCTTGGGGGTTGTGGTGGTTTGAAAGAAAATGGCTCCATGGGCCCACAGGGTGTGGGACTACTGTAAGATGTGGCCTTGTAGAAGGAAGTGTGTCACTGGGGGGTGGGCTTTGAGGTCTCAGATGCTCAAGCCAGGCCCAGTGGCTTGCTCTCTCTTCCTGCTGTCTGCTGATCTGAATACAGAACTCCCAGCTACACCTCCAGTATCACATCTGCCTGTGTGCCACCATATTTTCCACCACGATGACAATGGTCTAAACTTCTGAACTGTAAGCCAGTCCCAAGGAAATGCTTTTCTTGATAAGAGTTGCTGTGGTTATGGCATCTCTAAAACAGGGGTGAAAGACTATGTCTAATAGACCATAGGGTTTACAAAAGATGATGGAAATGAAAATTGGGGATGTTTCAGTGCATTGATTGCAGGGGGGTTGAAATAAACATACAAAAAGCTCACAAAATAGATGATAAAACATCAGTTTGGGCAGAGAAAGAAACGCACAGAAAACAGCAGACAGAAAAGGGATAAACACGGCTGAAATACTACTTTATAACACAGGACTTCCAAGCATTTGCTCTGGTATGAGTGGTGCTGCCCCCTAGAGGCGGCATTCCTAAAATAGACGCGTTGATGGAAGTTTACTTGCATTTACCAGGTGGGATCATCAATGCTGCAGGCAGCCAATGCAATACTTATCCCCATAGCACAACGTGTAGTTGCCTTCTAAATACCCGTGTCGTTACAAATCCAATCCACAACCATCTGAGTCTGTTAACTTCGTTTTTCTGCATCAACAAACAGGACTTCTAGCACAGGCTAACATGCTTAGGGTTTTTCAGGAACCCTAATTATTCACTACACTGAAGTATACTTGCAGAGCAATGCTGATGAATGAGGATCCTGGAGCCACGCCACCTTGATTCAATCCCAGCTCTTCCACCACCGGCAGAACATGCTTGCCCATCTCCCTCAGATGAAAGATGGGGTGACCATGGTACTCAACTCACAAAGGTGTTACTGAGGACAGTGCCAGGGACAGAGCTA